>NC_054055.1:48240852-48555298 GCF_017639655.2 Falco naumanni
TTGCATACGTAAAGCATATCTATAAATTCTACATATCTAATATAGAACAGAAGTCAATACGAGTAATGCAAGCTAAAGATACTCCTTAAATATTAAATGGTTGAGAGGAAGAGGCTATTAGACTATTGTAATTACTGTTCACAGATTTTGCGTTTCATTAATGGTTGACTGGAGCCCAGTCAGATTCCAGGAAGAAATATTATAGGAGCAAACTTTATTATGCAACAAATCCCAGAAAAAAGGTATTTTCCAACAGAGCCAGATAATGGTTAGGAAAGAGAATATGACAGCTCAAGTCCTGGCTGTTCTCAGTATTCTTGATTTCTTGTGCTGTCTCCTCTAAAGTTTACCATTTATTCAATTTATAAAATATGTGTGGAAGTAGTGTTATGATTTTCATAATAGTCCAAGAATAGAAATGAGGTAAGACCTGTGGGAGAAAGATTTTAATTTATTAGATAACCACTAGAACTGGGGAAAAAGGCAAGCATAGAAGTCTTTTTTCAGGATATGATGTCTCCCTACACACCTTTTCTCCTTTATGTAAGAGATACATAATTTAAAATCACCCATTATTTGCTTTGGCATTTTTTTTTTTGTAATAGCAGATTGTTAATCAAAATAGTTACGTATCTATACAGGATTTTACTCATCGGCTGGGCCTTGTTGTCACCTTGTTGCTGTTTCATTCACTAATGATTTGTTTCTGTGACAATTTAAGCCACTCTGCCTGATAATTTTATCATTTAAAAACAAATTGCTACTGTGAGCTCCATCTTCATTTCTTAAGAGGCTGCTGTGTGGGCTTTCTGAGCTGGGTGGAGAGAAGAAAGAGAATTAGAAAAGATACAAAATATTGATTCAGTTGCCTCAACTGTCAGTCACCATTTCAAAGGCCCTCAGGTTTCTCGGATAGATGCCATCTGACACCTCAAAAAGCTGAGGTATCCCCTAAGTTCAGCCAGCCCTATGAAGATGTCTTGAGTAACCCAGGCATTTCAGATGATCCTCACCTAAAGTCTCAAATGATGGAAAAAGCATGGGGTTTTCTGTTTGTTTGTTTGTTTGTTTGTTTCTAATCTAGCATTTCTAGTTGATTTGGAAAGTTATGTAGTACAACTATGATGTGAAGAAAGACAATCAAAGGAAATAATTGCAGTAATTGAGCCTCACTTTTCCGTGAACTGGGACAAGTCTAATAACTGCCATAAGTTAATACTGTCTTACAGCTATGTTTTGTTTTAAATTCCAGTGGTCTGTGTTCTGATGCATGGGATATCTAGCATATTCGAAAAAATAAACAACAACAACAAAAAAAAAGTAAAAAAAGAAGTTTTGGAGCAATATAGCAGCTTGGTGACACCTGAGAATTTATTTCAGAGACATTTATAAATCCTGTTTTAATAGCTGCTTCATGCCTTTGTGCATATCAAAACAGTTAGGGACATGCAAAGTACCTGGCCCTTACAGTTCAAAGATCTTTATTTTAGCCTTGCTTGTTTTAACCTTAAGAAGTTCTACTATTGTGGTACAAACTGTTGTTGCAAAAGGCACTATTATATTATTCTAGACTAATTTAAAAAGAATTATAGTGATTCACTGAATGAATTATTCATACGTGGCTGAAGTGGCAACATGTTATTGTACCAAGAGACAGGAAAATATAAAATTGTATTTGTTCTTCACCATTTGGACACAATGGTATTTTTAAAAAATCAAATACTAATGTGTACTTTGGCACAACTTCTTTAGCAATTGTGCCTCCCTCTGATAAAAGGTGATGCAAGAGCTTTCGTCCAACCTCTGTGCAGACAAGGACGCTGCTTCAGGGGAATGCCAGACAATGTAGTAGCTTTTCTGTGTAGTAGCCAGGGAAAATATAGTTCCTCCTACAGTTAGCTGCTAAGTAACCTTGTTTCTATCCTCTTTCCTTTTTATGTAGCCAATCCTGCCCTCATTGAGGTAAATGAGATCTTTTTCAGGAAATTTGCTTTTGTTCCATATAAATTTACAGGAAGGAAATGGTGTCCTTCAGGAAGAGTTCATTCCTGTGCCTTTATGAATTTTCTGTAGCAATGTTCACAGCAATAGCAATTCCACTTCATTTACCTGCAATTCATAAATAACCTTAAACTCTCATTGCTGTCAAATATATGTGTGTTCAGCTGTCTTAAAATCAAGACAGACATTTAAGATCTTCCTATGGCCTTAGAAAACTAACTTTATGTGCTTTCATAAAACACCAAAAACCTTCTATTTATGTCTTTTTGCATCTGTGGTCTCCTTCTTGTTGAGATACCTCGTGTTGAGGTGCTGCACATCAGATGCCTATTCTGTTTTGCTCTCATAAAGGGAAACTGGACAATTTGTATAATTGTCTCTGTGTTACTATGAGATAAAATTAGATTACACCTTGCACTTTGAAGAAAAAAAAGATAAAGTCATGGCATGTTTTACAGTCTACAAGAGATACTGAGTCACAGAGCGAATATTCAGAACTCACAAGCAATTGTTACACTCACTTTTGCTTGCTCTGTTTTCTGAAAACAGCAGAGAGAAGCTGTGGTTCTCCATCTTTTCTTGGTTATTGTGGGCATAAGTCAATCACAGATTTGGAGTCAGGGATTCCAAATCTTGAACTCTGCATGATGTTCAATACAAAGTCAACTATAGTGGTTTATTTTTCTGAAGAACCAAGTTTGAACACTTGACTATGAATATTCCAGCTGTAGTGTACATAGTGCACATATTTAAGGCATATTCTAGTTAGCAATATGCATTGGGATTGTACTTGTGTGTTGAATACTGCCAGACTTCTGTACTGAAGTCACAAAGAATGAAAGAAGCCTAGACACCACTTAGTGGGTTTATTTCCTATTCACGCTGTTGGGAAGTAACCCAGTCACTTAGTATTGGGGCCATCGAGAGACTGACTCATCAACGTTTTTGCCCTAGTAATTTTTTTTGCATAGACAGTTTATTTGTTTGGGATTTTATTTGGTTTTTTTCTGGTATAGGTATTTAATCTAAGTTTTTCAGATTTAAGAGATCTTATAGCATGACTGTGAGATGATGATCACATAAACCAATTCTAATGGGGTTTACAAACACAGGCACTAAATACTATTACTTGCTGTTAGTGGCAACAGTACTAATGGTGAAATGAATTAGCAACTTGATCTATTGGATATATTAATTTGCCAGCTAGATTTGGACAAAAGTAGTATAAAAGAGTGTGGTATCAGCCTCTCTGTCCTAAAAGATACAGGATACCAGTGCTGATTTCCTGAATACTGACTGATTCACTGTTATTCTCTCCAACATATGAATCACTACATTTTTCAGTAATAAATGCTAGCTATAATGTTTAGAAACAGCAGAGTAACAAGTTACAGCAAAGATCTATACTGCTTTTTCCTTTGTTAAATCTGAACTTTCTACATTATCTCTGCTCTGGTGATAAGTAGCCTTTTCGGAATTAGTGGAGGCTAATTCTGTGACATATCCCTAGGCTCCCATTACAAAAATATCTATCTCCTATTTAACTGGTATCTTCATTTCTATGATTCAGAAAATAGCCTGAAAAGCTGTCTTTCTTAGCTCTTTGTTCTTATGGGCATCTGGTTCAGATGGTCTTCTAGTTCATTGAAATATCTGGTGCTATAAAAATTCATGCCTTGGTAGGATTCCAAATTTCTTGTGTCCATTGGCTTATTTTTCTAAAAAATATATGAGGACTTTATGTGAGGGCGGCTTTCCTCTAAGTGCTTGCTCAGAGTTATGACTGTATCTCTGAAAACTGCTGAAGGAGGAAGAAAACTGGGGTTTATAAAAGCAGTATAGCTATACTGAGCCAGACAACAAAAATCACGGACATTTAGAGCAGCATCCTCTCTCTGACACAGATCACCAACACATGACACATTCAACTGTGCTAGCATGATTATACATCAAGTACTCCAACACTTCGTTAAGCCTTGTCTAATGCTAGCAAAGAAACCCTTTTTACAGCCAACAGAGAGAATGGAGGAAATGTGTACTCCAGCTGAAACAGATTCTCCATCCTTGGAGATACCCAAAATTTGACTGGGCAAGGCCTGAGTTACCTGATCTAACCAGGCCTGCTCTGAGCAGAGTTGGATGAGCTGACCTCCACATCTCCCTTCCAACATAAATGATTCTGTGACTCTGACTTTTGTATTTAGCATCCAGGAATCCACTGCTAATCCCATGGTAGGAGAAAAACAAATCCTTCTCATGCTTATCTGGGATCTTTTCAGTTATGCGATAAGAATGTCAAAACACACATTCCTTAGTTTTTTGAAGGCACACAGGGTATAGCTAGATGCCTATATATGAGCTAGATGCCCAAGCTCCCATTACAGCCATTGGAAATCAAATCAATAGGGTTGATAGTTGCACTGAATTTTAGGAGTCTAGGTTGCCCACATTCTCCTCAAACTTCTTATTATTTTGTTGCATTTGAATTACAGCTTCGGTCACCCCTACCAATTTGGTGTGCTACAACTTGTGCAGTTTATGTGGGTCACACATATTTTATGCAGAACTGGGAATTTACTGCTAGTCTAATTAAAGTCTTGACAGTCTAATCAAAGAATTATTATTAGTCTGTGCACAATGATACTAACAATTATAATTCAAATTTTCCAAACAATGGGGCTCATTCCAATAATGATACAGCAAACACCAAAATACCCAGACTTTATAGCAAATGTCCCTTTCTCTGCTATTACACTCACCCTTCCACTGTCACTCTGGTCACACAGAGATCACATCCTAGGGTTGATGGCTTCTATTTAGAGGGGAGGGTGTCATGGCAAATCATCCATGGAAGAGGTATGATGTTGGCAGTGTTCTTCCTCTTTTCTGAAATTACAATGTTGGTATTCATAATTTCTTTTTCCTCACTCTCGAGTCTGCTTAGTGTCATTATTATGTACTTGCTAACGCAGTGCACTTGCTCCTTATTCACTGGTTCACAATCCCATATTACATCCAAATCTACTATGTACGCTATGTTTTACACATATCAGATACCTGCTCTTTGCTCCTGTACCTCTAAGTTGTTTTACCCAGTGCCCAAGGTTACATTCCTTTGGCGGCCAGTAACTGACTACTGTTGAGTTGTTTATGACCCAGGTGCCCCTGTTATCATCCTGTGTCTGCACTTTCAAGGCTCCAGTTATCATCCTATGCCTGTACTTCTGTAAAAACAATTGTTTTTTATTCCAGCATCACAGATAGACCACTAGAGAAAGAAGAACTACATGTATCTACTTATTACGAAGTATATTACAATAAGCCTTACACCAACTCTACAAAGCTAAGCAAAGGCTGAAACAAATCAGGTAACAGTCACCTGTCTATCAGACAACTGCTCTTACAGCTAAACAAACTAAACCCAACCTCTAGGCAGGTCGAGACAAGGCCAAATGAATCCTGACATGTCCTAATACCTTTGTTGCTACCTTAACACAGAACCTGCAGCCTGCTGCTTGTAGTGGTAGCTCTGTATACATTGGGCTGTAAGGCTGAAGAGTCTGGAGAGCTACTCAGCCAGTCCTACCTATAGTGTCCTGAATGTTTTGAATCCCGGCGATGTATTCCTTGATCTTCAAGGAGAATTAATTATTAACATTTTCTTTACATAGTTGGGATAGTGCTAAGATCAAATAACATTTCTAAAAGTCATCCTGAAAGGCACATTTGGTAAAACTGTTTTGAAATGCGAACACCTTGGTCTTAATCTACACATGCTCATACACCAGAACAATGGTATGTTACACATTTGAAACCAGCTTTTCTATCACTCATAACTCTGATGTCCAAATGAGCCCAACAAATGCCACACTTCCTTCATGACTGGGACATTTGCCTCAGAGCAGAAACAGTCAAGACCAGCATGTCCTTCCAAGCGGACATTTGTCTGCTGAGTTGAACAACATTGTGTTGCTTGTTGACCCCTGAGTTGTAGTCATATTCCTGTAGTACTTGCTGACTTGTCACTATACCTACATGTAGATTCACTTTTGCTGGGATTCTTGCATAGGATCCAGATCTTCATCTCCAGTTGTAGATACCAGAAAAAAAAATATGCTGGAAAACATTATGGGTCCCATTCAGATTGTAATTCTGGACTTCATTTCTGTTGAAACTTGGTATGGTATATATCGAAGGCTAAGATATTTGGTATAATGCATGCCTGAATCTGTCCTTCAAATGGAGTTGGGATATGGTCAAGAGGAATGTGACCTAGGAAAGCAATCTCAGATCTCAGTATGTGAAGCGAAGGACTATTTCTTAGTTCCAGGCAAATGCTCTCAAAGTATCAGCCAGCATCTTAGGAAATATGATTCCTCACATCTGTAGGTTTCTAAGTTTCCCAAGGTTCTTGCAAATAATTTTTCATGTGTTTCTCCTAATCTGGTGCCTTCTCTTCTTTCTGAGACTTAACACTGCCTGCAGATTTTACAGAGGCTTCCATTTTCAATTCCCACCATCTTGCTCATTATTCTGTTTGTCAATACAATAGCAGTATTGTCAGTACATGATTTGGCACTTCTGGAAGCTCCCACCATGGAGTATTACAATTGACATGAAAATAAGCTCACTTAATTCTTATTCAATGTACTTACTAAGTTAAAGACTTATGGCAGGACCATACCATGGTCCTGATCCTCAGTCACTCATTCTCCTTTCTGAGATGGGCACCTGTTGGTTTTTTTCTGTTATGGCAGCACTGCAGAACTAGCATGGTGGCTGACACCCACAAGGTTTTCACCTCCAAGAGAGTATGGCTGGCATGTGAACACAGTTCCAGAAGTACAGGACACCAGTCTCTTATGGCTAGAATTAAGCTCTTGAATATACTTTCCCTCTTCCGTCTTTTCCCCCTATTCTGTGATGAGCAAAATCAGCCATTAAGCCATTAAGTGGCCTTTTCTTGAACTTCACAGCCACAAAGGGCTAATCAAATGAGATATCCTAAAAAAAAAAAAAAAGAAAAGAAAAAAAAGAAAAAGCTCCAACACTGAGATGAAGTACCTTCTGCTATTTTTCTGAGAAACATATCCTTATTAAAGATAAATTCTGCACACCCTATGGATTACCTCTCAGCTTCCTCATCTTGTGCACTTCCTTTTTATGTCTGAATTAATTTAGGAGCTCCTTGCTCACCCATGCAGGACTCCTGCTGCCTTTGATCTCTTACTTGTGGGGACAGACCTTTCTTGAGCTTGGAGGAGGCGATCTTTGAGTATCACCAGCTCTCCTGGACCCCTCTTCTTTCCAGGGTCACATCCCACGGGACTCTTCCAAGAACATCTCTGAAGAGGTGTCTGATGTTCTGAAATGCAGGTTTGCGGTCCTGCTTTTTACCCTGCTTCCTCCTCTTAGGATCATTCTCCTTCTGAATCCTCCTGGATCCTGTGACTTCAGTGGTCACATGACCAGTACAGCCAAGGCTGCCTCCAACTTTCATAGCCCTGACCAGTTCTTCCTTGTTTTTAAGTATCAAGTCCAGGAGGGCACTCTTCCTTCTTGGCTCCTTGAGGCTGAGAGAGCTGTGATTGTTCTGCAAGAAGAGAGGCTCAGGGGAATCTCATCCATGTGTATAAATAACCCAAGGGAGAGAATGAAGAAAAAGCAGCCAGATGCTTTGCAGTGGTGCCCAGGGGCATTTATCTTAGAATGAGCTGAACTGCATCATGAAAGTGCCTGTTTTTCTCCACTCACTACAAAAAACACCCAGATATCACGATCTGACGCAAAGACCTGTAGCAGAAACATCAACATCTAGGTGTGGTAACTGCTCTGTAGTGGAATAAATCTAGGCAACACAGCTGACAAATATTTCAAGATAAGCCTTCCTCCTTCTGTTTAGCTAAACACATAACCATGTACAGGATCAAACCCTTACTGAACTGCTCGGTTTAGCGTACTTCTGTGCGTTCCCAGCAGCATTTAAGACACTCAAGCATAGCACTGTCTTTTTTGCCTCAAAACTGACATGAATGTTGAGATATCATGCCTGAGGCTACACACATGCATCACACAACTGAACAAAAGCTATCTTCAGTGGAAATTGTCATTGAAGATTATTTCTCAAAATTCATTTTTACTTTCTGTCACTGCAGTCCTAAATCAGCTCAGCTGCTGATGGATACTTCTATACAGGTTCAGAGAACTAGCCATTTTTTCCAGAAGGCTACATGCTTTTCAAAACAAGAATATAGAAAAGAGGAGCAATTTTTAATTTCAGTTGTGACTATGTGTTTGCTAGTTCCTGAGGTATGTCTGGATAAAATTTAGGCACCTGCCTCTAGCTGAAATAGTGACAATGGGACACATGTTGTTTGACTGTTACCATGCTAGACCAGGGAAGAAGAATGTTTTTTCTCCATGTTTAACAAGTTACCTGTTCAGGTAAGTGGTCATATTCAGACAGTTTTAACTGCCACCAGCTTTCTAGCTAATAGGTAAAAACTATGCATGTCACAAATCCTGTAAAAGTCATTTGAAGGGCTTTGCAAGATACAGAAAGCTTACTCAACAGGAAACTTAAGGCAGGGGGCCTTAGACAGAATTCAGGCTGAGTTAGCATTGCAGCTGGTTAGGTTTGGTTGATGATATGGTGGTTAATGGCACAGTAATGCTCTATTTTTATTTATATTCTGACATACATTCAAAGAGATTTAGCTAGCATTACAGGGAGTCACTGTAACAGCCCAACACTGTGGTTTTTATTGCAGTTGTATTACAAACACAGAATAAAAGGGTGGTTCCTAACCCAAGAGTCTTATAATTTATGCAGAGCTTTCTTTTATATAGAAGAAAATCGATTTGGGCTTAGAGCCTGCTCAAGAGCTATATATTATAGATAATGATGAACAGACTGAAGTTATTTAGAACAAAACCATTATCAGTACTGTGCAGTGCAGTGTCACAGGATATCTAATTTGAATGGTCAGCATAATTTTGATACTGAAAAGACAATTTTCATTTTATAGCTTTTTCAAATAGATTTTTATATTGTGTTATAAGTGTTAGGAGAAATGCCAATATATTAGACTTATTGACCTAGCAGTAATTTGCTGCGAATATATACTCAGCTTCCCTTTGTTCCTGTAGGACAGAGACCATGTATTGCAGTTAATATTTTAAAGCAATACTGGCACTACAAGGGCATGAGTTTACTTGTGCATTGGTCTTTCCTCTTCTAGGTGTACAACAAAATGATTTCCAGATAACACCCAGGCCTTAACTGTTTGGATTTTTTGTGTACAACCAATTTAAAAACAAAGTAGCTTTCAGCTTAATGGCTGAACAATTTTTTGCTCGTTGAAGATCTTGAATAATATTTTTCCTAAGGAATACACGCTAAAACTGTTTTCTACTTAATCATACCTTATTGATAGTACAAAAAAGATAAGTATTGCCAAAATCACAGTGGAAATGTCTTGTCCAAATAGGAATTCATAATGGCAATGGACGACTTCTTGCAGCATCCATCTGTACTGACTTCTAATGCACAAAGCATTGCCCTATGTATTTTCTACCATTGCCTCCATTACTTCCAAAATATCTCAGGGGTTTGGGGACTCTTTTTCTGTTCTTTGTTTTCCAGCTGGAGGTATTTTCTCACGTCCCACATTCCTTCACAGTTTGGCATATATTTACATTTTTTATTCTGTATTTCTGCTTTACTGTCATCAGTTTTATCGGCTTTGCCTGACTTCTACACATTCCATTCAACCCTATTTGTTAAATGGAAACTTCAAAGCCATATGGAGATTTTTTTGTTTGTTAAACATTGTTTATTTCCATAACAGCACATGTTGGTTCCTGTCAAGACTAGGTTTCTAACAACCGATCTGTGTCTGAAAAAAGACTGAAAAACTACACCATATAGGTTGTTAAAAATTGTAATTACTTATCGGGTTTTTTGTTTGTTTGTTTGGGGGGTTTTGGGGTTTTTTTTTGGTTGTTTTTGGTTTTTTTTAGGTAGTGTCCACCATCAGTGTTTGTTACACACAAATACTTAAATGTTTATATTTTATTACAAGGCATTTTCAGAAAACAGTTATAAATTCATAGCTTTTAAAGGGACAAACTAGTTCTAAGGAGAACAACTTCAAACTGGCACACACTCATGTGCTTACTCCTGTGATTCTTCTGATTTGTACTGACTTCTCTTAAAGTACACGTGCCTCTCCAAAGATGTGGGACTTGGCAGATCCTTCACAATCACTGTTATACACTCCTCTGTTACCTGTGTGAAGCACCATCAGCCTTTGCATTCATTCTTCACAAGCAACATCCAGTTTGTGTCACATTACATGGAAATACAACTTTTTAAGAATCTACTCTGAGTGACACACGCTGCCTCAGCCTTTATTTATATAGTCTGTACCATTTCTTCTAGATTCATTGCTTACTCCACAAAACTGGCTAAGCCATCATCTTGCAGTGGCAGCTCTCTATGCTTGTTTTTTTCTGCAAAACCACCAAGCTATACTGAAGAAGTTGTACTGCTGCTAAAGTGAGCACTGGCTCTTTGAATTTGTCTGAAGGACACCTATGTCTGGCAGATAACGTTCCTTCACTTCTATGGTCTCCTGCTTTATAACTGTGCTTGTGGCCAGCAAAGGTAATGAGTGTAAGTTGTAAGGGAGACAACAAAGACATAGGGAGCTGACCACGCTACCAATTTAGACAAAGTACAGCTATGCACAGCTATGACGCGCTTGTCAGAATATACCTGAACTAGTTTCAAACTGTCTCTGACTAACAGGAAATAGCTGTGGCAGTATAGAGACCCATGCAGACTGCAAAATCCATCCTAAACTAAGGCAAATATTTGAGATGTTTCCCACCCTGAGCTCTGTGTTGCAGTAATGGCATTTAAAGCTGGTTCAGATATATCCGCATAGTATTTGGACATATCCAAGGACCATATTTACAAAACTATACACATGTATATACACGCTGAACAAAGATGATGACAATGTAATTGAAGATCTGTATTCAGCTACAAAACCTTAAAAGTTGTCCAGTGTTCCTGTTAATAGCTCTGGCATTGCCTATGCTGTCTAAAAAAGGAGAAGAATAGATGAAGAAAACTAAGCCAACCTCCTGCTGTTTCTTTCTAAGAAATTCAGTCCCAGTGGTTTCTTTAAGCCGACTTCCTGCTTAAAGTAGTTATCTAAACTCATATAGTGATCAGAAATTTTGTGCACTTTACATAATCAGGAACACGGAATTAAAACAATATAGTTTATAAACAGAATTTCCAAACAGTGAGGAAAATAAATACAGTCAGTAAATTCACAGCCTCGTGTCAGGTTGATCCAGGATTACATTACGTACATTAATTTTAATAGATTTACTTTTGAAAAAATGTATTTATTTCCCACTGACATTACGTGTATTAGAGGTTTGAATACCAATGTTTAAGATGCAAAACAAAGCTACAAAACCTCAAATTGTTTTTGTTCAGTTTTTGGATAGAAATGTACAGCTCTTATTCTAAATTCTTTATATGGTACAGCAAGCAAAATAGGACAGTAAGCACAATATTTACTTAGTACAAAATTGTAGAATGCTAGAAACATGCAGTAGTGTTTTTATGTATGTTTATTAAGATGAAATTAACCTAGTTCTGAAATCTACCTGTTACATACGTTCCATCAGAAATCTTAAAAATTTGAATAGGCTTATAAAGATGCAGAAGTGTAAAGTTAAATATAGTGCTTTCTTATTTGCTGGTCATTGATTAAATAATGAATGAAAAACAAGTTTAAAATTGATAACAGGCTTGTACTGCTTGTCTTTATGTTCAGACTTGTCTGAATTCAGATCACATCCTTCATGTCAACTTTTCACAGAACTGAGCTTACAACAGCTATTACCAAGAAGATTCTTTTCTTGGCTTGCTTTCATGATGTAACAACTGTGGTAAACTTGCTGACTAACAGCAATTAAGTTTCTTCTTTCCTAAAACAAATCTGAAGCAGTACTTTCTTTTAGATGTCATTTTGACACTATTTTGTTTACATGCTATTTCAAACACCATTCATGTTTCCTTAAATACATATCTTTTACAATGAAAAATTTACTGCAGGATCCAGAAAACAGTGCTAGCCATTACTGTCACTGTAGGGTTGTAAGGTTGAAGAAGGTCAAACTGAAAAAGTAAATCCTCAAACCAGTATTGAAGTGTTTTAGTCAGTATGACATTTTCATCTAAGTAATAAAGTTCTAACAATTCTGAAATACACATTTCTCAAGTTCAATATGTATTTTGTACAAGAGAGTACATGAAAGACATGGACATATTGGAGAGAGTCCAACAAAGGCTCAGCAAGATGGTGAAGGGCCTGGAGCATCTCACATATGAGGACAGGCTGAGAGAGCTGGGACTGTTTAGCCTGGAGAAGCGAAGGCTCAGGGAGAATCTCATCAGTGTATATAAACACCTGAAGGGAAAGTGCAAAGACGATGGAGCCAGGCTCTTCAGTGGTGCCCAGTGAAGAGGACCAGAGGCAACGAGCACAACCTGAAACACAGGAGGATGAATATTATTTTTTTTAATTATTATTTTCTATGACAATGACTGGGCACTGGCATAGGCTGCCTAGAGATCTTATGGAGTCTCCATCCTTGGATATACTCTAAGGCCGTTTGGACATGGTCCCAGGCAACCAGCTATAAGTGGCCCTGCTTGAGCAGAGGTGTTGGGCCAGATGGCCTCCAGAGGTCCCTTCCAACCTCAACCATTCTGTGATTTAAAGGTTCCTTAGTGTTTGCTGACTACTTTGCCGTACAAATTAATATTATGTCATAGTCAAAATCTCTGGAATCAGACAGTTAAAATATACAGACAACAGTATTTTGAAAACACAAAGATCTGATAGAAATGCATGACATTCCTTTTTCAGCCTTCTACCAGTACAATGACATAGCCTCCTATACAGTTACATAGCTTTAAAAAAGTGTTGCAATGTTCCAGAAAAATAACAGCTGAAAGATGGACATACTTTATCAGTCACATATTA
This sequence comes from Falco naumanni, assembly GCF_017639655.2. Taxonomy (NCBI): domain Eukaryota; kingdom Metazoa; phylum Chordata; class Aves; order Falconiformes; family Falconidae; genus Falco; species Falco naumanni. Next base: position 48,253,929 of record NC_054055.1, read on the forward strand.
TGTTTTGACAGTAAATCCCATTAGTACACTGATAATATTTCTAAAGAAAAAGAAGTCGTGTCTCTATATATCTTGCAAGTTTCATCACCTACCCAAAATTTGTCCAAAAGTATGCAACTCCCTCCCCATACACACCTTTATTACCTCTAATGAATCTAATAAGTACCCTTGTCTCTACGACCCTCTTCCCAAGCTCTATGGAATATTTTCTAATTTGCTTATAAAACGTATTTTGGTTCTTGTCTACTGTCCTTTCCTCCCTTAAAAGAAATGATTTGCACAAGTTCAAAACTGGAAGTTACTTATTAATAAATGCTTACTCAACTGTATGCCAATATTTACAGACTGAAATGCTATTTGGCATCTATTAGCTAACACCTAACTGGGAGTTTCCAGTATAGTGTATTCCACAGAGCTGAGATTAAAAAAACCTCACAAAAACCGTGGAGGTCAGATGACAGTTTACTTTGGGGAAATTTGTTTCTAACAATATAGAAGACACTAGAAGTTAAACCTATCACATGAATGGTCCAAATTCCATCTCCTATGAAGTCTGGTAATATAATTAAGAGGTTTTCCTTGGTAATTGAAGCACAGTGCGGTAGTCTGTACAAACTATTCTTAAACTCATGACCTTCATTAATAACTGTTCCTTTTAAGACAGAATAATTAAACACAGAAACTTTCATTATATATAGTGGTGAAAAGGAAAAAGGAGGAAATCCTGTCAGGAAAATAACATTAATCCATTTCTAACCTACATTTCTCTGCCAACTTTGTTTCTTAACTGCTCAGGCTTTTGATGTACCACAGAGTTCTTGTATGAGAAACATAACAAATGCAACAAACAACAGAGCAGGCCCAAACTTCCCAAACCTGTTTTGTTTGGGTAGCTTTAGTAACTGCTGCATTAGCCAGCTACCGGCTATAAGCAAGGTCCCAAGCACCCACAGAAAGCCTCACGTATCCACCTCCTCCTCCTTCATAATGCTGTATATCTTCACTCCCACCCCCACCTAAAACAAAACTCCAAGCTCACGCTCCGCTTCCCCACCCTCCTATGTGTACCTACTGGGACTTTGCTTCCTCAGGTCCTCACCCAGATTATCAGTAATGCCTGCCTGCACAAGAATGCTTACCCCACTGCGCAGGTCAGCCTCTGTGCTAGCAAGCAGCCTGGATAAAGGCGATGATCTGGGCTGCACGGTAGTTCTGCATGCAAGCCATTAGTGATAGAAAGAAGCTGCTTTTGTGAGAGCATTTACCTTGCCAATCTGTTATACTTCAGTACACATACACACCGTCCTCTCCGCTGCAGCTAGGAGCTGCACCTACAGCTATTTCGAAATAGCTTTTGTACCACAGCTACATCTCTTTGACAGTTTGGGAATCTAGGAATGAGTCAACCTTCTCTGACATGCCACTATGGGTGAAGGTGTGTTTCGCTGTTTTTGCCTCAGGAGGTCATAAACATTTAGCTTTAGGATTAAGAGAGAAAAAAAGAAAGTCACGACATTTTCATGTCATAGAATGGTGCTTTGCCTTCAAAGGAACAGAGGGCAAGGAGTCTCAAGACTCAAAATTCCTTTAGGTAGAGCCTATTCAACATCATTCTCCAGGTCCCCTTGATGTATTCTGTGCCACATCCTACTTTTCCTTGCCCCATGGAGGGAAGGACCTAAGCAAGGAACTGGTTTGGGACGTAACCGCCTCACAGAATAGAACTGCAGATAAAAGACTGGGGAAAGGGCTGAGGTGCAGACACCCGGACATGAGCTGGGAGCCACACATGGCACCCGGGAATAGGCGGAGGACGGCCGCCAGCACGGCCAGCCGACAAGCTCCGGTCAGCACAACGTGCAGGCCTGCAGCAGAGCCAGGGCCCCTCACAGCCCTCGGCCTACTGCATCGGCAGGAGGCAGCAACCCTCAGCGCCTTCAGCAGCAGCAGCAAAGGTGGCAATGCCACAGGCGGGAAACCGCAGGGGGAGACAGGGGGCTCAGCACCCGCGAGGGAAACACGGGGAAAGGAGCGGCACCAGGGCGACGGGCGGGGGAAGAATGCGGCGCGCGCCTCCCACCCCGCAGCCGCCAGCGACGCCGCACGCCCTACGCGGCCGGGAGAACATGGCGGCCACCGCCCGCCCCCGACGGCCCAGGCACGCGCTGCCGAGCACGCACACGGCGGCACGTCACGGAGAGCGGGCGTTCCCGCCGCCGAGAGCGGGCGTGGCGGGCCAGGCACCTCCCCCGGCGGGGGCGGGGCGGGGCGGGGCGGGGCGGGGCGGGGCCGGGGCCGGCTCCGCCGTCGGGGTGGGCGGGAGGCGGCCGCAGCGGGGGAGGGCCGGGGCGGCGGCGGCTCGGGTCGAGCGGGCGGGGGAAGGGCCGAGGGACGCGGGGTCGGTCAGAGGAGCTGCGGCCGCGGCTGTGGCTGTGCGTGTCGGCGGGCGGCCAGGATGGATCACCACCAGCCCGCCAGCCGCTACCGAGTGGTGAGTGCGGCGTCCCCGGCGAGGCCCCGCTCGCCTGCCCCCGCCCCCCCGGGTCGGGGCGGCGCGGGGGAGGGGGCGAGCGGGGCGCCCTTCCCCCACTCCCCAGCTCCCGGCTCCCACGCGGGGGGGTCTGGCAGGGACCCCCTGGCATTTCTCCAGCGCCGGTGAGGGCCCGCGCGCGGCCCCGTCCTCAGCCCTGCCCTGGCGACGGCGGGGCTCTGACAGCCCGGCCTTGCCCGGGCGGCGCGGCCTCTGCGGGCGCCGCCTCCCCTCACTGCCCCCCCGTAGCCCTGACGCCCGACCTCGGCCGCGCTGCCGGCCTGCACGGGAAGCCGCCTTTGCCCGCCCCCCTTTGCCTTCCTCCGGCTGCCCCTCGGCGGTTGGTCCGGGCCCGGGGGCGGGGGCGTTGGGTTTTCCCGAGCGTCCGCCGCTGGTGAGGGGGCGGCGGGCCCCGCCGGGCAGCCGAGCCGGGGCCGGACGGCGGTTCGCGGCGGCCTGGCTGCGGAGGTCGGGAGGGGGTAGGGTTAGCTCTCGCAGGTCAGGACGTGCCTGGGAGCGAAGCGGCGTTTCGGCGCTAACACCTGGTTATTTTTCATAGTTCGTAGCTCTCTGGCACAGGGGTAGAGCGTGGTGCGTGGTTTTGTGTTGTCATCTTTAAGCCCGTGTGTATACCCTTACACGTGCACGCGGGTTTCCTGCAGTTCAGGTGCAGGGGGCTGTAAGCCGCGGAAGGCTGACCTGCGGCGAGCCTCCGTGTGTGTCTGTCCACACGCACAAGCGCACGGGAGCGCGCTGTCCTACTGAAGAACAGCCTTCGGTGCCTTGCAGTTCACCGAGTCCAGTTCAAACGGCTGTTCTTTCCTTCCCAAACTTCACTACAGAAATAAATGATGCAGAGATCTTCCTCCTGCCCAAATTGTACTGCTTGTTTCTTACAGGCGCTACTTTAATGTTAATTATACTAATCTTAACAGTCATTACTTGCAAGCCAATTACAGTCGAAATACATAAGCTTTTCTGACAGTTGGTCACAAAAATGACTTGGGTCCAGTCAGCCTCCTCAAAAGTGTCCGTTCTATCCTTCAGTCCTTTGTACTTCGTGGCTTTGCTGTGTATGTAAGGATATACTACAGAAGTCTGAAGTCTTTGGTACTTTCAGATTTCTACTACAGTGTTCTAGCCAAATCCTGAATTATTTATCTTAATGTTTGTATTTTATGGCTTAGGCATGAAAACAGTGTCCACAGAAGTGATCACATTTACTTCTGTACATATGTAGTACTAAGTCCTGACACTTATATTCAGATTGTTCCTATGTTATGATTAGAAAAAATAATATATGAAACCCCTTGTAATAGGTTTGGAATATTTCTTTTGATAGTTTTACAATGTGGGAAATTTTTGTATGCTTTTGGACGACTATACACTGAGATTGTCATATAGCTGATGAATACACCTAGCACACTGTGACTCTTTGGGACTGATGTATGTCTTTAGGATGCTAGTCAGTTGCCAAGTGCTTTACAGGTCAGTGCTTTCTAGCACACTTCTTTTCCTGCACCATGCTGCCATAACCTGGAGTCAACAGAAGTCCTAAAGTTGTTCTTTTTTCTTTGCAATGGAGAATGAAAATGTTGGCAGAGCGCTTTCTTAAGAGCCTGCAAACACTGTCTTCACCGAGCCCTGAAGTAACCTGGGTATGATTTAAAAGGCCTTAAAAGTATATGCTATTAACCTTCAGACAAATATAAGGGAAATTTTAATTTGATTACTCAGAAGAGTAGAGAAAAACATGGTAAGATAGGACAAAGAAATAATTTGTCTCTTTAATATTTTTATGTTATATTTGATTAGGAATTTCCAGCAATTGTGCTGGTGCCTGACTTGGTAAGTGCTCTTTGGTGCAGCCTTTCAAAATGGGTAATCTAAATATTCAATGGCAGGAGTTGGCCTACTTAGTTCCCCATGTATATTAAACTTTGTGGTCAGTTGTGGCACTGAATTTTGTTACGGAAGTGTTCTCTGAAGCCTTAGCAATTACAGCACATTAAGTTCCATTGAATTTGTTGTAAGTCACAATGAAAGTGCTGTCTTAATCTGTGATGGACTCTAGAGTTTAAAATACAACCTTACTGATTACTGTCCAATAGGAAAGAGTGTGTTGTTTTATCTTCTCTGTGTTACATCTGACTGCTAGACATTGAGATTTTTGTAGCATTATTTATTTACTGTGTCGGGTTGGAGAATGGAAGGAACAAGGTAATTGTAGATATACTTTTTTACACCTGATTATTCAAGCATGTGATCTTAAATGTTATGGTGTATTTGCTTACACAATAGCTGTGATAAGTAGAAAACAATAGATTACTGCAGATTTTAGGGTTGTGTCCTGATTTTTAAGGACAAAATATAGAAGAAAAATACTACTTAACGTGGCTAAAATCACATTAGTTTTGTGAACATCCCACTCCCTAATGCTAAGCTTATGAAATCTGACTGATTCTGATATGCTCACTGTATGTCTTCCCCCCACTCCCGGGCTCCCAAACAGTAAACCACTTTTTTTTCAATTGTTGCCATTATGCTTTTACTTCTCACTGATTTGTTTTGCTGTATGCAGGGCAAGTTCTCTTTTAAGTAGAAAGAATTATCATCAAAAGAATTACTGACTTGCATTTCTGTTCCTGGCACTAACAGTAGCATTTCAGTGAAGTTAAAAGAGCTATCTCACTGCTGCCTCTTTTTATTTGTGGTTTCTTCCAGTAAATTAAACGAAAAGACTATAAGGATAGAATGCAATTTAATTTTGAACTTTAGCACAAAAAGACAGTTTCATAACTTCTTATGAAATAGGAAAAGTCTGATCATAAAGATAACTCTCAGCTTCTCTTGTTTTTTATCTCTGTCAGAAGTAGCGCTAAAGCTTCTTTCTGCATCTTTTTCTTTCTTGTGCATCTGTGTTTTACTTAAAAAGTAGTTAAAAAATGTTCAAACCAGGCAACTGCTAAAAAGCCGGTACTTGGATTTGCAGCAAAGTGTGGGCAAAGAGGCGATACATCAGCATTACGTAACTATCTGCTTTGGGCATTGTGATTTGTATTGCATTCTGCCCATCCTTTTTTGTCCTGTCTTCGTAGGGCAAAAAGACAGCTAATTGATGGGTAAGATTTGTCATGCTTCCCTGCAGGAATATGACATCAGAAGTAAATTAGCCAACCTTTGTTGGCTTGCTTTACTTCCTCCCCGCCCCTCCTCACTCCCCCCTCCACCCCCCCTTAGTCACCTGCACCCTGCAGTCCTGCTGTTGGTAAACATGCTTTAAAATTTACATTCATTACAGGTATAGTCAGGTCAGTTGTGTAATTTCCTTATTGTTAGGGGTTGTTTTTTTTTTTTCTTCCTCTGTTCTACTTGTTGGATAAGGGGTCCAAGGCATCAACTTTAGAAAAATTATAAGAAAAATTCTTCAGTGATCATTCTCCTGATTCTTTTTACCTTCTAGCTCTTTGTTATCTGACCTTAATTTGTGCATTACTATCTTGCCTGAAATGTCTGTTCTTAGTCTAGCTGGTTTGCAGAAAAAGGGATTTGAATGATGCTTTGTGAATATATACCGAAACAAAGAAAAAAGAAATGCAATTGTTTTCTGTGGTGGGTAAAACTGGGTGAGCAACTAAGTACTGAAGCTCGAGATGGCCTTTTTTCTGTGAAATGTGATTTTTCCAGGTAACTGAGTCATGACGAAAGACTTCACGTGCGTATGAGTGATTTAGGCACAGAAATCCTGTTGAAGGCTGCAGGACTTACATGCTGAACTGCTTAAGAATTAACTTAAGAATTAACTCACAGCTCCCCCCAGTCTATCTTAATTAAGGCTTTGAGTTATCACTATAACTCAAGTTATAGTGTATATATAGTGTATAGTATAGTCAAGTAGTCATCAGTCTTTTACTTATAGGGTGGTCAGAGCTAGATAGGTAAGTGATAAAATGGGTAGGTAGCAAACCAGGACAGATGGATGTCAGTTTAGCTGTCACTGAACTTGTCATGCCACTGTAGCACCTGCGTTTGCTGGGGTTTGTAAGTGATGTGATGCAAGGGCAGCCTGCTGTTGTACAGCACTTTACAGGGGTAAAGAAATTGTGATTTTTAAAAAGTATGTGAATCTTGTATGAATATAAATTGTGTGTGCTTTTTAGAAACAGGGCTAAGAGATCAAAATTGCCACTGTAAACACTTTATTTCAATCCATTTGCCTGCATAATGCTACATATTTTGAATAGTTTTAGAATTATCTCAGGTAATGCTTAATTTTCTGTATCTGAACTCCGTTGTCATTGACTCTTTTGTCTCACAATGTTATTTGGTTAAAAACCTTAATTGAAGTCAAGTTGTCATTGTAGGTCTCAAACACATGAAAGTCTGCCTACACAGGAAGTGTGCACAAAGAAAAATATCTTCCTCCATTCTTTCTTTTCACAGGACTGAGCCTAACAGTGATTGGCGAATAAAGCCCCAAGTATTGTTTATTCTACACCTTGATATAAGACTCCTAGCTTATATCTAGCATGTTTTCTATAGTATGTATTGCCTTTGGAGAACTCTTATGTAATTGGTGTTGCTGAACGAACTAGGTTATGATAGGGAAATTCTGTTGCCTTCCACAGATCTGGTGGTGATGCTGTAACTGGAAGATAAAATACTTTATCTAGGGGACTGTTTATAATACTGAAAAATACTGAGTAAAGATGCCTGAAATTATAAGTGTTACTGTTGTTTGCATGTGTTGGTTGCGCTGATAGAGATATGAACCTCTTAATCATTGAAGATAAAATTTTTCAGTGCACTGGCTTTTTGCTCATGGAACACCTTTAATAGTGTAGAAGGGCAAATGAGAATCTTCTGAAGTGAGGTAAATGGCACTTTCAAACAATGGACTATCCTTGCATCTCAGTTTTTCTTTGGCATTTAATAATGAAATATTTTAAATTTTAATTTTTCTCTAACTTTTTTACATGTGACAGATTTGTGTATTAAACATGTTTTGTTTTTTTAATGAATAGGTTTAATATTTTTATACACAGTTTTTCCTGTTTTTTATGAAGAATTCTGCCACAAATGAAGCAGAAGAATTGTGAATGTTGAGGTACATTTGCAGATATAGTAGTGATGCAGGTAATGGTTAAAAAGTAATACGTTTTACATTTTTTTCAATTTTTATTTAAGTTTCTAAGTACTTTCATGTCTTACATGAGCAAGGAAATAAACCTCAGATCTCTTGCTATGTTTCTTTTAAGACAAGGTGATGAGATACCAGACAGGTACAATCCTTTCTGTCTATTCCTCTTCGTAAATTTAAAGTAGGGTAATTTAACTTAGTGTATTGCCATCACTGTCTGTTTTTTGGATCTCTTTCAGAGGGCCACAGATAAAACACCCAGCTCTACAACTGATTCACAGGAAGAAATGGTGGCTTACTGGTACAGGGGGAGTAACAGCAGTTAGAATAGTTTTCTGGTTCTTTATGTGGGCACAGGTTGTGCCATGTAGGTAGTTTTCTTTTTGGCGTGGGCACAGAGGGACATAAGGTAGTTGCATACAAACTGGTTTAGTGTTACAGGACACCAGATTTACTGTACTGAACAAAAGGAGTAGTAAAAACCAGCAGAAGGTACCTGGATTGCTATACTCAGGTTTTTCTCCAAAGGTCTTTTTAGGCCAAAATTTAAGGTTGAGTCTGCACAAGGGCAGTGCAGGAGGAGAAGACAGGAACAGGACTGTCCTTTTTGGTGGCAGCAAGCTGTTGGTGAGACTGAGCCAATCTTGTGAAACTGTGGGGTTTTTTGGTTCTTGAAAGACGCACAAAACCAAAAGAGAGGTGTGCTTGATCTGTGCAGTGACGCTAAGTCATGTAACGTAAAAGCACAACTTCAGGCTGTGGCAGGTATTGCATGCTGCATCTAGTAAGTCTTCTAATCCTATTTAGAAAAGCAGAAGTTCAGTAACAGGAATAGAATACCTTCAAATAGGACAGTTCTTAGCAGAAGTCAGCTGTGATGTTGCCAAGCTAGGTGCTTTTTTCATGCAACTTTAAAAAAGAGAAACTGTAAGCACTCTTCTCAGCTTGTTTGTGTCTGAAGAATGTGGTGGAAACCACATCAAGATAGTCTCAGAAATCACAGGATGGTCAGAGTTGGAAGGGATCTCAGGAGGCTGAGTCCAACCCCCTGCTAAAGTAGGTTCTCCTAGAGCAAGTTGCACAGAATTGCATTTGGGTGGGTTTTGAATGCCTCCAGAGAAGGAGATCAAATGCTATGTTAATATAAAATGTTAATAGCAGTCTTCCAGATGGGGAAAATTAGTTACTTATGACAAATGGCTAATTCTAGGCTTATTTTGAAATTTTCTTTCTGGTGACAGTGTTGACAAAACAAGGAAGATGTGGCAACTGGTAATGTCATTACACTTAACTTTGCAAGACCTCAGTGCCTAATTTACAGTCACAAATCTGAATATTGTATTGCGTTTCATAGCTTCAAACCTCCTGATCTTCAGGTGTGTTGGCTACTTTGGAAAGGGGAATGAACAATTGGATGTATACCTGTACAGCCACATTAGGCAAGCTATTTCCAATCAGAGGAGAAAAGTAACCTTCATAGCTTATGAGTAAAAAAAGAATGAAAAAATTGGCAACTTTTTAGGTCGGAGAGGCACTGCTAACTCTTCCTACTGAAACTGAGCTATTGCACAGTCAGGACTGTGGGTTTGAGCTGCCGCAGGCTTAGGTCTCCCACTTCCTGGGCAAGTGCTGTCACAGCTAGCTGAGTTTAGTGAACTGGGTACCCCCTTTGCCAGCTGTGTTTTTAATGAAAATGATGAACCCTGTTTTGTGTTGAAGTCATTTCAGACTTGCACAACTGGGGCTTACAGCACATGTCAGGATGTGGATGCCTTATGGCTTTGAGATTTACAGTGAAAGCGGAAAATATATTTCCATTTTAACATTTAAGTGTTTATTCCACTTAAGCGTAATTTCCATTATTGTACACTAAGATTAACCTAAAACTGGTACAGTCTAACTTAATCACTTACAGCCAAAACATTAAGTATTGAGTAATTCCCCAATGCCATCCCTGGCTGTGCCTCCTCCAACTGTGTGTGTAATGGACAGAATGATTTAGAAAACTTTGAGTGGCGTAGACACAAGAAAATCTGGTCAATAACCCATATGTTACTTGATTTCCATTTGTAATCCCATTTTTCTTGAGTTACTGTTCCAGGTGCTTGGCAGAGATTTGTCATCTTTCTGCTTGTAAAACGTGGCTTTCCAGTGAAAAAAAAAAAAACAACAACAAATTTTGGTCTCCCAACTGTTGAATGGTAATTTAACACAGTTTGTCCATTTTAGCTCTGAACAATATTTTACCTTTTGACAGTAATCCTATTAATACTGACTGATTATTGTTGTAAGAGAGGTCAGAATCATGTCCTTGGTAAAGATGTATATGAAGCTTGAAGTATTGAATTTAATTTTGCTTTTCCCTGATTAATCTGAAAAGTTTACGTAGATCAGACTTGAGGAAGGGTTGTTAACTGATACTGTAAGCATCCCCTTGTTATCTCCTTACTGCAGAAAATAAGTTTGGTGGGTTTTTGTGGTTTGTTTTTTTTGTTTTGGGTTTGTTGGGATTTTTTTTGGTAAAGTAGCACAAGCTTATGTTTAAGCTTTGGTTGTGGTTAGTATAGTTAACGTTTGTCATCTTTGAGGACTGAACAATGCCTTTGGTAAAGCATGAGGCAATTGGGATAGGAGTTTTGGGCGATACTGAAGCCAGTTGTCCATTTTGACCATGGTACTTCTCATTAGTTGTCATATTTTTGAATTTAAGGGGAACAGTACTTAAAGTATTTTTAAGGAATATACTGAAGCATTAAGACTTAATTGAAACTGCAGACTTGGGGTCACAAAACTGACTTGCATCAAATGCATAGAATAAACTATCAGGAAAAAGACTAGCACAAACTGTTTACTCTTAAAAACCTGTTCCAAATTCTAGAATGAGAGTTCATAATTTGAACAAACAAGCAGGCCGCTAAAGCCTTGCAGTGCTGGGCCACAACTGATGATGAGTGATGGGGTCCGTGTTCCTTTATCGCTTCCTGGACTGCCGCTTTTTGTGTTGTTTTGGTTTTGTTTATCTGCCTTATAATCAAGCAGCCTGCTGGAAAGCGCCTGCTTCCAGGTGTGTGCATCATCTGTCTAGCAACTGCAGGGTCCAGAGAACTGTCCTTTGGGCCACATATTTTGTATGTTTGTTTCAAAGTGCTTAGTCGGCACTCTTTAACAGTAGGGTTGAAAAAACTCAGTACTATCTGTTGAGACATAAACATGCATTTTTCAAAGAAAGGGCCTTTAATGTTCATTGCTGTTGCGTGGGTTGTGTTTGTCTTTGCTACTAAACTATATTAAACCTGTGAATCCCATAGTGGATGGAGGAGAAAGAAGACTGCAAATCAAAATGAGAATCTCTTGAGTAGAGCCTGTTCTTCTGGATGCAATGCATGATAAGTGTGTTCAGCTGGTGTTGTGTATGTGTGTGGGCTTTTTAAGCTGTTTAAATTTCTCCGTGTTATCTCTGTAAGTTGAGGAGCTTGAATACTCCATTTCCAGTTACTAAGAAAATGAGTTACGCTGAAAGTCAGGCACAATTGACCTGCTAATAAAAATAGAGAATGTTTGCTCTTATTGATTAATAATATCTTCTGATCTATATTTTATATAATTAATTATTTATTTCATTTTGGGCTACTCTGTACTATTGAGTAGGAAATTGTTCTGCTTGACTAGCTTTATTCAAGTACACAAGCAATAAAACTGTGTTGTCAATAAAGTTGAGACATTTGAAGTTTTTCTTAGAGTTTTCCTGCAGAATTTTCAAGGACGTGTAAGTACATGTGATATAGGAGACACAAGCTTGATTTCTTTTTTTCCTGCTTCTCTCAAATCAGGGACTTAAGGCAAAACTGTGTACTGCTTTTGCAGTTCAGTTTCCATGATACTTGTCCAGGAGGAAACTCCTCTTTTTCTTTATCCCTCCCCTTGCATAATGAATTTGCCATTTTTAGCATCCTCCTCCATTGTCTTCATTAGGAAGCTTTGTGCGTAAGCCTTCCTACTGTACTTGGGCCTCTAAGTGAAACACGAATAATATATTTAGAGAAATATTCAGCTTTTTCAATCACACTTGAGTTTTTCAGCCCAGATGAATGTAGGCTAAAATGGAAGCTGGTACTAACTACTGAATATTGAGTTTGTTTTTGGTGATGGCCCTGTCCATTTCCTAATTTTACAGGCTTTCCTATTCCCTCGGCTTTTACAGTTTATATGTCTTGTATGTTCTGTGTGACTTTAGAGTGACTGGGATCTGCTTTCTGTACTGATTCTATAAAGCTGCTGATAAGTAAAGACAAGACCTTTTTGACTTGCAGTTCTTGGAGCTGTCACTGACTGTTTGCTGAAGCTGTTAGTGGCAGCTGCCAACAAATCCTGATAAAATGTTGTCCATCATCAGGGAAGATAGTGAGAATGAACAGAAAGCATCATTGTATTAAACCAGGGACCTGCTCGCTTCTTGGGTACTGTATGCATTTTTGGTCTTTCACAAGAAGAGCTTATAGAGGAGCTACAGAAGTTAAAGGGAAGCAGATCTTAAAAGTGGTGGGGCATGGAAGTGATCCAGAGTTGCCAAGGCACTGGATAAAGCAGTTGTGGAGCTGTAATTCACCAAATTGTGCAACAGTAAAACCAGAGAGCGCTCACTGGTGTTTGGTTTAAATCAAGGAAAAGAAACAACACAAGGAGAAGTGAACATACACAGTTTGTTAATACACAAGATTGAGGCAGATATTATTAGCAGATTCAGGAGCACAAATTCGTACGGATCAAATCCATAACATGCAAATGGAATAGGCAGAGAAGGATACTTTACCAGCCATAATATAACAGCTGCGAATGTCAGGGGAGTCTGAAGAAAATGGATGGCAAATAAGTGACTAAGCCTTGTGTGCTGTCCATGTATCTCCTGGTGATTGTGTTGGAGATGGAACACTTCCTTAGACTGACTGCTGGTCTCAGTAACATACTTCTCTTTAATTAGTATGTCTCTTACTTCTAACTAGAAAGCACTCAAGGAGGAGAGCCTGATTTTGTACTTTGTTTATAGAATTTAAACCAGTTTCTCAAGCTGTTCTCAAGTTACCATTTGACAAATAGGAGGCTACATAGTAATCTTTTCAGTAACTTCTAAATTCTAGAGTAGATCAGAGCTGCAGTACCTCCTTATGTACAAGCTTTAGAGTAAGCTTTTACAAACTTTTTTTTTAGAAATATTTTTTGTATCCATGCTTCAGGATTTGAAAAATGTTGGTCCCAGCCATAGTCTTTATTAGTATTTGAGATATCAGGTTTTTGTTTGTGAATGTCATGATTAATTTCTGTAACAATGCAGTAGGAAAAACTCTTGGAAACTATGGCCAATTTATAATTTTACAACAAATATGAAGCATATATTTGTTTGGATCATACCAAAATTCCAGTGTTCAGAGTTATTTCTGAGGAATTCTTTAGGAGAGAAGAAACCTAAAAAATATAAGTGGGGAGAGATAGCTGTATTTTCAAGAATAACACTACTTTTTTAGTAGCATTAGTCTCAGAATATTTATTTTTCTAGAAGACTTCTTATATTGACACATGGTATGTTACTGTCCTTAAAAGCAAAAGTAGAGCTGTTAGTAAATGTGGGGGATGGGAAGGAATAGATGTCTTAAAAGTCATAGGGAATGAATGCAAATGTGTACGTTGTGCTGTTAAATGTGTAATTAATTGTTTAAATCTGGATTGTAGTCAACAAAAAATGAAAGAGCAAGTAAAATGTTATGTGTAAAGTAGCCATTGGGATGGAGAGATGTATCTATATATCTATCTATACACATACATATACATAATAATTTTTTTTCTTTCACCAATTCATGTTCACCATTGTTTAGGGTGGTTGGGTTTTTTTCTTTTTTCTGACATACTTATAACAGTCTTTAAAAAAGCACTTGAAAAATCTAGTAGGTTAAAGATCCCTAGTTGAAGAGAACTGACTAAAATGATTTAACTATCGCGTAAGTGAAGTGCATGTGTAACACTTTCATTTGCTATCGATCACTTAAATTTAACCTGAGGAGTCTCCCTTTGACAGAAAAAACACTATGCTGCAACATACTTTTCAACAATATTCAGTATAAATCTCTAGTAAATCTTTTCGGTAGAAGTTTGCCTCCAGAGGTTGTGGGTTTCCATGGTACCTAATCCTTATTTAGCAGACACATTTGGTATTTCTACACAGCTGTGGTACGGCAGCAATGGACTTCTGTTCTGCTTTCTTGCTTCTAGTGCAGAGTTTGCACCTTTGACCTTCTAACCTATTGACTACTGTTGAAAACTTTATGCAAAGATACATCAATAAAAAAAACCAAAGATGAAGGGCTATTGCTAGATCTGGGTATGTGATAGTTGATGCTTGCCAAGTGGTGGGATGGTGGGGAAAAAAATGACGTGGATCTGTTCTGTGCAGTTGGGAATTCTGATCAAATCTGATCACTTAGTTTAAATACATAGAAGCAAAAAGCTTAAATATGCTGGATTTCTGTGTTTTGCTGGAATGTACTGAGGTACCTTATAAGCTTAATTGCTTAGTATTTTAGTATTTATTAATTTGAAGGCTTCCCCATCTCTAGAGGATGATGTTTCTCTGGAGTGTTATGGCTCTGGCCAGGACTGTGTTTCAGGAGTGTGTTTGGTGCTGAACTGCATATAACTACCTTCCTACTAGTTGGTCTGCACAGGTTCGTGGTAGGTTGGTGTTACAACAGGCATTTGAAGGAAAAGGCATGATGGTGTTATAAACTACCTTATTGGTAGAGGATAAAAACTGATACCGAGGAGAAAGCTAGTAAGTTAAAATACAATGTGGTTTTGTGGGGTTTTTTCCCCTCAAGAAATCTTGTATTTTACAAAACTGTGAAATACTTCTTTCAAAGGCCGTTGTGGCTATGTTTGTTTCCTGATGAGCAGGAAAATTAAAATATTTATTTTGCAGGAGGATTTATCTCTTCTGTTCTTATAATTCTTATCTAAGTGTAATTACAGATTACTTGTTTTAGTTTTGATTGCTCAGTGGCTGCTAGTGACCTAAATTAGGGCTGATTGATCTTGGCATGATGGCATTTGAATAGGTTGATGGTATAGGTTTTATGGGTTTTTCTAAAAATAAAATGTAATAGTTGATAGTGTGAGCTGTTGAGACTATTGGATGTCATTCAGAAACAACAGATAGTTAGACAGAGGTCAAAGCTGTCTCCAACATGAAGTACTTTTATAACAGGTTCAGAATTACACTTTATTTCAAGATTTCCTTTGTTTTTTTCCCTTGAAAATCCCTAGATTTATATTTTGCTTACAGATGAATAAACCTATTTGTAGAATACTAAAGCTCAAAAATGCAAAATGTAGTTACAAAACAAGCATTTAATACACGGCCTGTATTTGTTCAAGTGAAATTATTTTTATGTAGGTAGAGAATTCTGCTATCGAGCCTCAGTCTCAAGCCTCATTTGTAGAGAACAGTTTAGTACAGTTTTACAAATCACTACTACTAGGCAGGTGTAAAAGGCCTTTGAATTTTTCAGCAAATGGAAACATCAGGTGTAACACAGAGAGCTAAGGAGCTTCCTGAAAGTTTAATGAAGATGATAGCATGCTGTTGGTTACACCTCTCATATTTACTACAATAGAATTTTGGTGGAATAAATGTCCAGTATGGAAGATGTAATGAATCTAATGCAGAAACATTGGAATAATTTTTGTGCATTGCACCAGCAATCTTGAGGTGAGTCTTTCATGTCCATCCCTCCAGCACTAGAAGCTGCAGTAAGTGGATATTTTTGGTTGACCTTTTGGCAGTGTGAAAAACTGACTGTGGAAGACCAAAGGGTAAACTTATACAAAGTGAAGATGGTAAACCTCTGTTGCTGAGTGTGTTGCTTTTTCTGGAGGAAGTGTGTCAGCTGACTGGTTTGCACATAAGGGTTGAACTTGCATGATCTATGTGGTCATCTCCACGCTTCTACTTAACACAGAATACAAGGTCCAGCATTACAGAGGTTTTGTGCACTTATTTGTTTTAAGGCAGTTTGAAAGAACCCATCAACTGGTCAGTTTAAGGTCAAAACTGGAAGAGCCTGACTTCAAAATTTTAGTGTCATTTGAAAGATGAGAAAGGAGGGCACATTAAAAACACTTGTAATTTATGATTGCCGGTGAGAATTGCTGTGAAGCTCTGTTTTTGGTCCAGGCAGAACCATCACTACTAAAACTTACGCAAAAACTTACCTAAAAGTCAGGCTTTGTCAAGATAAGCTAGTAATAGAGGTATAAGAGGAAACAGGAAAAGAAAGCTGGCTCATTGTTTGGGTTTTTTTTATCCCTATATGGCAGTGCATAATTTTATGCTATACTAAAGAAATGATAAAAATAGCATGAAAATAGTGTATGTTTATAAAGAAGGTCTTTTAAAATGCTTGCAATATGCTGATGAAGTTAATTATATTGCAATAATTTTATAATGTATTGATTTCTGTAAATCATATTTTATGAAATGGGAAAACAGCTTTTGAAATGTGCATAAAATCAGGTAACAGAAATAGTGAGTGCTATTTGCGTGTTACATTTTGAGTATGACTAGAGCTAGCGTGGGCTACTTCAGTGCACTTTATCAGAAAACGTCATTCTAATCTTGTATATTTATGGTATAGGTGACATAAGACATCTTATTATATCCTTTTCCCCTGATTTTTTAAAAAACTGGCATATTTTAGTAACTTGCCTATGTTGTCACTCTTGTACAGTCAGTTCATCACAAATAAAGAAAGCTGTGTTTATGCTGGCAAGCAAACATCTGTAGGTTGGGCAAAATTACTAGCTGCAGGTAAATGAAGTGTTAAGTAGAGAACGAGATCTTCCTCCCAGTTTTAAGTTTTTATTTTAAAAAAACTGAAAGAGTAAAACATCCACATCAGTCCCCTCAGTAAAGGCTTCTGTACTAAGCACTTTCTTACGGTTCATGTTCTTTGGAGGGTGTCAGCTGATTTCAGGCATTGCATCTGATTACTTCGGAAATAATTGCACAAACAAAATTACAAACTTAAGGAAATAAATTGCAGGAGGAGATGCAGTATTTTTTTAAAGAAATAATTTAATTAATAATTATAATAAGATAGCTGTATTTTCCATGATATTTTGGTGCTGAAAAGTCTGACATTGATTTAAGCAACTTCTGAAATGAAATAGTGAATCATTGTTTTATAGTACTTTTCTGGGAAAGAAACTGAAGATCGTATAGGCTAAAAATCATGTGAGGGTAACTAATGTTTTCCTGTACTATATGCTCTTTAGTGGTTACTGTGGGATTTTGAGTCATTGGTGGCAGGAGAGCCATTGCTCCTGAATTGAACTTGTAATTTTAAGTATCCTAACATAGATATATCTTGAAAATATGAGCATCATGACTTTTGAGCCGGTAATGTACTGTAGTTTGGGGGCTGTGAAAGCAGGGATTGAAATCCTTGTATAAACAATTCAAGACTAAGATGTCTAATAACAAAGTGTTCTCTTTTTGTAATTCTAAAACTCCTATATAGGAGCCAGATACTCTGTGTACAGACCAAGATGTGAAGAGAAAAATGTCTGTCCTGCTTTTAAAATGTGAGGGTGGGGGGCAGGGGAAGGTATTAATTTACAATTGTCTGTAGTTTAGTAGGTCGTGGCAATTGTTTTGACCATAATCTTGGCAAAAACAGCTGTATTGCTTACTACCATATAATGGTTCACTGGGGGCTTGGGAGGGGGCTGGGATGATGAACTGTGAGTTCTCCTTAGTCCTTTAATTTTAAAACTGGGCAAAATAATCTTAGATATGATTTCTATACTTTTACTGTTAAATGCTGTTTCAGGTAACATTTAAGTACATAGCATAAGTGATGCCTTGAAACAGATGTTTTCTGTTCCCTTCAGAGTGTTTTTAACTTGGTTTCTATGGCAATGAAACCTATGCAGAGTGTCAGGCCTCTTCTTCCACTGTCTCCAAAAATAACTTCTAAATTTACCAGCCAGTATAAGCCAAAATTAAACGGGAAGGGGGAGGCTCAAAGGTAGTTGGATTCCTACTGGTTTCAAGCAAATTGGTGACTTCACAGAGGAGAATCGGTGCCCTGTGAAGGCAAGGCAGAGTTGCTACAAGACAAAATGATATAACTAGTGCTGTCTGCCCTGCTGGCACAGGCAAAATTTCCAGCTTGTTGGGGCAAGTTCTGCTGCAGTTGTAGGTATTTATTGTTCTGGTATGGGTTTTACCCCAGTGGAGTCCCCTGAGAGGAGCTGAAGTTACTGCCTTGGGGTGAGGCTAGGAGACAGGATGCTTGAACAAGAACTAACAAAAGCTGGTTTCTGTTCATGGAACAACTTGTGTTTATTATTCTAGCTGTAAACGCTCAAGCTGTGTAATCCACTTCTTGTTATTTTTATGATGGGGGTATTCTGTAAGGAGTCTTAGAATTTTTCTTTAAGTTGCTGCATTAGGATAACCTTGCTGCCTTTGAGAATTTCCAAAAGATCTGTATAGTAGACAAGAAATGCTTGGTTCCTGAATGGGAGTCCTATACAAAATAGAGACCTTTTGAATTCACTAAAGGGCATAATGGGACTCTCTTGTATGGAGCCTTTAGGATGGAATTCTTCTGTTTCCTAATTGCAGTTGCTATACAATTGAATGACTTAACTCAGTCTTTGAAAGCAAGAAGTCTCATGTGCATGTTCTCCCATCCTCATGTTACATCCACTGTTTGTAACTGTTATTAAATTACAGATGATTTGGAGAAAGGTAACTTTCATGAAAGCATGTATAAGACTGACAAAATTAATTTCCTTGGTAATGGCAAAGTGGGTTTTGAGTACTAATATTCTTTTTGAGCAATGGGCTGCTGTGGATCTGTGTGTCTTCAGGACAGTGACAGCACATACTGTGGTTTAGTAGGGGAAAAAAGTTGCAGTGATTGAAGTGGAGAGTAAAAAGAGAGGAAGAATGGAGGTAATGGACAGAAATCTATTAACTAGGGTTTACTTCTCCTGCTCATAGACCAGGTTGTTGTGGTGAGGTACTTGCTTTCTGTATCCCTAAATATATTAGGTTATTTTTAAGTGGTTTTGTTTTCTTTGGTCTTAATTACCCTAAATGTCTATGCATATTTCTGAGGTTGCTACTTCTTCTGGATCACTGATTAGCCATTGAATGATCTGATTGCTCAGTGCACAAAAACCTTCAGTGTCACCTTCAATAGAACTGATAGGGGTTAATATGTGCTTGTGTGTATTGTGCCTGTGTGTGTATATATATACTTACATATGTGTGCATATATATATAGTTTATACGTATAGATAAACCCTTTAAGCTTTAGTTATCTGAATACAATATTTGGAGGGACTCCTGAAAAATGATGAAAAATGCTTTAGCAAGTAACTTTATCGCTTTTTCTAATTTGACACACATGAGGAGTGTGGTAGAAGCCATATGAGAATTTTGCTGCAGTTGTTCTGTTGCACTAACTTCTTTTGAAGCATTTTCGGTTTTCCCTTGAACTGTTTTTTTTTCAGTTTTCCTGCCTACTGTTGAAATGTTTTCTATGCTTCTAATTCTGCTGTTATCCTTAGCTTTTCATTAAAAAGAAAAGCATGGAGTATGTAACCTGCAGAACTTGGAACACAAGCCAGCACTGTGCCCTTGCCGCACAGAAGTCCAATGGTATCTTGGGCAGCACTAGGCAAACCATTGCCATTAGGTTGACGGAGGTGACCCTTCCCCTCTGCTTAGCAACAGTGAGGCCACAGTGCTGTGCCCTGGTCTGGGCTCCCCAGTACAAGAGACACCTGGGCATACTGGGGAGAGTCCAACAAAGTGCCACCAAGATGGTGAAGGGCCTGGAGTATCTCACATACGAGGACAGGCTGAGAGAGCTGGGACTGTTTAGCCTGGAGAAGCGACTGTCCAGAGTGGGAGTCTCATCAGTGTCTATCAATATCTGAAAGGAGGGTGCAAAGAGGATGGAGCCAGGCTCTTTTCAGTGGTGCCCAGTGAAGAGGACTAGGGGCAGTGAGCACAAACTGAAGCACAGGAGGTTCCCGGGCTCTCTCTGAACTCTTTTTTGAATAATGTGAGGGTGACTGAGCACTGGAACAGTTTGCCCAGGGAGGATGTGGAGTCTCTGTCCTTGGAGGTACTCAAAAGCCATCTGGACATGGTCCTGGGCAACTGGCTGTATGTGGCCCTGCTTGAGCAGGGCTTTGGGACCAGATGGACTGCAGAGGTCCTTTCCAACCTCAGTCATTCTGTGAACTTTGGGATACAAAACAATTTTGGTGTGAATGTTACACTACTTAACAGGGAATTTAGTGTTCATTCTTCACAGAATGTGCTTTTTTCAGTAATCTGATTGTACTTTGCCTAATGTGAAATTAACGTAGATGTATTCTTAATATTTTTGTTACTGAAATTAAAATAATATTTTTCTGTAGGGTGTTCATAGAAACTACTGATTTGAAGTTACAGGATTTTTTTTGAGATCTGTTCGTCTTACTAATCTTATATTCTGGGGTTTAAACATGGTGCTTCAGTAATTGTCTTCTAGGCATCTTGTAGTTTACACTAGAGGAAACTAGCATTTTTTTCTTTAATGTTAGTACTTTTCCTTCTTAAAGCTTGGTTCGTATTCTAAACACTATCAAGTTAGCTAAAATAATCAAAAATACCTTCTCTAGCTGTAATAATAAAACATATCTTCTCTAAGAAACAATATTAGTTGCTGGATCTGAATTTCGGTTTTAACTAACATTCTTGATTGTCCAGGTTCTTATTTCTGTATATGCTTAACTGGGCATGTCCTTTTAAAACTGCATTAAAAAACCCCAAACAAAAAAAACCAAACCAGCAACTTAAAGTTTTACAGGGAAAGGATTCTTTCCAGACTGAATAAAAGCAGAATATTTTGAGAAGTCTTAGAATTTAAGCAGAGAAGCTCTCTGACAAGATGCAAGTGTATAAAAATCCAAGTTACAGAAGTAGAAATGTGTCTTATTTTCTTAATTTCTTCTATATTAATACAATAAAAGATAGTGTTGCTTACATGTTGCATTATAAAATAGGTTGATACATTTAATGAATATGTTTAAGGAAAAAATGTAATAATGTTAAAATATTCATCTAATAGAAAGTATTTTATAGTCAGCATTTTCCCATATATAGTAAACATTAAAAAACCCCAGATTTTTAAGAATCTGAACATCATTGATGAGAAGAAACCACTGATGAAAATAAATCCATTTCTGGGAGGGGGGAAGAAGGCAGTTAAGATTATTTTCAGCCGTTTGCTTAAAGGGATTTAACTGAACTACTTAAAGTAGTTGTGCCATTTTGTTAATCATTTTTGGTTTTTTGAAGACCGTTCTGCAAGTACTAGGTTGTCATGGAAAGTACTCCCTAAATGTGTCTGAAATTTGTGTGTTTTCCTTCTAAGCTTCACAATGAGGATGATCCCCCAGAGTCTTCAGCAGCTGAGCAGCCTTCCACATCTACAGAGACAACGCAGATTCCCCAGACAGCAGCCTTATCTGAAGCAGATACTTCCCCTCCACCTTACTGTAGCATAGCTGTGGAAGCAGCTGCAACCTCAGGTATTTTTCTTACATAACAGCTTGTCAGGGAGGAGTGTGTATGAATCAGCATTTGGTTCAAAGTGGTATGATGCTGCGGTATGGTGTGGGGTTTTTTTTGTCCTACACACGCAATTGCAGTAAAAAGCTATGCTTTCATGCACAGCTCTTTGTCTGGTTTGCTCAGAAGAAGCACACTTCTAAATTACAATGATTGTTCCAAATTACTAGGCTAAATGAATGTTCATTAATTAGTATAATAGGTTTTATTTAAGTCTGCATGTAGTACAGTTCCACATTTAATCTACATCTTTGAGTAGTGCTCCATTATTAGACCTCATTAGCAATTTTCATTGCCTCTTTAAAAAAAAAAGGAAAAAAAGCCCAACAACAAAAAAGTCCAACAGAGCAGTGATTTGTCAAAACTCGAACTGCTTAAGTGTGTGCCATTGTTTGGTGAACATATCGCCATGAAAAGATTCATTTTGCTTTAAAGGCTCTTGATAAAACTTCTCGTGGAAAATAGAGTAACAGGGGTCTTTTTCTCCATTTATTCACTACTCCCTTTCTCATGAGATTGTGACTTTTCTTTGGGGTATGGGAGACTTGAACAGCAGGCTACATTAGAGTCCCTGTTTAAGCAAATATATAGCTACGCAGAATTATTCCTATATGTGACATCTTTATGTTGGTGTGCTGGTAAATCTTTTTACCATATGACCTGTGCTCACAAATTCTTGCCACATAAGCAATCTTGTTACAAACTACTGCTGGCTGTAGGAGCAAGATCAAGGTGTGTTTTGAATTGTTTTTATTAATTTTTTTAATAGTTCTATTATATATGATGATGTTTTACTGTTTCAATATATAACAATGAAGTCTGTGGTCCATTTTGATAGGAGGAACATTTTTAAAAGAATGTGGTGAATTTGAAATCCTGGGGAAAAAAATTACTTTCACAGAACAACTGGAGTTAGCAACAAGACCATGCTAATAAAAATACAGCATGATTATTACTGGACTTAAGTAACTAATTGCTGTTGATAATGGAAAGCTTTTTTTAAAGGTGTTTCTGTGCATGTCTCTTGTATGATTTGATAAAAAGCATTTGGTTGGAACACCTAGGGATGTAACTCAGCAAATACAATTTCTTGTTTATAAATTTGTTGTCTCCTTGCAGTATCTAGGTTAAGGTTTCTGCCTTGAGTAGCAACTAGAAGCACCATCAAGCTCTTCAGTATTTTATTTTATAAAAATAAAGTTGTTTTTTTTTTTAAACTTCCAAGAACTTGAAATACAGATATCAACAATTTCAGCCTCTTGGAAAAAATATAGTTTAAAGCTCAGAAGTTACGTGCATGTAAAATTTAATATTAAAATAAAATAATTGACATTTTTCTGGCTTGAAAAGACATAACCTCTTTTATTTTGAACAGAAACACACAATGAATTTTATCCTGTACCACCTCCATACAGTGTAGCTACCTCTCTTCCTACTTATGATGAAGCAGAGAAGGCCAAAGCTGCAGCAATGGCAGCTGCTGCAGCAGAAGTTGCCCAACGAGTAAGTGATACAGTTCCGCTTTATTTCAGTTTGTGAATGTGTTAGGCTAATTAATTATTTGTAACAATTGGGCCCATATTATAGCCTATTTATTAAAATAATGGTGGGCTGGTGATTTAAATATTTTAGATGCTTATGTTTTGTATAGATAGTGTATGTTAATTGTAAAATACTATGAAAAGCATTATTATATTCACTCTTTTCTAAGGCGTAGCTGCTGTCTAAAGAGCTTTAGAAGCCAAATTTTGTCCTGTTTTAATGGTTTATCCTGTACTTCATCACCTTTTAATTAGGTATCCACTGCTAATGTTATTTTGTAGAGTTATTGCTGGTATTTAGTGTTTCAGATGGTAACAATACCCCAAAAACCAAACAAAGTAGATTTGCAGAGAAAACGAAGAATTTGAAGAGTCTGGAAGGCGCAAAACCCCAAATAATGAAGATCTTTTTTAGAAGGAAAGGTTCCTGTTGTTTGGTCCATGAAAACTTTTATATTTAAGTTCAAAGATATGTTCCAAGTACTTAAAAAAAGGAAAGCACCACCACAAGTTGGGGTAAACAGTAAATTAAGTAATAGGTATGTATATATTCAGTATTTATAGTTTTATAATAATTAACATTATAAAGAATACAGTCTTCAAAATAGGAAATTGATACCTGCAATTAGTGTTAAATGTTAGTTTTGTAAGTAAAGTTCTTCTTGTTTTCCTCCCAAGTTTTGGGATGTGGAAATTCTACTGTTTGGTAGTGTTGGCCATAACATACTATACCCAAATTAGGCTTCCAGTGCTTTCACTGAAAATGTCCACCTTGAGATCAAATGTGATTGCATTTGAGATGCATTTAAAATCTTACTAACTGCAGTATGCTTGTGACTGGAAAAAAAATTCTGCTTACCCAGTGTGAAGCTATTCCTTCCTTTACTGTTGTGCAGTGATCAGTGTACAGCACTCATTTTAAGGTATGCCCAGCTAAGGTCAAAGTGCATTTGTGTAACATTGCTAATGGAGGTGTTACACAAATCTGTTTTACTAAATAGGGTAGGGAACCAGGGACGTTTGGTTACTTGCCAAGTTTTTCCTATAAGGTGATTATCTCCAGTTATAAGCCTTTAGCTGTTTTATCAGGAGCATGTATGCTATGTAGTCTGTCCTTTACTGCTTGTTATGTAAGTAAAACTTTTGCTGAAATAATAGTCTGTGACTAGTCACTAATAAACCTTCAATCTGAAATTTTTAAACTTGCTTGGAACATTAGCAACCCAAACTTTTAACTTTTAGGATACCATTACTAGTTCTATGATGCTTCAGACAGGACATGTGCAACTCTTGCAACATTCCTGTTGTTTTTAACTTTGTATGTCTAGAATCTTGTGAGGTGAAAGTTACAGACATAAAAGCAATGTTCCATGACCTGAATTTCACAGGGAAAACCTCAGGCTGGGGTTCAGCCAATTTCAAGAATAAAACTAAGGATAAAAAACCAAAACAATCTGTGTTTTTTGCCTTGTCATTTTAAGCTTTTTTTACTTTGGAGAACTGTTTCTCACAGGTTCAGTTCACTGAATCAGAAACATCTTTTGCCCTTCCTCAGAAGATCTACCTGGTTTTGGCCAAATTACAAGTTTTTGAAAAATGAGTTTCCACACGTGATATGTATACCTTCAAGTTTAGTAAATGTGTGGAGATTGTCTTGCATGAACAAGTTTAGACTGCTCATAGCACTGCAGATGTGCTGTCCACAGAGAACATTCTCAAAAGTCCTGTAACAGAGTAGAACTACAGGACTAGAAGTAGATCCACTTTATGACTGCTCTTGATTGCTTTTGGTGAAAACACTGGAACTGAGAAATGGGATTTCTGGTGTGCCCTGAAGTAGTTTTATTATTCTTGACCTTTGATTAGAAGGGGAAAACCACTTGATGCAACTGCATGGGTATCAATGGTAGGTGGAGGGAAGAAGGACAATGATGTGGGAAGAGAAGTCTGGGTTTGGTTGAGCAAGGAGGTAACTGGCTCAAAGTGAACACAGGCAGGGGTCAGAGAGGATGGATCTGAGTCAAAATAAGTAAAGGCGAGAGTGAATGGAGAGCAGTGGTATGGAGGAAGTACAGTAAGATTTAAATAAGAAACAGGAGGGAGAAGGATAAACGGGTTGGTGGAGAAAGGAACCCAAGTGGGGACAAAATGTGGTACTGGGAAAGGAGCTGAAAGTGGTGTGTGAGAAAAGAGGAGCAGAAAGGGAGAAGGAGTCTGGAGTTAAGAGGCAGGAGAGTAGGATATGGTGACAAAGTGGAAAGTAAACTCTTAACATAGTCTGCTGTTCCAAACCACACAGTAGAACTTGATGTGCAAGAACTAGGTGCTGACACCACAATAATTTTTACTGATGAAGTATCAGTAGGAACACACCATCATTCCTTCAAAGGAGAGATTGGCTAAAAAGTTGTAGACTTAACAGCAGTACTAAGTTAGTATCAGAAATCTACTTAGTTTACCTAAAAGCCACAGTCCTGCTGACTGCTAAAGATCTCAAGTTTGATAGAATTCCTGCTTGGTTTGCTGCTCTGTTTTTTGGTTTTTTATTTTAAGCACATGCATGCACACAGACAAGCTATATTAAAGAAAGAGTATTAAGGTTGCAAAGTGGAGATTTGGGGAAAAAGTAGAAATGTCGAAGCTGAAATCTGGTTTTGTAGATGATACTAAAATTATATGCTAGCGCGGTTTTAATTAATGCCATTTTAATTACATCACCACATGGTACTGCCACAAAATCCCTTTTATTTAATACCTCTGATGGACTTACACTGGAGTGGACTAAGACTGTGTAATAAGACTGTCTTAATCTGGCAGATGACCGAAATAGTGGTAAAAGGTCATGTTACGGTTAGAGTAATGGTTTGCCATCTTGAGGGGAAGGATTTTGATCCTTAGCTCTGAATACCTGTGGAAGAACAGATAAGTGACTTAAACTTTGCACACTGCTATGTAGTTAATTGTTTTCTCACTTTTGCTGCCTTGGGATCACAAGCAGTGACAGCTGCAGGCAGTATCTGACTTGTATATTACACACTTTGCAAAACACATACGAATGATTTAACATGCAAGTTTTTTGTTTTTTATTTTCAGCCTTATGAAATTAGTGCTCTTATCACTGTGAACTCTGCTATGATCTGTGCCTCTAGTTTCTTTCTTGTAAAATGAGGATATATTGCCTTTTCAATGTAATTGTGAGCAGTTGGGAAAAGTCCTTTGTACTTCTATTACCTTGAGTGATACGTGAAGCTCTTAATTCTTTCATTGTATAGTCTGAAGTGTGCTAGTAAAGAAGGCTACAAACCTACTCATTGAGCAAAAGAGAGGAAAATGGTATAAAAAAAAGCAGCACATTTAATAAAGAGCTTTCATATTTTTTCCCCAGATCATGTAGGGATCTTAGAAAATAATATATTAATATGATCACATTAAAAACTTTGTCATAGGCCCTGCATCCACAGATTGTATGAATAATCTAAACTGAGCATTTACTGAAACTTTCAGTACTTGTTTTTGTAGTTTTTGTGTAGCTTGTCTTACAAGAATAGATTGTGTATAAACATTTACTACTTTCAAATGCTCCCAGATAGCTCAACGTAGTAAAGAATTACAGCAGCCCTATGTCATCAGTAGTGATAGGATTAGTTACCCTGGCTTTTGATGTTTTCCTTTTCAAATTCTCAAGGTCAGTTTTGAATGGTCAATATAAATGCATAAAAACATTACTAACAGTTAAATGACTTGTTTGTATGTTGCAATGAATGGCTTTTACTTAATGCTTTTCAGTTGCATTTGTCTTATGTTTTTCTGTTTTTACATGCTTAGCACGCCCAGTTTAGGGAGTCTAGGAGTCTGTTTGATGAAATATTCCTCAGTCGTCCAGAGGTATGGTATAGTTCTCTCTAGTTTAGACTTTAACTATGAATTTTCCTGCTGGCAAACAACTGCTTCTGGGGTTCATTATGCCTTTTTTCTCCCATGATTAACTTCTCCATATTGTTTTGTATGCTGAAGGTATCATTTATGGGGCTTTTTGAGTAATTTGACCCTTTCCTCAGAAGTTTTTCTCTGTAAATCCACTGCATTGAGAAGAGTTGTATCAGTTTAGTTATCCAAGCGGTTCCTGAAAACTTGGGTTCTTTACTTGTTTAAAGGTGGTCATCTCACTGTACACCATGCTAGGTTTCAATTTGAAAGAAGTTAAAAAGTATTGGTGGGGAAAAAACAGTCCTCTTGTCGCAGAGTACTACAGAGAGCACTGTAGTTTCAGAGGAGTTAATAGGTGCTTCATTACTTCAGTAGCTGCTGTGTACCATATTATGTTCATTGCTTATAGGAATTACTGTGTGACATACCATTTATGTTGATAATATATTTTGCTGTTTAGATGTTTCTCTGGTCATAGGAGCAGTGAGTTTTCTGTTTATACATATCTCAGCACATTTAGCAAACAAGAAGTATTGTTCCCGATCCTTAACATGGCTAAATTTGTTAAAACCCAATTTGAGATACTGAACAGTATTGTCTATTTTATGGATTTGTATGTATTGCTATATGCCATTCTTATTAAAAAGAAAACATATAAAAATATAATTATTCTATTTGATAA
Source organism: Falco naumanni (assembly GCF_017639655.2). Lineage (NCBI taxonomy): Eukaryota > Metazoa > Chordata > Aves > Falconiformes > Falconidae > Falco > Falco naumanni. Next base: position 48,281,436 of record NC_054055.1, read on the forward strand.
AAATGTTAACATTAATAGAAGTATTACTTTGAAATTACATTTAGTTCTAAGCATCAGGAGAGAGGACAGTCATTCTTCATTGTCCCTTTTCATTCCTTAGTAAATGGTGGCAGGCAACTATATTTTGAAGAAATTCTGAGGCAGGTGGCACCAACTAGATCAAATGAGAGCACTGTGAAGGACAGCCAATATTAGCAGGCCTTGAGCAGTGGCCAGTTAGTGTCTTCTGTCTGCAGGATTGGTCATAAACCCATGTAATACTAAATGATGTAGATATAGGTTGAACATGATTCAAGTGCAGGAAACCATTTCATTTCTTAAACATTCTGATAATTTTCATGTGCCAGTTTTTGGAGACAGTAAATAGAACTCAGTTTAATATAATTCCTATTTAACAAGGCATATGATAAATTACAACTCATTCATGCTTCCTGCAACAGTGCCTACTTGCAAATGCCTGATTTCATGTCCCTGGGATGCAGCACACCTGTGTTTCTCACATGTGTAAGCTGTAGAGAGGCCTGTGCATATAGAGGAACCTCTAAAACTTGTTACTGTAGTTGAGGAAAATTTTCTTTTTCTGAAGCAATGCTTTGCATAGAGCATAATTCACTAATTGGTTTAGAAATGCCAGTATGGAATAACAGTAGTTAGCAGACAGTTTAAAAAGAAGTCCAAACATTGTTTTGTATGGTGTTTATAGACCTTCTGAAATTCAAATTGAAAATATTTTTTGTTGTCCTGACTTGAAAACGGAACTTCTGTGGCATACATTTCAGAGATAAGCACATTCAAATGCAGCTCTAACGCATTTTCAACCCTTCCCCTTCTCCTCTCCCATCAGTCTTGCAGCTGCAGCAAAGTTGAGCTAAATAAACTAATGCTTTCATTGTCACTTAGGGACACCTGAAATTATGTAGAGTTGAATTATAGCCACTTAAGATTTTCATTCAGCTAGCTTTTTGTGCTTTCCTTGGAGTTGTCTATCTGATTAGCAGTGTTTAAAGTTATCTGATACAGGGTCTTGGTTAATCTGAAATAAAGAGCACAGCTAGAATTTCATGGCCATCTTGCAAAGGGTGAGACTGGCTGCCTTGAGTTGGTACAGTTCATGCTAGCACATTTTTAACCATGATTGGTATACCCTGGAAAACTATTTTGCTGTGTTGACAAAGGTGAACATGTCAATCACATGACAGAGCTATAGATCACTGTCATTGTTCTAATGCCCTTTTAGTTATGAACTTAATATACAGAATAACATTTGGTGCATTGACTAAATAATGTTAAAATCAGGATTACGTTATTTCAGTACTAAGTGTTTGTTGTGGGTGAAACAGCTAAGTAAATCTCACTTGAACTGATCTCCTTTGATTTAATTTTTTTTAATACTTTATTATCTCAATTCTAATACATTATGATTAATTGGAGAAAAAGTAGGAAAAGAATGTTACTCATGCTTATGTCTATACCATATAACTGTTGCTGACAGCATTATTTAATTTGTATCATCCGGCATTGTTTTGATGTAACTCATGTATAAAAATGGTGTGTTTAACTGTTTTTACAGTTTTTATTAGGCTCTCTTTAGTTAAGTCCAGTGATCATGAAGACTTTCACATTTGTCAGTCTACAGTTGCAGCTATGTTTTTACTTGTGCGCAGAACTGCATATATAAGATCTGCCAAGTTCTGTTGAAAATCAAGTACTGAGAAACAAAACAAACTCATACTTTCAGTTTTTGAAGATCTAGTGTTTTGACACGATGGGCGAAGTCTTTGGATCGATTTGGCTGACATCTCTGTTTAGTTGTGTGGGTTTTGAGTTCAGAAGACTTCTACACACTTCTGATGTGCTCGCGCCCTCTAGTGTCCCTAGAGGTTTTCCTTGCTTTGCATATGTTTTTTCTGTGGGTATAGTATGGACAACTTGGTTAGTGCAGTGCTGTTGCATCAGCAATTTATGTTAAGATACTAACCTTACTCTAAAACTTCATATTTTTAGAAGCTTAAAGACTTTTCTGGCAGGAAAAAGACAGAACATACTATGTGATGTGTATTAAGTATTTTCAAAAAAATACTTGATAGCTGGGCCTTCATAGCAAGACAGTTACAGTAAAAAAAGATTTCTGCTGGTTTCAGTTGTCAAAGTATTCCTCTGAAATAATTTCTGTCTTCACTTAAGACGAACAGGCAGTATGTACATATGTTGTAGAGAAACGTAGAGAAAATTTGGGCTCTATCAATATAAGCAAGAAATAAGACTTGTTTTGTAGATATGAATTATTTTCCTTTTAAACTTCCTTGATGTGGACGTGTTAAAGAAATGTCAATTTTCATCTAGCTTCAGAAACATAATTAATAGTTTAATCCTACAGATAGTTATTCTAAAATAAACTTTTCACTAAATTATCACTAACCTGTAAATCCAGGAAGAAGAGTATCCACCACGGGATGATTTCAGTGATGCAGATCAGCTTAGAGTGGGCAATGATGGCATCTTCATGTTGGCATTTTTCAGTAAGTTATCTTGTATCCCAGTCCTACTGAGGTATATCTTAATTGTACCTTTTTTTCTACGGAATATAAAAGGTAGCTGTGATAAACTGCATTAATGTACTTTTAATGAATGGATCTTTCGTACCTGTACACAAATACTTCCTGTTCCAGATGTAGTAAATGTGTTGCACATTTTTTTCTGTGGCATCTGTCACAGGTAAGGGGTTAAAGTAAAATCATAGTAAGTGTTTTGAGGCATAGCAAGGCTGCAGTGTTCCCTGTAAATTGGGAAATTTTGTCATCTTCTAGTTGGACTACCAACTTGAATGGAAGCCTGGATCACAGAAATCTAGCAATTGATTTTTAAGTAGAAAAAATCTGAAACAGAGATGGTGTGCCGTATAAAAGTTTCTGATGTTAGTGTAGTGAATTAAATAGCTGTGGGTTTGAACAAATCCAACCATGCTCATTTTCAGGTTGAACTAACCACTAGCATATAAAAATGTACTGTCTTCGGGTAACGTCTGATTGCAACCAGCACTGCTATAGCACTTCTTCAGGTACTGTGTGTGTGCACTGTGCATGTCTTGTAACTTATGTACCACATTGAGCAAAGTTAGATTTAGCCACTCAAAGTTACTCCTAGAATGAAGCTGCTTCTGTTTTACCAAATGCGTATTTCTTTCTAATTTCTGTGGTTATTTTCCTTTTCTGAAATAAATGTGTTTGACAGCCTGGAGGAAAGCTTGGTGTTGGGGATGTAGCTGTTCTTTTTTGCTGTTCTCCATCAGGATGAAAGCTGATTGATTATCCACTGAAATCTCCTTTGTCTTTCAACATAAATCTCTTCTTAGTTCTTTTTTCTTTAGTGTCCTCCACAGTCTTTTTATTTAACTGTTACAGGTACTGGTTACCGAACTTTTACAGAAGGTTGTGTTGTTTTTTTTTTTCATGTTGGTGTGTGATGTACTGGGGCAATGTGGTGATGTCATCTTGCAATAAAAATATGTCTACCTTGCATAACAAATTAAATAAAGATATATATATAGAGAGAGAGTAGCAAAGTGAGTTTTGTAGTCTGGCCTCTTTGTGTAGTTGTATCATAGAAAGGTTATATATTCATGGGGGCAAAGAAGGGTATAGCTTCGTTTATCTTTTTCCCTTTTTTCCCCTTCCCTATGTGCTACAACTTTCTGTATTTAACCTATTTAAGTTCTGTATTGTGTGACTTGTTCCTGCTATTAAGTCCTGGTTCAGACCTTCATTAGCACTGCACTTGGAGGTCAAACGGATTGTTGGCTGGCTCTAATATATTTTAGGTCCTTAAAATCACAGTTGTCTGAAACTGCATGCCCAGAACCTTGTGTCCTCCTTCAGGAGTGCAGTTGTTCACTTGGGTAAACTGGCAACTTTCTTTTCAAACAGCTGTTTAGCCGAGATTGACTTCACAGAGCACTGCTTTTACACATTTGATAAAAATGCTCTGTAGCTCATAATTTTCTTAATTATTCTGAGACTATGTTAATGCCAGCTTTGCTTGCCTATAAATGAAATGCATAAAGTGAGTGCTTACGTATTGCAAGATATTTATACAAGTGTATGTTTAATTGGGATCTCTGGTGGCTGATATGGATACTGGGTACATATGGAAATTGATAATTTACAAATTTGCTTGTTGTTTGTGTTCATGGTATGAAAAGTTCACAAAAACTCAGCATTTATAGACCTAATTTAATTTTTTTTTAAATAAAAGAATATTAATTGAATTTCAGTAGTTTTTCTTGGGGAAATCAGAGAACTAAGTGAAAAATGAGCTTAGTTTAACAAGAGTAGATCATAAATAGTGGGTGGTGTATTTCTGTCCCTCTAATAAGGAGGGAAAAGTCTCCATGTGTGGAGATTAAGAGAGCAGGAATTAAAATTAAATTTTCAGTATGGCTATCTTCTGGGTTTTTTCTGAGTGGGATATGTTTAAACACTTCAAGTAGAGGTGGCACATCACAGAGAGCCTAGAATAAGTTCGCTTGCTCAGTTAAAATGCAGGAGAACGGTGTCAGGAGCTGTTCTGTAGTGAAAGGAGCATGGAACGAGTGGCTTGTTCCAGATGTGCTCTCCCACATCCTCCTGTGACTGTTATGTACAGCGTTGGTAGAAAGATCTTGGAGGGGTATGAGGGTGATCTACCTTTGTTTTGAATACAAACCCAGTGAAATTAGCTTTTAAAATGTCATTTTAGTCAACTGCAGTATAATAAAATAAACTTTTTATGGAGTTTACCAGCATATCACAGTCAACTCATGATATGTAGCTACCATCTAGTGGTAGCTGCCCAAGTTGCATAAAATTGCTATCTTGGGCCCATCTAGTGGGCAGATCTGTTCGGAGTTTTTGTTTGTTTTAGGAGCTTGGTGCTTCAAGTTATAAAACTGTTTCGCATCAAAGCTGTAAAGCATGATTCTGTTTAGCATAACTAAGTAGAATGAGACAATTCTAAAGAATAAAAGTCCTTTGCATGAACAGGTGGTGATTTTTTTTGCTTTAGAACTTGATTCAGAAACTTAGTGGAAGAATTTGGAAAACAAGTTTATTTCTAATAGGTGGTAAAATCCTATGTTTTGAGAAATTGATGTTGCTCTTGAAATTTGTGATTATGTTGATGAGCAAGAAGTCTGCTCTCTTATGGTCAGGGCTGGTGTTTGTCAGTTTCCGATTTTGAGGTAAATACATATATTAATGAATGTATTAATTTTTGCTATGAATGTGAAATACAGCAAATTATGCTATCAGACCACATAATATATATATTTTTTATTATGTATTTTTAAGTCAGTGGTGCCTTATATAGCATAGTAAAAAATTTCCAGAATGCCAGAGAAAGTTGTTAACAAGTGAGTTTCTCAGAGTGGTTTGTGGGTTGGCTGTTTTTTTAAATTTATGTATTTATTTTCATGCATAACAAAAAAAGGTGAATCTCTGAGCTTTTTCTTTCCATTTGGAACACAGTAGTAATGTGAAGAGCAATTAACTATTGTGACCCAAAGGGTTTGCTTTTTGTACTTGGTCTGCCTGTAGTGGAAGTCTTGAATCCTGATTGGCTCATCCTGGTTCGATTATGTGAAGGAGGTCGTTTGGAGCAGTAATAAAAGGTTTATGTGGTTTTCCTTAATATTTAAGGACTGCTTTAGATATATCAAGCAGCCTTTTAACCTGTGGGCCCCAGAAGGAATTGTGGAGCTCATCTGGATCTATGAAACCATGGAAGGGAGTTTTGAGTTGTCCCTACAACCTAGGAAAAATTAATATTAATTTGAGCCTCACAGCTGGGTTAGTAAGGAGAGAGAAATGGAAAAAAGTGTTTGATCATACAGCTGAAGTTTTAAGTTCTCATACATCGATCTGATTAGTTCTTTCTGAACATTTGTGCAATATAAACATTGTGTACAACTGGCACCAATAAAATCTCATGATGTGGATACTATATTGGAATAGATAATAGCCATAACAAAATATTGTAAACTGATAATTATACAGTTTTCAAAACTATTAGATGCTTCAGTCAGTCGATAAACTGCATACAAGCTAAGATATCTACTTAAGGTGTTTCACGTGGGTGCAGGTTGGAAAGCAGAGTTGTAGCACAAGCTCAGGGTGAGCACAGCCTCCTGTTGATGCTTTCCAGGGAGTGGTAAGCACAGTCTAAATTTCCAGTGGGAGGATTACGCTCTGTGAATTTAGGAAACCTAACTTCTTGTGTGTCCACATCATAACTGTTATGCACGTTTCCTTAGTCATGCAAGAGAAGCTGAGGCGAAGTCATTTGTCTGAAATTCCAAATGGTGAAAGGAGATAAAGGAACTGTTTTAGGAGTGCTTATTTCTCCCTGGTTATCAGGGAAGCCTGACTGACCTTCATATATAGTCATCTGACTTCCCCCTTAATGTAGAAAGAGTTTGATTTACATCTTTTCTCCATACACGTTGGATGTCATACAGAATAATTGGAAGGAAGCTTGTCGTTGGGCATTAAGAAAAATTTACTAACAAGGGTATTAAAGTGGTAGAAATCAATGGCCTAGGGAAGTTTTTGAACATGTCTGTTGAAGTTGCTAGCAAATGCTTCCAGTCATCCTCATCAGACAGATTTAGGTGAGCTTTTCAGGAAGGAGCAAAAATGTGTCCCAGTTCAAGAATAGAGTAAATTCTGTGCAGGAATGGGAATAGTGATTTCTAGTGGTGCACGAAGATCTAGAAAGTATTACTTACTGCAGTATGCTTAGTAAACCTAGGCCAGGTGTGAAACAAAGTTTTTTGGTGTTTGCTGTATACCAAGTCATTGGACAAACAAATCGGGGAGTGAAGGATATAATTGGGCATAGTTGCTTTTTGTTTATATAGCTGCCATTATAGTCTTACCACAGGGTTGAGGTATGGTTAAAATTTGGAACCAGTGTAGGACTTCAGACCAATTTTGCTGGCATCTTTTCAAGATTCTGAATATAAACTTAAGACAGGTGATTAATGTCTAGCTGTGGAAAGCGAAGTAAAAAAGATCAGCAAGTGAGATGCAAGAACAATCGAAGAAAAAGCAGATTTATTCTAGTATGCTTGTCAGTATGTTGCATCTTCTGATGTGTTACAATACATACAATTCAAAACCTTTGCATGAGATTGCTTAACTTGAAAAACTAAGTTTTATTTATTGTAAATTGTGGGAGTAGAATGAAAGGAAGTGTCAATATTCCTTTGCAACTTAATGAGTGCTGACAAAAAGCAAGCATGGGTTAAATAAATTATTAATGACAAAGTAGAGCTTTGTGCGTCATCTTTGTTGTGCCCCTGTAGTTATGGGAGAATAAAGAATGGCAATGGATACAAGCTTGTTTGTCAAAACCAAGTTGAATTATTTTACTCCAGCTTCTTAGAAATCGAGTCTATCTATCGGCAATTCCTGACTTAATTTTTTTTATATGAAAAATCGTATGTTGACCACTGCCCCTCAGAAGAGGGCTTCAGGTGTGGAAATAGCTGGATAGCCATATTTTGCTTGTCAGATTCTGAGACTTTTACAACATTTAGAACATCCTGTGCTTTATATTTTGGCTGGGATTATCCTGCTACAAAACATAAAGAGAAATACAAGTACAGCATAATTTTTGTGGGTGCTAAACTGGATATGAAAAAGGCTTTTTATTAGAAAAGACCTTTAGTCCAACCCGCCTTCTCCCAAAAAGAAAATTCTTACCTGTTTTTCATTATAAGTTTTGTTAGCATGACGAAATAACTCAAATGGTTATATTTTTTTTAATGTGAATTTCATTAATACAGACTTACTTTCTCCTCCTGTTGTCATTTCAGGAATGCATAAACCTCAAAACCTTACTTTAACCAGTCCCACTTGTCTGTATGGTGTTAGAGTAGCCAATAAAGAGACTGAAATAATGATGCCAGTGCAGTCATTCCGAGTTTCATTTAAATATCTGCAATTTATTAAAGGAAAGAGGACAGTAGTTGAAAGTTGGGCTCAAGTATGAATAAATACTGGCAGTCTCTGGGATAGGAAACAATTCATGTTGCAGAGTGGTTAGTTTTGTAGTGGGAGTCTAGAAGAACACAGAACCTGGCTGCATGAAGAGGGTGGGCGAACAGAAGTTAATGCCTTTTTAGTTAAAACCACAATGTTGTTGTAGCAGCTTCTTAGACTTTCTATCGGATTTTTATGAATGGCTTTCTTCTTTATGGTAGTGTGTATGAATGTCAGACCAGGAACATTGTCTGTATGAGGATGTCATGGGAAGCTGAAGCGGTATGAGGGATGAGGCTATCTCTAACTGCTGAGAAGTGTCATTCACATTTCACAAAGAAGTGGGTGCAGGCAAATAGTGGAGGATTACATTTGTTCCCGTAAGAAACTTGCAGTACTACTTAGTTGTCTCTAGTAGATAGAGAGAAGGAAGTTGATACTTCTAGAGAAGAGCAGACACTTTCTTTTACTAGTCTCTTCCCTCACCATTCTGTTTTCTTCCTCAGCCTGATAGAGAAGTTTGTGCTCTGGCTTCTCTATGGCAATATAGGGATGAAAATTATAAACAACTTTCATTCTAGTAATTAGTTGAGACAGGAATTACACAGAAATAAACTTTAGTAACTCTTACCAGATGCAGTGTAGGCCATAAAGTTCAGAGAACTTGCATGACCTAGTATGCGCATGGAAATCATGATGGAAAAAGACATACAGGTTGGTAGATAAGGCTAATTTTCATGTAGAGAAAAACAATCAGAAAATAGATAAAAACCTCATTTGTTGCAGTCTGCTTAGAAGCTGGAGATGCATTTCTGAAAGGAAATTATGCATTTTGCAACAGAATGAGACAGTGAAGATGATAGTGACAGAATAGCAATAGGATACTGGGGAGGTGAGAGAGAAGCAATGGAAAAGATTGAAAACATATAGATATTATCAGCCATCTTAAGTTTGTTAAAATGCTGCAACACCAAGGCAACATTTAGAGCATCTCCCTAATATGTTGCCTAGATTTTACAGATGTGGAATACTGCTAAAGACAGGGAATTCTGATTAGGTCCTGACTGCAGAATTTTTCCAGTAGATGGTTACAGATAGAAACTTAAATAACGAGATCTTTCTTCTGTTTATAATTCAATTTTATTGGGATGTGTAAACTTGCTAGTTTACAATGTTTGTAGAATCTGAGGCTTTTTTTTCCCTGCTTGCATTGTCTGATTGTATAACTCCATGGAACAGCACAGTGGTTAAAGGGAAGAAGAACTACTATGAACAACATTGGAACGTGCTGATGTCTTTTCTTTCAAGAGCTGGGCAAATAACTTGGTGTTAAGTATCCATCTAGTACTTATACAGTGGCTGTGGATTCTATTTTGAATATTCCTTCAGCTCACATTGAAAGGAAAATAGAATTGTCATTGTGTTTAGTTTTGACTATAAGAACTAATATTTTTTCCCTCCTATATTTATGATTGGGAAATCTCTAATTTTTGTATGGCACATACAAATTGGTTCAGTTGCTATAAAAATCCTTATTTTTTAATATATGCCTATTAAAATTCTAAGTTCTGGGAATTCCTCTAGTCTGCTTAGTTCTTTAGAAACATGTCTGCCTTCTGCCCCTTTTAACATACCTATCTTTGGAACCATAATCAAATTCACCCTTTGTGGCTTGAGTAGTGGGAAGAAAGAGAGAGATATTATGTACTTACATAACAGTAAGCTGTTATGCTGAGACAAGGACAGCGATGCATTGCAGAACTAGCTTATGAATCTGTTACTCTTAAAAGTATGGATTTGGAGAGTTTGATTAAAACAGGGAAATCCTGTTCTCAGTACAAGTTATCCAGGCTTTCTCAAATGTAAATGCTTTTCTGGTGTTTTGGAAATATAGGTAAATGTTAGGATGCTAGGGTCGCAATGTTGTTCTGTATTTCTTACGTAATAGAAATGCTCTCATTCCCCACCCCCACCCCCTTCCTTATACCAGTTTGGATTATTATTCAGAGTTATTTATGGGTATGGGGTGTTTTGTTGTGTGTATGGTGTTTCTTTGGGTTTTTTAAAGATTCATAATTAGTGTAAAAGTAAGCTTTCTCTTTGCCACCATCTATTGTTACCTATGGCTTTGCCTGAAATGAGGTGTTTTCTCTCTTCTAAAAAGTGACTGTGTTGATGTAAAGTCTTCCAAAACTTCTCTCGGAACTTCAATTTCTTTACAGTTCATGGAATCTCACTGCAGTTTTACAGACTAATTTTGCATTTGTGTGCAAATCATTGCATCTTCACATCGATTGTTGGAGGATTTGTAACAAGGTTTTAAATTACAAAAAAAAAAAAAAAAAGTGGTTGCTTATAGATAATCCTCCCAAATTGACTTTTGTTTAAGAAAACTGTTGTTTTCTGTTCCCAATGTTTTGCTCTAAGTGTTCCAACTTTTAGTGAAAAGAGACCTTTTTTTTTTCCTGTGGCAATTTAATCTCTGAATTTTGTGGGGTTTTTGTTTTTTCCCTAAGTTTGGGGATTTCAAACATTAAGGATTTGTGTGCAGGGGTTTTCTTCTCCTTTGCCCTCCTTCCTTGCTCGCCTCTTCATTAGTTTTTGTGTTTATTGTGGGCTTCTCTAATGTTTCCGATTTTCCACTGTCTTGGCCTCTCCAGAACTCCTGAATTGTCATCTTCCAGCAGCTCTCCCAGCTCTTCTGTTTAGTGGTTTTCTTTTTAGTTGCCCTCACTTACTCCCAAAGCTGGGACATCACCTAAGTGGGAATTCCTACACTTTCACTTATTGCACGCAAACTGAAGTCAGTACAAATTATGTTGTTGATTGCCGAGTACATATGAAGATATCAAACTTTAAATTGTAAAACTACTGGGAGTTGTGTAAAGGTGTTAATTGGAGTAACAGTGGTAGTAATGCTCAATGTCCTTCTTGTTTCTTGATTTCTTAAGCTTCTGTGTAAAACTTCCAAGGCTTCTTACATCTTATGCTTGAATATAGATCTAAAAGAGAAGACAGTAACCAATGAAACAGCAGCTTCTTAACTTATCTTCATTTCTATACTATGTTTACAGAGCAAGAGCTTATTCTGTTTGATCCAAACTGCATAACACTGAATATGCAGCCTTGATAGATGCACGTATGTGTGCATATAACTATATTTTTGGTTATAAAAGTGTAGCAAGGTTTTTTCTTTGTTTTAATCCAAGTCTTGTGTGTTACAGTCCTTTGTTTGCATTTACTCTTTATGTCTAGTGTCACCTGGTTAGATTTCTGTAGCAATGTAATACTTTCTTTTATGTTGGAATTTTCTCTTGTTTAAAGTGGTAGGTTCCAGCCTGTTTACCATTTGCTTTGTTATTAAGTGACTATACCATGGGGAATGTCTGGGTTCAAAGTTAATCTCTGGAAGTCTGAATTACCGGAAGGGAATTACTATGTAAGCATGTCCTTGTTAGTTTAAAAGTAAAATTAATGTTATGTCTGTTTGCTTAGCTATACAGATTAACAGAAGCAACTGTTTCTTTTATTTTATAGTGGCATTTATTTTCAACTGGATTGGATTTTGTTTATCCTTCTGTATAACAAACACCATAGCTGGAAGGTATGGTGCAATCTGTGGATTCGGTCTCTCCCTGATCAAATGGATTCTGATTGTACGGGTATGTTTCTTGATGCACACTGTACAGACTCTGTAGAACCAAACAATAACAATTTATTCAAGGATGTATAATAATGGAGTTTAAAAACGAGTATATTAAATTCCAGTGCTTAACAGAGGGCCTAGAATTTTCCTAACTTCCACTTCAGTAGAGAATTTATTTGCTGTATATTCATGTATGCTTACTAATGATGAAGGTTAATCTATTTTTATCTGACATAGCATTTCGTATTCATGTTTCCACTAAAATAAATGCAGAATGACTCATTCTTTGCACAAGTATATAAAAGCCTGTAGAGGAAGTGGAGCTGGTATTCTAGTTACTGGTAGTATAGTGTCCTATATGAAAGATCTATACCGAATCAAGTAAAAATTGAGTATGAAGTGAGTCACATTTTTACTGTCTTAGATACTCAATTTCTTTATGTTTTCACTGCAAGACTAATACTTTTCAAAGATATGTTAGCCAAAGGGAAGTTACTTAGCTGACTAAGTGGATGCTAGGTGAAATGTAATGATTCTTTCTGAACTTGAATTCTACCTGTCCGTGAGACACAACATTTAAAATCTCATCCTGTTTAATGAAGAAAGAGGTCTTGGATAACTTAGTTACCTTTTATGCCCTCAAACTCTGCTTTATTTATTTATTTTTTCCTGTGTGGGTGCACTAGTAATTTGATTTAGTCTTAGCATGGTAGTACAAGGATTGTAGAGAAAAGAGGTTGCATGGTCCTTCCTGGACATGTCCTATATACTCCTTAGAGCTGAGTGATTTCCTTTCTTCCTTTTTTTTTTGTTCTTTTTTTGGGTTGTGTTCTTGGGTTTAGGGGGCCAGGGCATGCTTTGGGTTTTGGGGTGGGTTTGTTGTGTTTTGGTTTTTTTTTCCCCAGGGCAGCGGAATGGTACTGGACTAGATGTGATTCTGGTGTATTTAGTTGGAATTCAGGGTTTGGAATGAAATTATCTTAAGGGAGCAAGAAGACTATGCTTTTGTTGGGGATATTTTCAGCTTCCATTGAGACACACTGAACAGAGGGAAGAACTTGCTTATTGTGTCAGTTTTATTATTCCTGTGTGCTTGAAAATGTTCTTGTAACACACACAAAAATCCATATGTGCTAAACTTCCTTGAAGAATTACTGTAGTCTAGACTATATTTAAATTCTTGTATTTAATCGGTTTCTCATTCTAAAATATGAGAGCTGATCAATTCTGAGACTTCAGGGGTGAGGTTTTTTTCATAGTGAGGACTGTCATCATCCTGTGTTGTCTGTCTGTCTGGAGACAACAGCAGAAAGCTCATAAGGTGTATGTCAACAATTTTTGTTTATGGTGACACACAAGCACTCGGGAGTGCACAAAACTCTTCTGTTCCTTTGTTTCAAGCTCCTCCGAAGGTTTGTGCTGCCCTCTGCGCTCAGCGTTAGTAGTACAAAACTTTATACTAAACAGTCCAAGTTCCCATGTACTTTCTCTGTATCAGTTTTTACAGGTGGCCCGGGGCAGGGGGGTCGAGGACAAAAGCACAGTTTTGCTGTTGGAGAAATTCTGAAGCCTTGGCCACTTCTGCCTAAAGAAAGTGTGAGAGTAATGCACACAGGCCATTATTTAAATACTGGTTTTAGTAGATCTTCTTTCCAATTAAATGAAACTGTAACTTTTTTAAAAAAGTGTATTGATATATATGTTTAGAGAATTGAAAACACTGACCATCAAGTGAGATAGGATTAATAATATTGTCAGCTTCTTGGGAACTGAGTATTCATTTGATATTTTAATGAAGTGTCAAAATGTGAAATGTTTATTCAGCCCAGTCATAGAAATGCTAGTATTTATGTAACAATAATGTAAGTAAAAATTCTTTAGTTCAGCTTAGCAATTCTGAGTATTTTTTTCTTGAATTACCCATAGAAGTGAATACAGTACAGGATTAGACCTTTAAGGAATTCACATGGCCTGGCTTTATTCTGAAGAAAACGTGTATCTCTGTGCACAGTTACTTGAAGAAAAAAATAACAATTATATTTAGAGTTCTTTAAATGTCTTGGAGTTTTATCTGGTTGTGTATATGGTCCAGTATCTTCTTTTTCAGAGTAAACTGAAATACATGCCTGAATTATGTGATTTCTTGGTTGATACTACTGAAATGTCCTAGAAATGGTAAATGGGAAGCACTGTGGCAGGGTGCAGTAAACATACCGCATGACAGTAGGATGGGAAGTGGACGAAAAGTGTGCAGAGCTACTAAATAAGTTACTTTATTCCTTCTGGTCACTTTTCACACATCCCCTCTTCCTACTTCTTATGTGAATTTTGGAGACATTTGGTTAGTCTTTTTATCAGTGAAGCATGCAGTCTGGAGTCTGGTAAAGGCACAGATACCTGTCTCCAATACCATCACACCCTGCCCTCCAGCTGCCTTCCACATCACAGGGAGGACAAAACTGTCTACCATGGTCACTAACAGGAGCAGTTGAAATGCCACTTCAAGGTTCATTTAGTTGCGTTCAGCTCACTGCTGGGAACTGAATGCTGGTTTGAAAATAAAAAGACTTTAATGAGTTGGGGGGTCTTTATGGGCCTGGTATTCTTGGCAGCGATTAACAGTAGGGGGTATACAGAAGGTCAAAAGCTCTTCTTTTGAGGGGTCAGCAGAACATCCCTGTCTGATAAGATTAAACTAATGTGGCTTTTCGTGTTAATATCTAAAGCAGCAGGCTGCTGTAGTGTGTTTGGGATGGCAGGCATTGGGGGGGGGGGAAAGAAAAGCGACAAGTGGTGATTCATTATAATAGAAAATGTCAGATGACTCTGGCAAGTAATAGCAGCTTTATATATATATAAACACACATTTTTTGAGGTTTTAAAATAACTTTGCCACAGACCAATCAACACTGGAAGTTAGTTGTATATTAAACTGCTTCACAAATACCAGTTTCACATTTTTAGTTGTACATGTTACTTATATTTAAATTTGCTTTTTCCTCTGTGCTTTCTGAATTTGCATAGTACGTTAAATGTTTCTTAGTCATATGTCTTACTGCAGCTAAGCCTTGTGTATGAAATTCAGTTTTCAGAGTATTTTACTGGATATTTCAATGGACAGTACTGGCTTTGGTGGATATTTCTTGTACTTGGTAAGTGGCAATTGGAAATATTTCTGTTTTGATGTGGAAGTTCTTAAAGATGAATCATGACATTGTAAGTAACAGTTCTGTAACATGTTTAGCTATGTGTTTTTCTTTAACTGCTGATAGTTGTGTGTGTTGTTTTTATTTCCATAGTATTCATGAGGTTATTGGTTGCCATAGTGGTGTTTACTGTGTGAACTGCGGACTAGTAAATAACTTTCAGCTCAAAAAAAATTTGTTCTACATATGTAATTATGTACCAATCTGAGACTTGTAATTTGTGCTATTTAAGCTGCTTCTACTGATCTAGGGGTGCAGAACTGTGTAATTAAATTTCAGCTTTATGTAGAGAACATATTTAAGCATAGTATCTAGTACTGACGTGTATAAACCTGTATGTCAGCTATTAAATTTTAAGAAATGTGACTGATCCTAGGAAGGTGGAGTCTGCCATCTTGTACATAGTTCATGGAATGTCCTTTTCTGGTTCTTTGAAATGCATACTGCATCAGTAGTTTCTCAGTCAGACAAGAGAATAGTTTCATGCTCTCTGATCACAGTGCTCCCATGATGTCAGCTTTCTCTTAAAGAGATCTGTCTGCCCTGGTTCAGAGTCTTATACACATCAGATTCTGCTCTTCTGTCTGTTCTTAATTAGGATATACCAAACCCCAACCACTATACCTTTTTTCCTACTGTGGATTTTGTAATTTGAATATGGAATCTGATTTTCTTTTACAGAAGTGAATGTTGCTATCCATTTTATTTTCTAGCTCTGGAAGCATCGTAAACTGTGACTGGTTCAGTAGGTGGCACTCTTCCCTTTGAGTCAATTGACTCAAATGGCTAACAGCAAATGTTAGAATGAAATGTTGAATAAATAAAAAAAAAAACAAAACAACAAAACCCAACACTGAGATCCTAATTGTGACTGACTCTCTCACAAGAAATGCCAGGAATCTTGAACGATTTTACATAAAACTTTCTCTGTCTGCATTTTAGTAAAGTTCAAGGGCATTCATTAGACTTCTTAATACTCAGCTTGCTCTGCTGTTGTGCACTTGGTTCCTCGAGATATATAGGAACTGCAGATGCTTAACACATCACAGCATCAGTCCCTCAAATGCTTTCATATTCTGTTTGAGGCAATTGTATTTAGTTAGGAAGTGAAATGACTCTTTACAGGTACAAACGTCTCCAGATAAATCTTTAATTAAAACAAAGCCTTGTGGTGCCTGAGATTGAAGTTTGATACTTTATCCAGTTGCATGAAAACAGTGTGTTCTTCCCCTAACATTTTCCTGCACCATATCTATGAAAAAGTGGTGCATTTGTAGTTCCTCTTCTTACTAGTCTTTTGCAGCACTTGTTCAGAAGGTAGCTCACTTAGATTTGGGAAAGTCTTATTTTCAGTCTTAACTGTTTGAAGATTTTTTTTTTTTCCTTTAACTCACGAAGTTTATAATATGGCTTGGAATAAAAGGCACTGTGAGGCATGCAGTATGCATCCAGCAGTCAAGTGTTCCCTTGTCTTATGAATGTTTTGCCTGAAATATGCCAACAATGGTTTTAAACTGTTAAAGTAAATATATGGAGATTGCTAGAACACCATAGAAGGATTTAACCCAACAGAGCTACTTAGCAGGATATGGAGTAGTACTGTCAAGTCACGGAGCACTGCCAAACAGATCTGTACTTCATTGTTACAGATAACTTTCCCAATTAGAGCACATGAAGTAGCATGTCCTGTGTCTCTTCAGAAGTGAATGAACTGAGCTGGCTTCTTTCTTTTGCGTAGTCTTTTGATATACTTGAGCCCACCTGTTGCCATCTTCTCCTCTCTTCTGATGTTCACCTATCTGTTTCTGCTCCCTTCCCTTCTTTCAACATCTGGAAAAATATCATGCTTTATGGAAAAGTGGTCTGCTTCCAAGAGGCTGTCATATACAGTGAACAAATTGGGGAGAGATAATTCTAATTTATAAATTTAAAGGTTAGATGATGTTTCTTTTTGGGGAACACAGTGGAAAGTGGAGTGTTGGTGTTCGTTGTTCGGGGGTTTTTTTTTGTGTCCCTAAACAGAAATATAAAATATGGGTTGAACTTAGACTGATTTTTCCAATGTGTAATGCAGAAAACATGCTTTCAAGGACCTTAAGAGCTGCCTGCTTGCTTTTTCAGCTGCTTTTCAGCTGAACATGGGACTATCTCTGGTAATGTCTGGGTAGCAGCTTTTGTAGTACACTTTTGATCCAGACCTTACTGCTTTCTTCTCCATGTAGAATTAACCATGATCACAGAAATGTGTCTGGTTTAGGTCAGGGTTCCACTGGTTAGCAGACCGTTCTCTGTTTTGGGGTTTTTTGTATGTGTGTCCTAATGAGGCTTTGGGTTAAAAAAGCAAAAATAAAGTTAACGACAATAATAAAAACCCCAAACCAACCCACAAGCAAAAAGCATTTAGAGAAGAAATGATCATAGGAAAAAGTCAGGGTCTCTGCCAGGACAGCAGGAAGAAAAAGTGCATCCCTTAGGAAAATACCAGTGTAACCAAAGAGATTGTTGATTAGAATGTAAGAGAAAAGAATGTAATCTGTTGCTAAACTTGTTAAGCCTCAGTTTAGATTTTTATTTTAAACTTTGGAATCTTAATACTTACATATATATATACAAACATAAACATGTATCTTCAAGGTACCTGTGTGTTCATTCAGTGAGAATTGCTCTCCAGGCTCATGTTTCTCTCCATGGGATGAGGAATTCAGATTTGGACCCCCCAACCCTTTGGGCAGATTGTTTTATTTCTGTTGGGTTCTCCCTGATCCAACAGATTAATTGATTCATCTGTTGAAGTTTACTTACTCCACTTACTGAAGTGGAGGAAAATGGGCAAAAAAGCTGTGTACATTATGCAGCAATGTGTTTTTCTGGGTTTGTTCATATGTCCAGTGAATCTCTGAATTGGTAAAATGATGTTGACATCATGTTAATGATTTCCATTGTTGCAGCTAGAATTTCTGTATGGCTATTCTGTATACCTTGTTCCTCTAACCAGAGCTGAAATATTCTTTCAAATGCAGTTAAATTTAAATATTTAAAAATAATTTGAAATGTGGAATTGACCGAAAAAATGTAGTCATAACACATGTTGAGTAATTCGCTTTGGATCGATTGTTGTTCTTCCTCCTCTTGGACAGGTGTGTTTTCCTGGATGGTTAAATCTCAAGCCATAATCTAGTATAATTTCTTACTGGCTTGTTGCTAGAGCAGTCTGTACTGTCTGTCTTTGCTCCCCCCCCCCCTACCTCTTTGACATGCAGTATGTTTATCTTGCACGTTTCTAAAGGCACATTTTACAGTTCAGTTAGTCTTCTAACACACTAACAACTTATTTTAAAAATTCTTGGAAAGAATGTGCAGCATGTATTTTTTTTCCTCTTTAAGTTTTTTCATGCAGTCTTTTTAGCAGTTGATACTTGAACCAAGAATGAGTATAAAATTTCTGAAAAGCCTTCCATAACGCTGTCTCCTTATATCACAAGCAGGAGACTCGCTTGTTGAATTGAGTGATGTGTAAGGACCTCACTTTACTTTGTATAATCTAGATTTTTTAAAATTATTTTAAAAATAATAATGTGGGACAGCTTGTAATTAGGTTGATATACTTAATTTTGTGCATTTTCTACACTTTCAGGACTCCTCCTGTTCTTTCGAGGCTTTGTCAATTATCTTAAAGTCAGAAATATGTCTGAAAGCATGGCAGCTGCTCACAGAACAAGATTTTTTTTCTTGTACTGAAGGTAAGCAATTTTTAGTGATAAGATTTTCTCTCCCAGGAAAATGGAGAAGAATTAAATACTTACATTAGAAATAATTGATCAAACTTCTGTCACAAAACAGAAGTTGCATGGTTTTTGAACATGTGTCACGGACATGGTGTGTGTTCTACATGGACTTAGAAATATCTGAAGTCTCTTGAAATCACGACGTTTGAAAGTAAATAATACATCCTCGTTGCCTCTAGTTCTCCTTGGAACTAATGTTTAGTAACAAAAAAGAAGAACAACCTGTTGGTTTTCCTGAGCAAGAAACAGTATCTACTGCCTGTCAGGATACTGTCCTTTGTGTTGGAAAACTGGCATTAGTAGCCAACCTGTTGTCAGCCTGTTAGGAAGCACTAATCTGCCTGCATATTAAATCTGATTGACATGCGTCTGAACACACAAACAATAGATGAGTATTGTCTCTCTTTACATAACTGGATTAAGACAGTCATGTACAAGTATGATTATTGTGTATGCAACAATGTGCTTTATATATCCTTCAGGTAGCTGACTAATCAGTCTGGCACATACTCACTTTTTTTTTCCCCCCTTTAATACTTTTTATCCATTGGGTGGTTCCATTGGATTTCACTGTGTAACTTAAACCAGGGGTCTCTGTTTTTGTGGGCAACTTTTTTACTTAAATTGCATGATGAGGTAAATTTAAGCCTAGAAATAAGTACTGTAGTATTTTCATTACTCTGCAGTTTACTTAAAACGCTTAAATAGTGTGTTTTGAGTGAGAAGCTATGTTTGATGTATAAAGCAGGTTTTCGTAACTTTTCTCCAAGATTGGTCACAGGATCAATATGAAGTAACCAGCAACACATTATTGAAGCCAGTAAAAAAACCGAGACAGCATTTGCCTAGAAAAAAAAAGATTCCCTTTATATAAGACAGTGATACACAATTAAAAACAGCTAATGATAAACATCTATGCTATGCTATATAGTTCTTGATCACAGAAGAAATCTGTTAGCTTAATGTTTCTTTTTAATGTGCCACTTTGTCAAAATTATGTGGTAAGTTAAAGTTAAATAAGGCATATATTGCCTTTTAGTAAGCAACCTAAATTAGCAATTACATGGCAGCATTTCCTTTATACAATAGTTACATATTGCTACTTTTCTTACTAATATAACCTTCAGATTACCAAAATGTGTAGAGATGAGACTGAAAATACCTGTTAGCTTTCAGTACAATAAAGTGCAAAAAATACTATTTCAGAAATAATTGTTATGACTAATTGGTATTTGAAAGCTGTAGCTTGAAGAGAATAACGAAAGCGTAGGATAATGTGGTGTGGGATTCTTTGCTCTCCTGCTGTTAGAATTCTGCCTTGGGACAAAACACTGTTTAATTCAGCGTTATCTAAAGTTTATGAGTTGTCCAATCTGCGTTCAGTGTCTTTGAGTTTTTCCTTTACCTGTAAGCATCACTGAGGTGTGTGGGCTGATAAGGCTTGTGGAGTGTTTAGAGATCTGGACACACAATTACTTTTTGTTTGAAGCATCTTAAGTATTGAAATAAGAAGTTCAAATTAATTGCTGTCATACTTAACTGTCCTTGCTCTTGCATAGACAGGTAACTTCCTCTATAGTGACTATTAGTTTTAATAAATAACAGATATTACCTCTACAGTTACAAAATATTCTAAGATGTTCTTTTGAAATAATAAAACAACGGTCAATTTTTGCTTTTTTTCTCCCATCCTGAAATGGTAGGGGGGGAAGCTGATTCTGTGCTGCTTCTAGGTTTAACATCAATTAGCAACACCAATCTTAGTGAATCACTGCGATGAACTAAAATACAACTCTTTCTTTATCTCCAGACTGCATCGAACAGACATTCCTTTCCTATACCAGTGTGAAACTTCCAGATGATCTGTAACCCTCTGAGTTTATAGGATAGAAGACTACTAAAACCAGAAGACAAATTAGTGAAGATAATGGCTTCAGAAACGAATGACAGGATGGTTTATGCTCAAATACCAGTTCTGGTCATTCTAGTAAATATTTATAATTGCTGCCTTTTATTTTAGCACATTTGTATATGTGCTTATTAAAAAGATAGTATTGAAGTAAGAACAAACCATCTGATAGTATAGATTAGGTACAGTCAGACTCAGTTAATCTGTGCTTGTTGTATCTGAAAGATTTAAGTGGTAACTTGTTTCACAGCGTGTATGTACCACTGACCTGTTGATCTGAAATTTAAGTAGAATGAAATGCATTAAAAGATTCAGATTAACCAGTTCAGACAGGTTTTTTATATGTTAGATTCATCTAATGATTATGTAGAACATTTTTAAGTTTACTAAAGCCCAGAATTCCTTGTTGTCAAAAACTTGCATTCACCAATATTTTATGAAATTCAAACCAGTATACTGGTTTGCTTAAAAATGATACTCTACTTCGAGTCCCCTGTAAATAACTGCATAATGACTGTTTGAAATGCTTCTTAGGAAATATGTCAAAATATATTTTGTAACAGCAT
This sequence comes from Falco naumanni, assembly GCF_017639655.2. Taxonomy (NCBI): domain Eukaryota; kingdom Metazoa; phylum Chordata; class Aves; order Falconiformes; family Falconidae; genus Falco; species Falco naumanni. Next base: position 48,302,566 of record NC_054055.1, read on the forward strand.
ATTCTCTAAGTTTTGTTTAACCTTAGAGCTATATACATATTTTTTGTTAATTGGCTATTAAGGGTATAGTTACTATTAGATGTAATTTTGGACATAAAGGTATTGAATTGTTTTGTCTTATCCTAACTTTCCTCACATTATTATTAACTGGTTTAGGCTTCAGCCTCAAAGTTGTTATTCATATGCATGGTCCCATCAAAAGATAGTTTGTTCATGGTAGCAGGGATGGACAGCCTTACATCTTTAGTCCTCGGTTATGCTGTTGGACCCTTGTAGGTGCACCTTTGTTCCTGAAACAAAAGTATTGCAAATGTATTCCTGGGTTATAACACTAGCTCTGTTTAAGAGGTCTTGAGTTCAGTATAAATCTAACATCCACCATGAGGTCTTCTCAAAAAAAAAAAAAAAAAAGTTCACATAACTATTTTACGATGCTTGTTTAGAATAAATAGTTTGCCATTTCCTAAGAGTAAACTAATTTAAATGTAAGGTGATTTTGGAAATTATCTATGTAGGAAAAAAAATAATCTTACTTTTAAGGCTCTGAAATTAGGAAATGTGTGTTGTACCTCTCCCGGTATTCATTTTAAGGTATACCATTACTTTCTTACAAATATCATCTCTTTAAGGGGTACTGTCTGCTGTTCATGCATGTGTGGTTTCCTTTAAAGTTTGTAAAACTTATGCTTCTCCTTAAGTAGGAGAATACATCTCTTGGTCCTTTGTACAACTGGAATCTCAGTTGCAAAAATACATTGGTTGTTGCTTGCACCTTCGAGGAAAAAAAACCAACCCACAAATACTTTCCTCCATTTTTTTTTTTTAGAGTTCTGCCTTTTTGTTACTAACATTAAAAACAGTGAGGTTTATGTTGTTTTAAGCTAGTGCTGTATTCAGTTTTGTATCTATAATGAATGTTTAAAATATATATATGTAAACTGGTCACATTATTCATTTTCTTAATCTTTCAGAGATACTGAAAGTGACTAAATCTTTAGGGGCACCTCCACTTCCCAGCTTTTTATGGAAAGAATAAAATCAAGTATTATGTTCAATATCTAATTGGGATTTCCTTCTAAACTTATGCTTGTTTCTGTGTTCATTTGCATTCGTTGTCCATATGAAGAAGCAGATAATAAAACATTGCTTTGTTTTGCTAATTGTCTTATGCTTTTTGGGGTTTTTTGTACTTCACATTGGAAAATGCACACTGGAATACTTGTGCCAGCATGGAATTACAAATTACCTGGCAAAATAGGTACTAACCAATCCTCTCTACTCTGGTCCTTTTAATCTCATATTTTATGGCAACACTGTAAGGACACTTATTTTCATGAGTTAATACAACTGTACAAAGCATGCAATATTGATTCATTTTTTCTTTATCCACATCAACTCGTACTATTTTCCAACTATATCAATTTTCCCAAATTAAGTAGCAGTCTTCTGATGTAATTACTTCTGTTTGCTCCAGTGCATTTTACAGAAAGCTTGGGTTTGTTGTGGTTTTTTTCTGGACTACCTTACAAAAATTCTCATTTGGACAGAAAGAATATGTAGGGTTAAAAATGTACACGTTATCTAATCCGCTGTAGTTGATGCAGCAGTTTGGTAGCCTGAAATCTCATCAGCAGGAGGAAGGGAATTGGGACACTGTTTTCAAAGACTCTGCAATCTATTCCAGATGTGTCAAATGCTGCATATTTTCCTTGCTATTTCCTGTGAGCTTGGTTAAGAGCAGCTGGCTCTGTGGTTTAGAGACACCTGGCCAGCTTTGCTTTGTGTCTTAGTTGGAGGGGGGAGCTCCAGTATCACAGTGAAGTTGACTGTAAACAGATTTTGTATGAATGCAAATAAGGCTTTGAAGTGTGGGGCGAAAGCTAGGGGAGGGGAAGTGGGGAGAGAGAATACCATTTTATTCAGGCAACTGGCATGAACATGATTTCTTTAGTTTTGTCATCTACTTTTATTGATGTGGACACCACACTTGAATACGATTCAAGTAGCCTGCAACTCTATTAATGCATTTCAGAAATGATCCATCACTCACACTTCCACTCCCCTTACAGAGAGAAGGTTGTCTCTAAGCTTTCATTTTGCTGTCTCATCTAGAGTATGGACACGTGATTAGCATATGTACATAGCTACCCAGAAAGAGTAGAGTCCAGTGTATCGTTTGTCCTATGTATGTTGTTCTTTTCCACCATCCCAAGTTCCCTCTTCTTCATAGTTCTGAGGATGCCATCTCTATCTTATCAACTTAGCATATCCCTTCCACTTCCATGTCCCTTCTCCTCTCTCTGTGCACTTGCTATGCACCCTGCAAGTTCAGGCAGAAGGCTGCCCTACTGCATGTTGGCTGCAGTTAATATATATATATATATTTAAATTATTTTTTATTATTTTTTTATTATTATTATTATTCTCTGTAGTGATGAGAGGTTTTTTCATCCATCCATGTTTTACAGGTAAGCCAACTTTTTAAAATCAATGACTTTAAGTCTGTGGTATATATACTTGAGGAAACTTGTATGCAGTGAGGCTTAAAAGTATTGCAGACTGCATCAGCTTTCCGGCTATTGTTCTTTTGTGTGTAAAACAGAAAGGCCTATATTAAAAAAAGTTTTAAATGTTTTTGTTCTTTCATACTCAGGGATAGTTACAGTTATCTCCATGGTTTTATATCTGTTCTTGTGGTCTTCACTCTTAATTTTCCTTGTGGTCAAAGAAACACTGTATTTCTGGGGATATCCTTAGTGTAATACGAGAAGTTGCTCATTGATTTTTTTATTATACAAGGCTGTGCAGGTGCCCATTCTTCTTAATTTTCTAGGTTGGTGTAATCCCATGATTTCCAAATGCCCAGTTTCACGTGGAACAGAGTGCTGCTGCTATAATTTGTTTATTAGTAAAACAACTATAAAGCACACTTCACCTGGGTGTGTTCATTAATTCAATCTTGTAGTTAAATATAATTGCAGTAACATTGCTGGTCAGTCCACTTCTGCTGCTGCTGTACGTAGCCGGTGAGAGCTCACTCCTGGAGTCAGAAGTCTTTGGTGTATTTTTTCCTTTAGTGGTGACTGGGTCTTTGAGCAAAGTCTGTGGGTCTTACTGGTGGAGGCATTACTGGGAATAAAGCCAGTGCTAATTGTCATGTAATCAGTAGCATGAACACCTGCAGGACCATTGCTAAGCTTTTCTTTGAGTGTTTAACTGACTTATAATTAATTAATTAATTTGACACTATGTCTTGGAACTTTCATAGAAAACCTATGTTTTCCCTGAGGAGTCAGAGTTTTGGGGTTTTGGTTATTTTGGTGGTGGTTTGTTTTTTGGTTTTTTTTTGTTTTTTGTTTTTTTTTTTTGTAGAAAATTCACAACACCCAGTTCTGCTAGTGTTCGTCATAGTATGGGCATATGTTAAATGCAAGAAGCACCGACAACATAATGCTGTGGTTAAAAAAACTTTTAAGTGTATGTATTCAGCAGACTTAAATGTGTCTGAATTCTGACTGAAAGCTACATGGTGTGCTGGACTTGGCAGGTTACATGTGGCTCGACTTGGGTCTCTCCCTGGTTCCTCCTTCATAAAGATGGTGAGTGCTGCTGTGCAGTGCTCAAGGTATACCATGGGTTCAAGCTGAGATTGCTGCATATTAACCAGAGAGTCACTGTGAAGAGAGAAAGAGGAATGGGGAGGAGGAGTGCTTGGACCTTTAACTCTGGGTTTGCAACAGCTGATGTAGCAGGTGTTTCTGGCAAGATGATGGGAGCACATCTGGGTGCAGTCCTCCACCCTCTTCCTCCCCAGCTGACCAGCTGCTTTGTGTACCTACATAGTCTGTGAAAAGGGTCCTTAGGTTTTCTTTTCTTCCTGGAGACAAACAGAATTGCAAACTCCCCTCTGCTTGGGCAGGGAGAAGGGTGTCCCAGCTGGCTGTCCAAGAAGGCACTTGGCCAGCTAGTTAGCCTAGCTGGCCCCATGGGAAATGCCCCTGCCTTGCCAGCAGGAATGCAGTTTGCAAGCGCTATCTTGGATCCTACAATCTGCGTGGCGTACACAGCCTTCTCAAGTCTTGTAACGCTGAGGTTTACGTTAACGAAGAAATCAGTGTTGTTGGCTTTGTATTTTGTCACAAATCTTGTGATGCTGGGCCGCTTTCTTACCATTTCACATAGTGTGGTAGCTCCAGGAGGTTCAGTTTAGGGTGGAAAAAGGTATGTTGCCTCCCAGCATTGTTTTCCAAAATCTCTTAGATGGATGCAATGCACTCATGAACATTTGCTCCTGATCTTGGGTGGACCTCTCTAGAACTGCCTAGTACAAAAGAGTCACTAAGATTTATGACTGATTTCTAAAGAACTACCATTCTATTCATAAAATATACATCTTTTAAGAGAAACTGCTGCTTATTAGAACTATTGTCTGTTCAGTAACAGCAACAGCTGTAGGAGAAACAGCCCAGAACACTAATAGTACTTACTAATACTTTAGTGAATGAAAAATTGCAAGTACTGTCTGTTAAATTTTTCATGTCGGAGTGTTTTCCTTTGGGTTTCTTTTTTCTTTTTTTTTTTTTTTTTTTTTTACTTGCTTCTAACTTTGATTTTTACATTTAATTTGTATGTATGGAGTCTTCTTCCTTTGGGGGCTGTAGATGGCTAAAGGGTGAATGTTGCAGTCCTCAGAGGCTGTCAACGTTTTTTTCTAGAGAGTCATGCTTCTTTGAACTGTGAGTGTGAAAATTACTTAGAGGTGTTTCAAGAGCAATGAGTTATCAAGAATTTAAGAATCACACTGACAAAAAGGCATACCCAAGAAGTAAAACAAAGAAAAAGCTACCTCACCCACCCCCCCACCCCCCAAAAAAAATAATAAAAAAAAATCAATCTTTTTGCTTTTTGACTTTCATCATGGCCAGTCAGGCAAAAGTAACTTTAGTTCTGCAAAGTCTTGCTTTGCAAGTCGTCAGTGTTAATAAAAACAGCAGAAGAAAGGGTCCTTCCAATTCTGCTCTGATGACTGAATTTGTGTTTAGAGTCTTCCCCCAGTTACCATACATATATATCATGATAATAAAATTCCTTACAAAGAAAATTCATGATTTTGTAAGTCAAGGAAGGTATCTGTCCTATGTTAATAACTAACTAAAAATGTTGTGCACTTACCATTTCCTGATAAATATCTTCAGTAAGGTGTCAGGAGTTTTCTTTTTACGTTCGTGTTTAGACTTTTCCATGGGGTGTTGTGAAGTGAGTACAGTCCTTAAGACTGGGTACGTATGTTAACTCTGACAAGTGCGATGCAAGATGTGTAATTCTTGCCTACTTCAATTCTTTTGAAGATGTGTAATGCAGGAAGATCCTTCAGCTTTGGCAATTCTGTGGTATAAAAATGAATCACTTTAGAATATGGGAAGAGACATTGTTTTGAATTTGCTTTTTGCGTTCAAAAATGAAATAACTTTGCAAGGTCCTGCACCTGGGTCAGGGCAACCCCCAGTATCAACACAAACTGGGGGATGAAGGGATTGAGAGCAGCTCTGCAGAGAAGGGCTTGAGGGTACTGGTGGATGAAAAGCTGGATGTGAGCCATCATCAATGTGCACTTGTCCAGAAAGCCAGCTGAATCCTGGGCTGCATGAAAAGAAGCATGGCCAGCAGGTCAGGGGAGGTGATTGTCCTCTCTACTTGGCTCTCATGAGACCCCGCCTGGAGTGCTGCATCCAGCCTCAGGGTCCCTGGTGCAAGACAGACATGGACCCATTAGAGCAGGGCCAGAGGAGGGCCACAAACATGATCAGAGGGCTAGAACACCTCTCCTGTGAAGGAAGGCTGAGGGAGTAGGGTTGTTCAGCCTGGAGAAGAAAAGGCTCTGGGGACATCATATAGCAGCCTGCCAGTACCTAAAAAGGGCCTACAAGTAAGCTGGAGAGGGACATTTTACAAGGGCATGTATTGATAGGACATGGGGTAATGGCTTTAAACTAAAAGGGGGTAGATTTAGACTAGATAAAGGAAGAAATTTTTTATGATAGGAGTGGTGAAACACTGGAGCAGGTTACCCAGAGAGCTGGTCAGTGCCCCATTCCTGGAAATGTTCAAGGCCAGGTTGGACGTGGCTTTGAGCAACCTGACCTAGTTGAAGATGTCCCTGCTCACTACAGGGGGATTGGACTAGATGACCTTTGAAGGCCCCTTCCAACCCAAACTATTCTATGAACTTAGTAACTCCTACATGTGCTGCCAGTAAATGTCACAAAGCATTTTTTATGTATATTGTTATTTCCCCACAGCTTTTGTAAAGTCTTTCTCATCGTGATATTTGGGCTATACGAGTACTATATAGAGAATTTGATCTGTCTGTAGTCCGTGCCTATAAAGTGACCTACTGTATTTTATATGCATGCAGTATACATTTCTGTTACGATATAAAGAGAAAACATGGTGTGTGGTTTGGATTTTTGTTTTGTTTGTTTTGTTTGTTTGTTTGGGGGTGGTGGTAGATTTTTTTTGTGTTGCTTTGTGGGTTTTTTTAATCTAGTGAGGTTTGCTTTCAATTTGCTTTGGAAATTTCAGCAGACCATTACTCTATCTCAGCCCTAAACCATAAATTGCAGTGACAATTGTGATTTTTGCATCTTTATTTCCTTGGAGCTTTTTCTATTCTGTTTTTTTTTGAGGCCAGTGTTAATGTTTGTGCAGTGTTTAGCATAGTCCCACTCCCCATCTTTTTTAGAGCTTCTAATTATACAGCATCTGTGTTATAAAAGTGAATTAAACAGCTAGTGTGTGTGATTTAATCCAGATTTGGGGCTTGTGAAATGCATAAAATGCAATCCAGTAGTATTTGTGCTCCTAATTAGTACAGAATTGTTTTGCCCTTCAAATGAGAAATAGCATACGGTTAGCTCTCAGCTATCCAGAGGCAGCTTATCTGGATGATGAATCAGTGAATGCCATGGGCTGACACCTGCACTGGTCTTGTTTGGCTGCCAGCTCATCAGTTTAGTCATGGCAACTATACTGCTGTGAGCTTTGATTTAGGTTTGAGTTTGGAAAAGTTACCACAGCCACCAGGTTCTGAGCTAGTAAGTCCTTTGCAACTGTGCTAGTTGTGCAGAGCCGTCTTTGGTTTCCTAGGCTGTGTCTCTGGTATCTGGACTACTGGGAAATATCATGCAGAAATTTCAATACAGAGCCAGCTTGGGTCTGACATGGCTGGTTGTAACTCAGGTAAAACACATTTGGTCAGGCTCAAGCATGTGCCTTTTGGGCCAGTCTGAGCGTCAGCATCGTGCTCTTCAGCACATTTTGAGTACCTGTATTAACTAGATCTTTTTTCATGATAGTGAGAAATGGCTATCAGGCTGATGTATGTAACATTTAAGTTCCTTTATGAACCCAGTTTTAGGTGCATTGTTTGGTTATACAACAGGTTGAAGCTGAGTTCCTGCTCTCAAGACTATTTCTATATTTAGCATAAACAAATATCTCCTTCCCTGAGTATCCCAACTCCTGAGTCCTATAGCTAGGTTAAAGGGTTGGATAGCCTCCTACCTGCTTTCCTTTGGACCAACAGTTTCCACACTCGCTGCAGAATCAGTTATTTGGGTTGGAGGGGACTGCAGGAGGTAATCTGATGTGTGCTCCTGTTCAAAGCAGGGCCAGTGCAGAATTCAGACCACATTGCTTAAGACTTTGTCAGCTAGGTCTTGAAAACCCCAGAGCACAGGGATTCCCCACGTTCCCAGAGTGACTTGTCCCAGTGCTTCGTTATTCTCTTTCATCATCATCACTGGCCAAGTTTTGTTGAGGGATGTGCTCAGTGGCTCCTTCTTCGGCACCCTGGAGTTCCAGGGTCTCTCTTGACCGGTGAATCCTGACATGAGTGAGGATGGATGTAACCTCGGTCTCTGGGTTACTGAGCAGCTGTTAAGTGACAAAGGGGAGAAAGCATTCTGAGATACTGTCCAGTCTCTAAAGAATTGCTCACATTTCCAACGCTGAAAAGGGAAGGTGGGTCTTCCGCTGTTTCCTGCCAGCTTGTGTAAGCATCTTAGTGTTCAGAGCACTGGGTGCCGTGAATTCTCTTAATCGTTCCTAAAATTGTCACTTTCCTGAAGTGGAAGCACCTGGGTATTTTCCTGTGATTCCTATTTCAAACTAACTATAAGTTTAACTATCTGGATCACTTGCAGCAGGACTCGTGTCATCTAATTTCATTTGCCTAAAAGTTTAGTCATCTAGTCTAAGCTAGTCACCAAGGATTACTCTGTAGTCAGATCAAGAGCTGCATCTGGAATGATGCTTTTTGCAACGCAATGCCTTATGTCCAAAGTGGAGTCAACTGAATCAGCGCTGAAAAGTATTTGAACTGCAAACTGCTCTTTTCAGTACCTTTTAAAAAAACATGCCCTGCAGGTTCTTAAGAAAACAATAGCATTTGGTCACACTGAAGCTTGCTGAAGAGTTCCTCATTTATAGGAAAATTGATTTTCTTTCTTTGAAATTCAGTTGAGGAATTTGCCTCAGCTTCCAGTGTTCCTGCCTTTTGGGGACATCTGTCCTGTGGCTCAGGATACCACAACTTCCAGTTGCCAGTTCCCTGGGTTCCTCCACAATCCTGTCTCATACTTGGCAACAGACTTCCGTCTGTTGGGTTTGAAATGGAATGGTTTGGGCTTTGTTAAATCCTGTTTTCTTACAGACTTTGTTTCTTAAGCAAATAAGAATCAGCTGTTTGCTCCCTTCTGATCCAAAAACTGAAGGGACATAATGAAGCAAGTATGCAGATGTCAAACTTTTTTCACAAAACATGCCATTGAGCTGTGGGACTCCTTTCCCCAGTATTTTGGTATTTGTTGTCATTAGAGTGGCTAAGTTCTTTACAAAGGCCAGAGAAACCAATTTCCTGGGCAGCCTGTTCCAGTGCTTGACAACCCTTTCAATGAAGAAATTTATTCTAATATCTAAGCTAAGTATTCCCTCTGTTGTGCTCCAGACCCTTCACCAGCTTTTCTGTCCTTGTCTGGACACGCTCCAGCACCTCCACGTCCCTCTTGCAGTGAGGGGCCCAAAACTGAACACAGTGTTTGAGGTGCGGCCTCACCAGTGCCCAGTGCAGGGGGATGATCACTGCCCCATCCCTGCTGGCCACAGTGTTTCTGACACAAGCCAGGATGCTGTTGGCCTTCTTGGCCACCTGACTTTGAACCTGTGAAAGCAAGAGCTTTACCTGTTCTGAGTCTTAGCAGCTTGGTATGAAGAGTAGCAAACCCGCTGCAGGGGGTACTGCTCGGCAGCTAGACAACACTTTCTAGATAGGGCCTGGGGATTTGCACTGTCATGGTTTAAACCAATTTTCAGAGACAGCCTTGGGACTCTTAATACGCCACTAAACATCCCAGCTGCAGAAAGGGATCCTTGGCCCTCAGGCCAATGGTGCCGTGGTTTACGTCTGCACTACTGCAATCCAGAAGTCCTGCAGCAGGCTGGCTGTATCCACACTGCATATACATGGCCTTGGCTGTTGTTGGACCCTAAGACAGAGTATTATTTTGATTTTTGTTTTAGTTCAAAGCACCTGATATGTGGCCTACACTGCAGCTTTTCAGACTGGTGCTTTTTTAGTATGAAGCAGATGGTCTGCAATATTTTTGAGTGCTCAGTGGTTCTAAGGCTGCTGAGATCATGTTTGGAAGACTGAGACAGTAGCAGAGGAGAGTCAAACTTGGTGCAGTCTTAGCCACACTGCCTGTTATGAGCCTCCTCTGGAGTAAATCCCTGCCAGAACTGCATCCAGGTTCAGTCATGGAGAGAGTGCTTAGCTAGAGCAGTTCAAAATAGCAACAGAGAATGACCTAGCAGCTAACCAGTGCAGAAGATCAAGGCTCTGGTGCTTGCGTTCAATCTCTGACTCCTTCATTCAGCAATGTGGGCATCATCTTAAAACCTATTTTCACGATGCCACAAATTTACTGAGCTGCAAGCTCAATCAGAGAAAACCTTGAAAGAAGCCTCTATACTGTTCAAGGAGTTGTGCAGATTCCCTCTCCAGCTCTGGGAAACTGGTTCAGTTGCTCCAAACTAGGCAGGATTTTCCTGTTAATTGGAAGGTTAAGCCTGAATGGTTTAGTCTGTTATATGAAATGAGAAGTGATCCAAAACATAGTGCAGTAAGATGGAGGACTTGAGCATTTAATTGTGGTCACTGGGCAAAATGAGGGTCTACCACCGCTTGAAAGCTCAAACCGGCCCTTGCCACCACTATGCCAAGTTAATATGCTATGACCATGTGACTTCCATGCAGGTAGCAGAAAGTGCATATGAATATTTAATTTTCATCCAGTGCTATGTAGGAGTGCCTCTGCGCTCCAGACTCACTCTGCATCCTGTCTGCTGGCAGGCTTGTTTCCATACAAAAGAAGGGATTTGCAGTGAGCTTTGAAAACATCCCCAGGTCCAAACAGCTATGAAAAGGTGTCTTACCGAGTATGCTCGCTCTCTCCAGCCAGAGACACCACATTTCAGAGAGTTGCACAAGCTGTAAGGCTTCAAATCCTGCCAATGTTAGCATGTAATTTTTGCTTTGCATTTGTAAGTGGTCCCCATGCTTTCAAAGAGATGGGGGGTTAAGAAGAGGAGGCCTCTCTTTGTAGGACTGGGGTTTAGCCTGATTTTTAAAAATCTCAATTAGTGTTTTTGATTAAAGAAAAAAATGCAGGTTTCTATAAAGAGGTACAGAGTAGATTGCAGATCTGTCGATGCAAGGATAAATGTTAACTGGGCTTTCTCTGAGTGGCTGGGTGGCTGTCTGGAAGGTAGTGCTTCACCTGGGCTTCGTGTTCATGCCCCGTAGTTGTGCTCACCCAGAAGGCTCAATAAATAACTTTTTTCTTTGTTTTTTGGTTTTTTTCCTTTACTATTGTTCTACCAAGAGGAGGCTTCCTGAATTCAGCTGTATAAACTTTTAATGAGTGACCTACTTGCAAGGCTCCTTTCCACATCAGCAAACAGCGTGGGTGGGAGGGAGCTCCTTGTGCTCTCTGCACCATGGCCACCCTCTCCTCCCCATCCCCTCTCAGTGGGTCCCAACCAGGGCAGCAAGAGCTTGACCTGAACTCACCAGCCATGAACTACAGCGGCTGGACACGGTGTTTCTGCACCTTATTGTATCAGCACCCAAAACCATTGGGACCTTGTGGTGAAACTGGTGGTGTATACCATCTGCCCCAGCCAATGAGAGGCTTCTCAGCATAAAGTGAACAGCTCTCGGTAATGATGAGGCCTGCGTTATTGTTGACATAATGATAAAATAATGTTTGCAATGTATAGTAACCTTTCTTTCACTGCTTTTGAAAAGTGTAGTGCGTTCGAGCACCAGAAAAGCCATGGATTTGGATCTCTCGTGCCATGCTTTACAGGTAGAGATCCCAGCGTCTGTCTGCATGGGGCATAACAGTGCTCACTCTTGCTTTCTCCTCCTCTGCCTGCTGCTCTGAGGGTTGGGGTTTTTTCTCCAAACATAGGAAACTTTACATTCATTTCTCCATACAAAGTAAAGACACTTTCTTGAAATAATATTTATTGTATGTTGATACTCTCTAGGCTTAATGTATTCCTGAAAAGGGGATTAGAACAAGAAGGGGGGGGGGGGGGGGGGGGGGGGGGAAGCTGCAAACCTGGATCCAAATAATTAACAAAAATGATTGGAAAAGATAAAGATGTAATTTTACATGTTCTTTGAAACCCAGATGACTTCATACTATGCAAGACAATATGGAAAAAAAAAGTTTCTAACGAATATTCCAGTTCATCATATGAAATTCCAGTAAATACTCAAAAACAGAATTATTGCTCAAGGTCATGCAGTTAGGTGTTTTTGTATGAAAATATTCCTGAGGTAACTTCTATGGACAACTCAGATCAGAATTTGTCCCACAGACAGCTAAGACTTTTTAAGGAAAATATCATCAGTGGACTTTAATTACTTATCTTTTGCTTTGACAGGAAAGAGTTCGTGGGCTGTACTGATGACAGCTTAGTCCTCCGTCTCTGACAGACTTGAAAGATACTCTTACTGCTACAGGGAAGATGAAATGTGTACATTACATATGTTGTAAAGAGACAGGATATATAAAGAGAAGAGTAAACAAACATCAATTAACATCTGGTTTCACCTGAGGCAGATGTGGGTTTCACATCTTGGACTTTGTTCCATTTTAGCGGTCACATACAGGCTTTCTGAGAGACCAGATGCATGTGTTGATTACAAGCAGAATCCATCTTTCATGTCTATGGTACCTAGAAATGCATAGCTTAATGCTATGTGCAGGGGGAAGGACAAAAACATCCACGTCTGTCTGGAAGGTGTATTCAGAGAGCGAAAGAAAAATGCCCATTTCTGCAGTGTCGCCCCCTGTTCCAGTGGTTTTCCAATGAGCTGCTCTGTAGGCCCATTTGCAGCTCTGTAAAAAATTGTCATTACAATTTGCTTCCCAATATTACACCCTGCTACTTCTCTGCAGTAACTAGTAATAATAGGTGCAAGAGTAGCATGCATTTGAACGAGTGGCCTTGAAATGCCAAATTATGGTTGCAGTGCAGTTCAAGGTTTGTGTAAACATCTTCATCCTGAAACTTGATGTCAAACGTTGGTTAATTCAGCCTGTTGCAAAAAGCCTGATAATTCATTTGTGTGCATCTCAAAACCACTGTGTAGTTTGGCATGGGAAGGGAATAGCAGCGAACTGGTGGGTCAGAAGTGAGGTCAGCTGGCAAAATGGTGAGGAAGCTTGCACAATACCTGCCTGCCATCAGTTTTGCTCTAGCTGGTGCTAATGTCTCTTGCTGTCAGGAGCTCTGAAGTCACCCACAAATCAAACAAAGTTAAAGCAACACACCGTGTGTTGCAGATGCATGTATAACACAGTAAACACGAATCAATTTCATTAGTGGAATGTGTTTTATCAATGGAAATGGGAGCCTGGATTTAGAAAAAGGAGGTTGATGGGAGATGGGGATTTTTTGGGGGTTGGGGGAAGAGGAGTTTCTTCTGTGCAGTGAGATTCATTCCTCTGGAAGGTCCCTACCAGGTGTTTTGGTGAAGTCCTATGGAGGAATGTGCAGTAATAAAAAATGGAGATTCAGTGAACAAACCAGGAGGCAAGGATAGATTTATGTCCTTAGCGACTCAAGCCAGTCTCCATATGTTGTTAACATTAGATGGCGAGAGAAATTAACTGTATCATGGGCTATTGCACAGCCTGTATTTTGAGCCTCTCCTGTTTAAAAACAGCTTAAAACAAATGGAAAAGATAAAATGAGAATTTTCCTCAAGTGAGAACAGATGGCAAAGTTTTCAGGCTCTGGAAGGCTGATGGAGATGTCTCTGTGGCCAGGAGGAGGTGAGATGAGGAGTTCTCCTGAGGGTTCCGTGTCACCTCTTTCTGCAACAGGAAAGTCAAAATCCTTCAACAACGGGCTTCTTGTCACAATAACTTACCTTTTGTAGCTAGCCACCCTCCCTTTGCTTTAGTATGGTGCGAAGCTGAAAATATTGTGGACATAAAGTTACTTGACAGACATGGTCATTACTCCTCATGACACTTGGTTCATTAAGCTGCATTCTCTAATTCCTCCTTTGGCAGGGCTCGGGGGGCTATAATGCAGTACCATCAAGCATCTTGGTCTTCTTCCTTTCTTATATATCAGGAAATGTGGGAGTTTATTATTGATTTTTGTGGCATCTAAGTCGCTCTCAGGTGGTCTGTCTGCCCAGCTGGCACCTCTGGCTCTTCCTGAGCTGCAGTGCCGGCAAGCCAAGGAGCCATACCAGGCATTGGTGGGACCTGGAAATACCCTGCCACCAGTGTCTAGAGCCTCCATATAAAGCAGGGAGGATGCTTTTAAAACAATTATTTCAGGAACTGTGCAGTTTGGCCCTATGTTTAATTAATTTAGTAAAGCTGTAGGCTGGCTCAAGTTCCTTAAAAGCCTTAGTTGCAGTTATTTTCTTTTAAGGTGTGGGCCTTTTTACAGCTCTGAAGCAAACAAACAAGCTCCACTTCCCATTTTGTCACTAGAGCACCTGCCTGGAGAGGCTTCAATTCTCATTTGACGTGCAGGAGGTTTTTTAACTTTTGTCCATTTGAACCATGACAATTGCCCCCCACAAAACAGTGCTCCCAAGTAACAAGGTGTCTAGGGGCTATTTTCACAGTCCCTGGTGATGACTTTTTTTACCCAATAAAAAATTATTTGGTCACTGAAATAACATGATCATTACTGAATTATTCACTGGTTTGCTTTACCTGCCAGTAGAGTGCCCTAACTGATAGGCCTTAAAGTTATTTCCCTCTGTCTTTGTTCAATGTATATTTAAGTAATTACTTCATACAAAGGGGTGGAACAGCTCCAGAAGGGGAGCTTGGCAGAGCAGGGCTGCTTTGTCAGGGCGGGCACGATCCTCTCCCAAGAGATGACTGCTGAGAATTTCACATCCCAGTAGAGAAAAGACAGAGGTTGAACGAGTATCTCCCAAATTCTACATGTGGGCTGTTGAATAAAAGCACTACTGCCTTCATTTTGCAAATGATGCTGAAGCACAGCCATTTGAACTTTTTGTTTGCCCTGAAACAAATTGATTTGGTTTGGTTTAATGTCAGTGAGGCCACCTCTCTTCAAGTCTCGTTTTGCTTTGGAAAAATATGCCTTTTAATTTTTTCAGTGGTGTACTTCCAAAGCTTAAGTAAAATGAAAAAAGAAACCCACTCAAAACCCAAAGAATGTATCGACACATCTATAGCTAGCTGGGCCTTGCAGAGAAGAGGCAGAGAGGGAAATGCAGCTGCAGGTTGATCCCTGCAGGGCAAGGAGATAGCTTTTCATTTTCTGTCTGCTGCAAGATGATGAATTTCATTGCATCTGGAAAATAGTCATGGCTATAGGATCACAGTTCAGCTATGACCTTCTGGGTGGTTCATATCGCTGTGAAGGCTGGGGGTTTGGTTGGGTTGGTAATCACCTGTTGCACCACCTTATGCTCAGTAAACATTTTGAAAGCCAACTGCAGCTCCAACTGCTAGAGACTTTATTTTTTCAGTGTAATCTGAGATCTGCAGCGTGTTTTGCAGAAGGGCCAAACTGTGAGTACTCTCGAAATATACAGCAGAGGCTGCCGTTGCTCGTGCCTGTATTTCTAATTGCTGACAAACCTGGTAGCAACCAAATCACTGTATAGCCGCCGCAAATGAGAACTGCTGCAATACTAGGCCAGCCAAACACCATGGTATGACTACAAATAAACTGCAATGTCTGGATGGATCTTGGGTGAATTATCTGTCTAATCAAAACTTGTAAAGTGTATGCAACAGTACAGAATCTGAAATTCTCAGCAACAAGCAATCAAATAATTCAACAGTTGGCCAGGAAGTTAATTGTTTACACTAAAACAGCTTTCTTTCAAGACCTTGGGTGTGGATGAAGCATAATATTTATTTAAAGATGGAGATAAAAATTTACCATGCACACATAATCTTGTGTGTACATCTCTGATGTAAATACCTTCTTATCCCTAATGCCTCTGACTGCTGTAATTCTGTATTGCACTATTTATACAACCAGGAAGATATGAATTAAAAAGGAAATCCTGTACATCTTTTATATTGGGGCACACAAAAGCACCCAAAGCAGGGAATCAGAGCCTTTGTTTTCATACGGATTTTGTGGTTTTTAGCAAACAAAATGGCTTCTAAGCACATA
The DNA here is from genome assembly GCF_017639655.2 of Falco naumanni. Lineage (NCBI taxonomy): Eukaryota > Metazoa > Chordata > Aves > Falconiformes > Falconidae > Falco > Falco naumanni. The sequence continues at coordinate 48,318,334 of NC_054055.1, forward strand.
TATTTTCCTCTCAGCACATAGTTTCTAACAGTTACCATGTAGGTTGTGTCTAGAGAAGATCAGTCTGTTTTTTTTCTCCTGTCTTTGGGCTAACAGTATAGTAGAGGGTCACAGGTTTGGCACTGCCTCCTCTGCCTTCTTTGACAGCAGGCATGGGCTCTGTGCTGCAGCAGCCCTGGGAGCAGCTGATGGCACAGTGGTTGCTGCCATGAGGAGATGTTTAGCAGGCCGGTCCCAACATGGCACACGTCTCCCTTACCAAGGATTTTAAACTTGTTGACTGGGAAAACCCTACTTGCCAGAACACGATCTTTTCACACACAGTGAGAACAATCTCCTATTGTCTCTGGGGATAAAATGGTGCCAATAAAAGATAAAACCCCCATGCCAATATGGTGATACATAACTACGTTAACTGCTTCACCACTATATTTAACTGTGAGGTAAAAGCCTCTGAGAGAGGTGGAGTTTTTTGATCTCGCATATCCAAATAAGTGGAATGTAGCAATTACATTGAAAAAAAAAAACCAAACAACACCCAAATGTTACATTCACAGCTATTACTGGTATTTTTTGTTTGTTCATATGCCCTGGCTGAGCATCTGTATGGCAGGGCAGGAGCAAAGGTTGAAGTGTCTCCCGCTGCCTTCGCAGCTTTGTGGGGCTGCTGTCACAAGTGAAGCATTCATATTTTAATTCTCTGTAGATGGAAAGAAGATGCTCTGACCCACTTCAGTTTTTCATGGGAATGCACCATTTCTTGTGCCTCCTGTCATGATGGTTCCTCTCCTCCTGCAGAAATAGAGGCTGCCTCAGTTTCCCCTCACTAAGGCAGCCAAGCTCTGTGTGAACAATGGCTGTTTGGTGTAGCCAGCCATTTTCAGGGAACGGAAGGAGACTGGGCATGGGCCTTACCTAAGACATGCATTAGCTAGAAAATTGTGGAAGCTGGATCTGGTATTTCTGATCCACACAGACACCCTCCAGCTTAATGTCCTGACGATAAGCCTGTAGGGTTGGGTCTCCTCTGTCCCTGACTCCTCTTTCTCCTCTGACTCACACTCTTGGTGGCCTGTGCCCATCAGGTGAGGTATCAGGCCCTGGTGGGGGGGCTGTCCAGTGGTGAGGTATTTCTCTGTACCATGGGCCCTCTAGGCAGACTTGTAGATGAAGCCTGAAACATCTTTTCCAGAGACGTCATCCATGTAGGGCACCAGAGCAATTCCCAGAAGGGATCCTGGATGCAGCAAGCACCTATTTGAAGAGGAAGAGTGTTTAGCAACATCCCAGGCCTGTTATATTCAGTAGTGTAGATAAGGTCTGCAGGACATGAAGCAGGAGCTTGCAGAGCCTGTGTGGAAGGTGGCCTCTTCCTGGAGAGGAGTGTGCTCAAGACAAGGGGCTCTTCCCAGGCTCACCAGGGAGGTACTGGGGGACTGTAGGGCCCTCAGACTTTCTGCTGCGGGCCAGTATAGGCTTCCAGGATCTTTTGGCTACTTGGATGTAGGTAACCACAAGGAGAATTTGGTGGTCTGAATCTTGCTCTGTGCTTTTGCCTGATTTTCCCTAGATAAAGTGGTGATTGTGCTGACAGTTTTGAAACAAATCTGTTGCTTTTCCTTTGATCTCCCATTGCTCTTCCTGTCCTGCTCAAGCCCATTTTGTAAGTTAGCTAAGGGAGTGATGGTATTTTTCATGCTGATAGTACTGGCATTGCCTTTGAATGGTCCTCAGATGCTTGCTGAAGGGTGCTTTACCTTGAACCATTTCAGCCTTTCCTTCTCTTTTTATTCCTCCCTCCCCTGCTCCAGCTTCTCTTCACTAAGCTCAATCAATCTTTCTCCCAAAGATCAAGTAGAGAGGCAGTTTATAGTATATATTGTGTGTATGTACAACACACATGTGCATGCACAAATAAGGTGTATGTATATGCACAGACTACAAGTTTATATATGTATATGCATATATAGAGTATTGCAGAATAGCTCCAAATGCAGCATAGCCTCTAGATGCTACTGTGTTACAAGCAACCAGCCCCTCTTTCAAAATGTCTTTTTTTAAGTTTGGATGTGCTCATTGTGGAGAGCTGGCCCCATTATGGGACTTGCCCTTTTCCATTGATTACATGGCACCAAAATGTAGAATTGAATGCAAGTCTAGGTTCATGCTGAGAAAACCCTGCTAACCTCAGGGAGAAGGAATTAGTCGGTTTTGGAATTTTAATTTGGTCCCAACTGTATTTCAGCTTTCTTTCAAAAATCTGAAAAGCATAACAGTCAGGAAAACCATGCTACATAAATCCACATCTCTGAGTTAAAATGTTTGTTTGGAATAAATAAATGGAAGTGCAAACCACTGCAAACAATCTGGTTGTAGACTGTTGTCAAAATTATATACACACATGTATACATTTTCATTTCCTTCCTCCCAAAGATAAATTATCCTTTAAGCTTCTCCTGTGGAACACATGTGTCTCTGGAATTTCAGGAGACTAAAATGTGTGGAAATGCAACATGTGAAATCAGAATTACATCTGGTTACGTACTTTTTGACTCCAGTATGGCTCAGTCTCTTGCTTCCCAACAATGTTTAGATTAAGGCCTCCAAGATGAAAATTGATTCTCTTTGTGTCTCTGAATTTGCAGCCATGAGAATTAAAAAAAAAAAAAAAAAAAAAAAGGGGGGGGGGGTGTGGGGGGCGCTGTGCAGCAAGAAAGAGAGACTTTTTCTGGTGTAATCTTTTCCTGTATTGCTCTACATCTTTTCTAATTGGTAAAATCGGCTGTTATGACAGAGACAGCATCATAAATAATAAGCAGCAAGCTGTCCAACTAAGAGCTTCTTTCTCACGCTATTTCCTGCAGAGTCAGATTGTATGGATGCCTGCAAATATCTAAACTTGGGGCAGTATTTGAACATCCCTATTACCTTTCTGGGCTTTAGATCCAGCTCTTTGATTTGTTCTCTTGAACTCCTTAAAGCTCCTTCTCTGCCAGTTTGGTTGATGTGTAGGAGTCTGTGATGAATACGCTCATTATCTAATACAAAGTGGCATAAAACACTCATGCCATGAACTCCGCCACACAGCTATACCCTGCTGCAATTCTGCAATTCTCTGATTCATGCTGTACGAGATTAATAGCATTTATGTTATTCATATATCTTGGTTGACCTTGATCTGTTAGAAACTCCCTCCTTTTTATCTCTGTCCCATACTGGGGAGGTTTTGTCCCACATTAACAATGGAACTTTTGTACTTCAAAGCACATTCCCCCCACGCCCAACATCCTGAGTTTTAATTTTCCTTACATATATAATATCTGTTCCCTTCTCTTTCCCTCTCATATTCTTACCTATGTTTAATGGACTGATACTATCTCAGGAGCTGTAAGCTTTCATTTTATTTTTTTAAAAAATCATCTCAAGTTAACCCTTTGGAAGCTAATTGCAGAAAAATATTTCAATTCTACTGGAAGAAATGAAAAAAGGCTCTAAGAATAAACAGTATTTGTAGCTTTTCACTGTGGCGTTTGTAGGGCAAATAATGTCATTTCAGCTGGGGCAATACATAAGAAGACGTGTGTGTGCAAGGGGAAAGATGGTACAGGAGTTCGAATAAGGGAAAAAGGGGGTCACATAGCTATTGATGTGACTTTTCAGGAAGCTACAGTTCCTGAGTTTCTCTTTGGGCACATTACAAAATGGGTACGTTCCTGCCTCTTTTGTTACTTCTGTTCTTGGAGGGAAGAATTGCTCTCTGCAGTCCCTCACTTCTGCTCCCTGCTGCAGCACACTACTTCCCACTCATGGTGATGTGAGATACCCTTCATCTGTGAGAAAATTTGGGTTGTGTAAGAAAACGAATCCCAGCGAGTCTGCCTTTGCTGGTTGCAGCCTCCCACTACTGGTGATGTACCGGGAGGTTGAGAAGTGAGCAGGAGCTGGGGCTGAGGCTCAGGGGAGCCATCCCCTGCAGATAAGAAGCCATCCTTCCCTGGTCCCTGGCACAGCAGCGGTGCCTTGGGGGCAGTTTGCTGCCATGCTGGTGGTGAAGGAGCTGTGGATGAGCCCAGAAGCTCTTGCCTTCTTGCCTTGGCTGTGTGGAGCACGAACTAACTAACTGCTCTGGGCAGGACGTGCCCGGGAGGAAATGGAGGAACAAGAGCAGAGCTGGGCAGGGGCTGCTGTCAGTGCAGTGGGGCAAGGAAGTGCAGAGGAGCACAGAAACGGATGCAGAGGGAAGGCAAGAGAAGGGAAAGACCAAAAATGGGAGGTGGTGACACGCCTGAGCATGAGTCTAGTGAAAGTAGGAAAATAGCCCTTACATACGGTGCAAGGGTAGACTCTACCTGTAGTTCTGGGGGCAGCCTCAACCTTGAGGAGTCACAGCTCTGCTGTGGACTGAACGTCCTACATCCTTACTGTACTTACTGGCCATCTTCCACCATAGCTGCAAGCAGGATCTAGCTCTGTCAGCATCCCAGTCTGTCGCAATTGCTGTGACAGCGCAACAGGTAAGCTGGGAGCTCCAGCTACTGCCTCCTTCCCTTTTCCTCAGCACATGCCAATATTGAAAGCTTTCAAAACAGGTATATGCCTAAGTCCAAAAATTACAACTGGCAAGGACCATGTGGTTCTTAGGGTTATAACAGCTTTCCAGTCTATTTATTTATTTACATCTTCCTCTGACTTGTGATTGGTGGCTTGTTAATTTTTATTTTCCCATCAGCTTTCTGAAAGGCTGGATTAGAAGGATCTGGAAATATGTATGAACCAAGAGCTGTGGGGAGAGGCAATGTCTTTTATTAGACACACTGATGCCACTGAAAAAAACAGACAACTTCCAGTTGTAGTGGCTCATCTTTAGGTTGTGAAATCTTGTCTTTATTTTTTTCCCCAGTGATACTGGCTAGGACTATTTAAAAGACAGGCTGTCTCCTTCCAGATTCTTCCTTGCTTATGTCCCTAGACCATCATCACTCCAGCAGTGCTTATCAGCGGATATTTGTGGCCGGAGCTGTGCTGCTCCGAGCAGTTCCTCCCTCTGACTCCCTCCCTCCCCAAGCTGTCATCTCGTTGTCGTGCGGCCCCTGTGCTGAGCAGCGGCAGCCCAAGGAGCAGGGGGATGCCTGGCTCCGCTCCACATCCCTCATGCTGCACCAGCCTGCAGCTCTGTTTGTAGGGACTTTGCCGAAAGGGAAATAAAACAATTGCGCTTCACGCAGAGTAAAAAAAGCAGATCCTAACAACCTTTCTTTGCAATGTACAGTGAGTTCTGCATATTTTTTCTGGCTGTTTTATGGGGTTTTTACAGTACATGAATTACCATGGATCAGAGCTTTTAAAGCAGACAGTGCTTTAAAATTCGTATGAGTTTTCCTTGTGTTCATGCCGTTGTTGCCCCCCAAGTCTGAAGCACATTAAGATCCATCTCTGTTATAATCCATTGAATTAGCTAAGGGAGAAAAAAAGAGAGACCAAGATAATTTTTTCTTATCTCTGCTTTAATCCTGGAAAGAAAAATCTGACACTTTATAAAAGAATTCCTAAGTGATAACAACCTTATCGGTATTAGTCCCACGGTTTAACTGTGCTGTGCCTGCGTTAAAGGAAAGCTCTGTTGACTCTGGCTTTGCAACAGAGCATATACTACTTTCATGGGATTAGAAGCCCATATACTTTGGCCTTGTGAAATTGTTTTGCTTTCTTGGCATGTTCGAACTTCTTGAGGAAGTGAAGGACTTCCTCTATGAAGGGCCATGCTTACTTCATTTCTTTGTGCTCCAAGTACTGAGACAGCAAGTTCCTTGGGAGATCTGTTCTTTGTTCACTTTGGGTTTATTTATGACATGCATCTGCCTGCCTTTTCCTCTCTGCATTCAATACTAAGAACAAAAAAAAATAAAAAAAAAGAAAAAAAGAAAAAAAGAAAGAAAATCTAGGTATTTCTACAAAACCATATCCTCTAATCTTTATTCAGGGATAGACTGACAGTATAAGGCACAGTTTCACACTAAATGAAATTGCAGGGTGCAATGCCAGAAAGTGTCTGAACATCAGCAGGGAAAATATCCTACCTACCACCATCATCCTGGATTTTGAAGGAGCCCTGCTTAGGTTTTTTTTGGTGTTTGGGTTTTTTTGTTTGTTTGTTTTAAATTATAAAAAGCAAGCCAACCACCAGGATGGCCAAACTTTTTCTAACCTTAGGGCCTCCAGCAGGTCACACCTAATTAATAGGTTTGTCTTCTGGCTTTGCAAGCCTGAGGTTTTGTCTAAGGTTTTCATGTAACTCCATGTGATTAATTCCTTGTTTCCATGTAGGTCATGTGAATCTCCACCAGTGCTACAGCACTCAGGTACCTCTTGCAAAGCTGTGCAAAAAAATTCCTTAAACAGGATAGGGTCCCAACACACTTCGGGTAGGATGGGGCTGGATTATTGCTGTCCTAAAGCACCACAGAGGACATTGATTGAAAAGTGGTAAAAGCCTTCTTATCCCGTCCTCTGAAAAGTCTGCACTTGAAAACCACAAATTTTTGGCAGGAAGCAGGCATGTAAAAATGCAATTTGTGATCCCAGAGTTGATTGCTAAGGTTAAGGTCTCTCTAGCTTCAAGTTAAACATCCTTTAAGGTTCCCTTGCAGTCAGGGATGATGGATTCATCCCACTGAAGAGGAATGGTCTGAAACAGGGATTCTTCTCTCTCTCTCTCTCTCTCTCCAGGGATTAACTTCTCTCACTTCATTCAGGGCTAATCCAAGCAGTATGATTAGGCTAGCTGACTACATGTTAGATACTTAAGTCTAGACAAGTTAAATCCTACCACGAGCAAACAAAGGTAGTTCCGACCTGAAAGTCAAGTTACCGGGGAAATGATCACGTTAATACAGAGACACTTGCAACAGCTCCTCAAAACATCCCACAGCACAAAGCCACACATAGGACTTCTTTAAGAGCTGGATGGTGCTTTAGTACATGTGACAGTTTGTGCTTACTAAAGCTATTGGCTGGTTCACAGCATAACAGAAGAAGATGCAATGGAAGGGGTGTGTGTGATGATAGCATTTCAATTAAACCTCCAAAAGAAGGAGATTCATCTATCCTATTTTAGAAACCAGGACATTTACTAAATGTCCATAGGAATGTTAAACTGAAGTGGAGAAGATTTTGGCAAAAAGCCTTTCTGACATAAGGGTGACTAAATGCTAAACTAGGCAGCCGTGGAAATCTACCACTAGAGGTTTGTCAATAAGAGGTTAAACAAACTTTGTTTAGTTTGTATAAAGAAGCAAGATCAGTTGAAGAAAGATGGGCCTGCTCCAGAGAGAAGGGAAGAGATTTAGAGAAAGGATTTCCCAACACTGACCTCTGGGCACTGAAGTCTCCTTCCTGCTGCTTAGTTCATACAGTGCTGGGGAATGGCTGAGCTGCTGACTCTGGATTTGGGGGAAAATTTTGCATCATGCTAAGAATGTGTGAATACAAAGTTTATACCAGAAGTCTGAATGGGCACTGAATTGCTGAATAAGGACTACTGAAAAGCCATTTGAATTAACTAGTTACATGACACAAACCTGGAAACTGGGCAGCCAAGCCCTGTCTGACATGAATGTACCAATTTAGCAAAACATCTTTCAGAATGAATGCAAAGTAACAAAATATTTGTAAGAAGCTCCAGGAAACACACTGAATGGAGGTAGCAGGCAGCATGAAATAGCAGTGATGGTATAACGCTGTGTCTTGCTGTGCACATGTTTGTGCATCCCTGCCACTGTATCCCCTATAACCATCTGCAGTTGCTGCCTGCCTTCTTTGGGATCTGGACAGGGGCTGTATTTTTAGCTTGACTTCAAACATCGTCAGTGCTTGGCTCCAAGTTGCACAGGCTCTTGCCATTTCTAACATTCATTGTTTGGGACTGGAAAGCCTTATATAGCCTTAAGTTGGAAGATAATGTATTCAGCTTCTACAGTCACAGGAACTGACTGATTGATTTACACCCACTTGGTGTTGAGGATTTAGGTAAAGTCTTCAAAAACCTCTCAGTGTTGTTGAGCAGAAACTGGGAAACTTTTCTAACTGGTACTATATTCCACAATTTCACTTTATCTTGTTTGTTTTAAACGATCCTTTTAAAAGTGGGTTCAACCCAGCATTTTAGATGGGGCTGTTGTGGTAAGGGATAAAGCACTGTATGGAAACACCAATTCCTCTTCACTTACTCTAGAGGGAGCCTAGAGGGCTAGTTTAGATTCGACATTCATCTTTCAGACTGCTGACAGTAAATTAGAGGAACCTGTGTCATTGCCAGTAGTGAAATCAAACCACAAGGAGAGAAAGTGCCAGAAAGCAGATGCACAGAAGTTGGTACAGAGTGGAAAAACTTAGCTGGCTATTAAGAAATACTTTTGAGGTAGTGTGGTTTAGGCACTACTTCTGAAAGTGAAACACCTATTTTGAGGCTACAAAGAAACGCCTGCTGCTAATGGAGTCCCAGCTATGAAACACCTCCTGAAGCTGGTTACCTTAGTGCATCTGTTCTCATAAAGGCTAGCAGAAGATGGGAGCCAGGGTTAAACTGTCCTCTGGCAATGTCAGAAATATGAGGCTTTTCTTTCCTCTTTTGACTGCCACTTATGAGAAATGTAAGTTTAATAGCAGGCATCCGGGAGGGGGTTCTTGGCGGTGAATTCCACATGGAGGGATGGAGGTCCCTGTGCTTCAGACTTCAGTGCCTGCTTTGTTTGTAGAGATGTAGAAAATTATGGCGCGAAACCAGCTCCCAGATCAGCCTTTGCAGGCAGAGGGGTATGTAGGCTGTGAATTGTCTGTCTTTAGATGTGAATTAGGTGCCAGCTTGCTTGACATCATCAAAACTCAGGTTGTTGTGGGCATGCTTAGGAGGAAGATGTTTAGGTATTAAAGGAAGTTTATTACGGAAACCATGAATTGAGTACTTCCAAGGTGACATGGCACCTAAACAGAGAATTTGAAAACCCAAATATGTCCTTAGAGACATAGAATAGAAGCGAGACAGTTCTGCAAGGGCCATGTCCTGGTAGCTGCTCTGTATGGCCCCATGGAGCTTAGCCCAGGGTCGCTCTTGAGTCCTTACCAAGTTCACTTTTGCTACCTGCCATGTATTCCAGGCTGCAGGGGGTTATAAGGCTTCCAGTTCTCAAATAACAGGTCCCACCGGGTGGGCCTATGCTGGCCTTGTGGAAGTGACTCACTTCATTGTCTTTTGCTACCTGAGTTATGAATATTTCTACTTGTCCTGCAGTGCCAGTTCTAACTGTACAGGGGTTAGACCCCACAGTTTTCCTAGACCTTGTTTTTAGCCACTGAAACTCAAAACCTGAGAGACTCAAAAACTGGAGCTCAGGTGCGCCTGAAATCACAAGAAGTATCTCAGTTTAAGAGCCGTTGCTTTGCCTATATGGGCAGTGGAAAGAGTGAGAATCACCTGCAGAAAGAGGGTACCCCTGCCTCTGGGTTGAGATGTCTGGGACACCTTGGTAGTGTTTGTGTGGGGACATTGTACCGTACCACTACCACAACTGGACTTTTGCCACAGATTTGATGGAAATGGATCACCCTTATCTTACAAACAATTTTTTGAAGAGAAGCCAGGAGCAAAGCAGTGCTCACCTTTCATAAAAACAATTAATTTGGAGACCAAGTTTGACTTTGCATGTATCCTAGGTATAGATGTTTTTGGAACAAAAGTCTAATGAAGTGTTTTTGCTGAAAGAGTTTCATAAATCCTGTCATGTTATAGGATGTTACTGGTCCTATGTGTTTACTTTCAATTTATGTTGCTAGCTCTGTTACTGCCTTTTATTAAAGTTCATCAAGCAGATTGGTTTTAAGTCTTGTTTTGAGAGAGATGAACAACAGCATGTGGAATAACCTAGATAAATAAACTGAGAGTAGTTGAAAGCTTCTATACTCAGAAGTGCCTTATTTGACTTTCTTGCGTGGGAGTATTTACTTGCGAAAGACAGGATATTGATGATCAAACATGCAATTAACTGAAAGTGTTCTGTGTTCTTTGTGTTAAACAAAAGTATATTGCATAAAGGCTCTGGCAATTTATTTTTTTAACTCTTCTTTCACTCACTTCTTTGAATGAATGAATGCATATGTTGCAATATGCTTTACCATACGCTGACTAAATGTAGTCACACATTTGTTAAAGGAAAAAGATCAGCTTTCGATGACTTAAAATCTCACAGAACTGCTGATATAAATCGCTTCATCTATGCAAGCTGATCTCTCCATCTGTTATATTTTATACTGGTTTGTTTCTATATTTTAATCAGAGGATCATTATGAACATCCTACCAGATCTCCTATGTAATGCAGTTTGTAGGTCAACTAGAAGTTTTGAATCAAGTCTGTAGTATGTATAGGAGCTAGAGAGCCTTTCAAAAGACATCTCATTCACTTATAAAGACTAATGGCAGGGCATTTCTGCCTTAATATTTACCACTCTGGCACATTTCAGAAATGCTTTCATGTTACCATCGTCCCTCTGTGCCAGCCATTCTAGTGCACCTGTTTCTTTTTTTCTTTTTACTCCCCCCCCCCCCCCCCCCCCGCCTCCACCCCCACCTCCCCACCCCCACTCCCAGCTCCTCACAAGTGTCTGTATTCACAGTTTTTGTGTGTCTGTGTTTTACTCGGCCATCTGACACCGTGTTTCTGTGCTGGGATGTACCTCTACAGCCCCAGTCTTTCACATTTCCTGTTCAGTTGTCATTTTTATCCTACCCTCTGCTCCCAGACACAAAGTTACCTTTGTGCTCTTGACATCTCTAGCAGATGTCTTTATCTGACCTGAGTGCTCCCCAGCACCTGCTAGCTTTTCCCCAGTTCCCATTTTAATAACCCCTTCCCCTCCCAATTCCATCAGTTTTCTTGTTGAGTAACTTGGCTCCACCACACTGAGTACTCCTTTCCTTGTGTGATCCTTCCCCTCCTTACTATTTAGTAACAATAACTCTCCTTTTACATATCTTCTGCAAATACACAGTTTTCCTTGCCAACTGCTGTAAGTTGTAGTGATGAAGAGGAGTTCAGGGTAGGGTTTGTGTGGCAATTTGAGCCTTAATGACTGTGTAGTTGTATAAAGACATGTGTTCTGTAAAATGTACTTCTTGAAGGGATGAACTGCATTAGTACCACACTACTGAAGTTTGTGAAATTTGTGAGAACCAACTGGTATATACAACTGAAATGGTTCAAGAGAGGATTTAATAATCTAGAAGTCCAAAATATAAACCATGCCCTTGATAATCAAAGCATCACTCCCATGAATTCTTAACTCCTCCCCAATATGTGTGATACAAGGTTGTGGCCATGGTGAGATACCCTTCAGTCTTGTGATGCACAGAGCTACCTCTGATAACCAAGGTCTGAGGGTAGAAGATGCTGGATCACAGTTGCTGCACCTGAGAGGAGCGACTCCTCTTTTGGTGGCAATGCAGATGACATATTAAACAGGAATATGACCAGCTGTTGATTTTCCCCAGCCTTTCTAAAGCCTACATGAGAGTGACCCAACTTGATGCATCCTCTAGTGACATCCAACCCAAATTCTGACCCCCAAGATGGAACTGCCTTTTCTTAAAACTGTTCTTCCCCTTCCCAGTGTCTTTGCCTGCTGCTTTTCACCCATTCCCATCCCCACGTGAACATCTCTAAACTCCTCTGTCACATGCTGTGGATTTTGGTAGTGTGGTGCAGAAGTAGTCAAGCTGGCCCCACATAAAACTTGCCCAGATTCAGTTAATTTGCTTAACTGAGCTGCAGCCCTCACATGTTTGAGTCACATCAGTGAAGCATGCTTCCCTGCTTGTGAACCAGTGTATAGGCGACAACTTAGCACATGAAGCAAACCATTTGCTCTGTTTAAAAGTGAAGAAAACTTTACTCTGAGCTGTGTGGTGTGAATATCTCTTGTAAGAGATGTTTTTTTCTTAAGGAAGAAGAGAATACACCATCTGCAAAATCCCCATGTGGAAAATATGATCTCTGCTAAAATCTAGCAGGTGTATTTGAATTAAACAGAAGACTTCAAGGTTCTCTTTTTAAAATATATTTCTCATTAAATAGTACCCCCAAAGTACAACAAGGTGTGAGATTTAGCATGGTGGTATCCAGATGTTTTCTAGGCTCTTCCCCTTTTCCTTTCCCTCATTCACAGACCGCCTTGCCCTGTTCCTGAGCTGTCCCATTAGGTAGTGGCTATACTTGGTTGTTGACCCTTGGTAATACATTGTATGACATTTTTGTTTGTTTGTTTGTTTGCTTTACATAGGAGCTAAGACTATTTAATACGGTGCAAAAGTACATGGGTGAAATGTAGGAAAACACCCAGGGTGGTTGCTTAATTCGTCACCCAACTGTGGCCATTTTAACTGCCTGCGTGGCCACCTCTCCATACGACGGGCAGCCTATAGCACATCTGTTCGGGACCTGCAACTGCATTAACCTCAGGATTATGACATCAAGAATGGCATTTGTACAATTAAAAATGTTATCTCACAGGGCAGCCCCTGTTGCCCTTGGCCACCTTTGGGTAAATTGTGTTGTAAGAAAGGTTAAAAAAAGCTGCTGGAACTAATCCTTTTGATGAAACCTTTAACAAGTATGTCAAGCTCCTCTGATCTTGGCCCTGGCAGAGTATAGTTGTAGTTAATGTCCTCGGCTCTAACTCACCGTCTAAGACCCTCTTTCCTGCCGCGTGTTTTCTTCATCAGTTTGTATTTCTGCCAGTCAGTGTCACAAAGCACTTCCTGCTTCATCCCTGCCTGACGGGGTTAAGCCATGCTGATGGTCTGCAGTTGTGTGCAGCTTCATTTTTCATAGATTCTTTCTGATAACCATAACATGAACTCTGGAGTATGTGTTAGGAACTGAAAACAGGCCAAGTGTTTTGTATTAGAGCCTGTATTCCCACATTCACCAATTCTCCAAGGGTTGAAAATGCATCAGTGACATGTATGAGAAAAAAAAGGCTGGGACTAAAATCAATTTTCTCCCCTCTTGCCTACATGAAACAAAATTAAAAGCACAATGAGCCTTATTCTTTTTTCATTTACTGCTGAAATTCCTCCGCCGTCTGTGAAGCAACTCTTGTTACACCACCCTAACTGGAAGGACAATCAACCCTGGTGCCTGCTGCAGATGGTTATACCTTAAAAGACAGGAGTACACACAGCTTCTCTATCTACCATTTTTTAAAAAAAGTCAGTAAATATTTTATCTTTATGGATGGATCTAGACCCCAGAGAACTGCATTAACTGAAACTTGTAACTCGCTCTAAATGAACAATTTGATACTCCCTTATACATGACTGGCTTTCAATATCATTGTACATATTGTGACCTAAGCTGTCAGTTTAAAGCCTGTGTTAACAAAGATCAAAGGAGAACTGAAACAAAATATAAAAATATAGCAATAAATAACCTAGTGTGCTTTCTTATCTCCAGCGAGAATTTTATATTAGGCTGGTTTATTTGCTTGGTATTACACAGTCTTCTTTACTTCCGTTGGAAAAAAAAACACCAAAACTTGGGTGAGAAGCCACAATAATCCCTCAGATAAAATAGAAAGAGTTAATTATGCCTGTGCTACTAACAGATGTCTCTTCTTAGAAACCAGCCATTTGTGGGGTTTTTTGTAAGCATCAACTTTTCTCCTTGAGATCTCACAACCTTTTTTTTTCTTTTTTTTTTTTTTTCTTCTTCCTTTTTTTTTTTTTTTGAGTGTAACGCAGACCCATGTTAACAATTCTGCCTTCCTGGCTGTCAAAGAGATTTCCTGTGGTCTGTTTTTGGCTGTGCACTCAGCCAGTTACTGTGTATATCAGGCATTTGTTTAAAAAGCAAACAGCTACAATCATCATCGGCATAAAAATTAACCCATGACGCGCAGGATGTTTCACTTTCTTAGCGCGTATCCAAGAGCCACCTGAAGACTCATTGAAGAGATGGACAGCCAAGGAGTTGAATGCGTTTGAGGGTGGTTGTTGCCATGAGAAGGGCAAGCCAAGTGTCATCGTCTGAATGCTAAGCAGGGGTAACCATGGATTTGCTCATGTGATTTGGTCCCTTTGCGCTACTCAGAGAAAGGGATGGGGGGGAACACTGCTGGGGCCTTTCCAGCCAGGGACAGAAGGGGACAGTCCCTCCCTCCCTGCCACTACCAGGCTGTGCAGGTCCCGCATGCACCCTTAAAATACATCAGGATCATTTTCTAAGAACAGATCAGCTATGGATGTTTTTCTCAGCATCGTTTGAAGAATAACTGTGGTTTCACAAGTTATTTTCAACAGTAACATGCGAAGAAAAGGCTAAATTACTGTGGTCAGGATGCAAGGGTACGTAGTAACATTTACCAAAAGTAGGTGCCTTTAGGCTTAACAAGCTAATGACTCCCGCCCCACACCCCACACCCTGCTGCAATTTTGGAGTAAGATGCCTAGTCCTGTTTTAAACATCAGATCACTGTTTGGCTCTGTCTTGGAGTTCCTAAGTATTAAAAATGTTTGTTGAGGTTCGCCAAGAATGCTATATGAGTGAGTAATGCCATTTGACTTACTGAAAAGGTTCTAATGCAACTTTAATCCAATGTAACAAACCTGTTGCAGAGCAGTAATACAGCTTCCTTTAAAAGCTGATGAGATACCATTTTATAATGTCACAACCATAAAGATTTGCAATGCATTAGTTTTAGGTTGGCTATTTAAATTTGGGCAGTATAGAGATTAATCTGTATAATTATTTGCTTTAAGAATGAATCAGAGTATATATTTCCTGCCTTAGACAGTATTTTTAGTGTCATTGTGGATAAATGCCTCTGTTTGCAGTAGCAATGTATGTTAACACATCTTCCAGAAACCTCCTGTTCTTTCTCATACAGAAAACAATACTGATAAATTAAGTAGAGCTCCACAGGTTTTCATCAACCCTGGAAAACCAAACCTAGGGTTATAGCACTAAATTCTTTATGCACAAACTTATATACCAAGGCATGGTAGAAAGTAATTGGTATAAGTTTCATTTCATCTAACTTTAGCGCCCAGAAGATTAGTCTCCAGGTATGTGTCCTTCTAGTGGGTTATACACCCCATCTTTAAGTTGGAGATCTAAGATAGTTGAAAAGGTTCTCATTTGAAGCTGTTTTTTTCTCTCCATCCAAACATATAACATCAAATGAGACTAATCTTAATTTTTCCCTGTCTAGAAATATTGCAAGAAACAGAAAAGTTAATGAGCATGAAAAAAAAAGTATTTACTGGGAGTAAACTCCTCAAAGACACAGAAGAAGAATAGTACCTCTCAAACATGTCTTAGGTAGCACTAGGTGCTCATATTTGGAAGAACAAGCCATTTGCACCTCCTGGGGTAGATCTGTGAAAGGATGGACAGACAGAAAGTGAACTGATGCACTGCTTGGTCTTGGCAGCTCCCTCCCACTCTTTCAAGACTGTAGCATTTGTTAGCTGCCGCCTTCTTGTATCATCACAGTGGCAAGTTCTTAGATTTTATGTTCATTCAAGCGTATACAACAAAGTCAACCTCTTCCAAACAGTTCCAGCCTAGGCAGCAGAAAACCCAAGTGTCAGGAAAACTCAGTGATTTCTACCATGTCTTCTGAAAATGTCCTGTTGTGGTGCTCTGGACCAAAGCTGGGGAGGTGGGACAACCTCCAGCCTTCTTTTGAAGCTTGTCCATGTCTACATGAAGACAGCAGGAATCCTGAGACCCAGGGGAGATCAGGAAAGAAAGGACATGGTGCTTATGCGGTGACCGGGAGACCAGGCAGGCGGTTGAGAAGATGGGGGTTTGGATCTGTGTTTGGAGAGCAAGTTCCCTCTTCCATCTCCTGCCCAATGTAGAAAGTACATGCAATTCAATGTCTGCAACAAGGGAGGGACTATCCAGAAAAGAGGATTTCAGTGACTCTCAGGTCAAAGGAAGAGCAGAAAAGGGAACCCAAGACTTGGAGTTAATGCTGCTCTCAGAGCAATGGGAGTGCCTGGTTCCAAGGGGGCTTGTGAAAGCACATCACATTTGGGGGCCCTTTGTGGGACGTGATATGAAATCACTTGCTAAACTGAAACTCTGTACTTCCAGTGCTGATGAAGATGCCATTCCAAGTCACTCGTTTCACATATTAAGTGGATCAATTATTTTGGCTCTCTGACCTTCCAGTTCCAGGAATGCCCTGGGCTTTTTTGTTCCCAAGCTGTATTTCTTTTTGCACAGTCCACGAACTGAATTCATTTCTCTAAGGAACATGAATAAAGTTTGTTTTTCCTAAATTCCTGGCAAACAAGTTGATGAAATCCATATGGATCACAAAGACTGAATGCTTGAGTACAATGTTCCTCATGTGAGCAAACACTTGTCTTTTAAAATAGATGACTTTTAGCTGTGGGGATTATATATATACATATTTGAGATCCGTTCTGTGAGCCATCAGCTAGATTTCAAAAGCATAAGACAGGAAGCTGACTGCTTCTGAAGGTGTTTTCCTTATTCCTCATGTTAAACATACGTGCTTTTCAGATGAGGGTTGTTAATTTTAATTTGTCATCGTATCTGATAATTAAAGAAAAAAAAGTTAAAAAGTGGTTTAAATCTTTCATTTTAAACTCTAATCCTTCTCAATCTGAATGGCTCTGAGTTTTCACCTTATTCTTACTGTTGTCAAAATCCCTTCAACACACACTCACACGCAGACACCCTGCATGTCCTACTTAGGTCAAGCTGCAGATGATCCACCCTGCTGTAATTTTGAGTCAATCTCTTTCCAGTATGTCCTGCACACACCTCCGTGCCCCAGCATGTCTCCAGTCCACACCTTTCTGGCACCGGACTACCTGAGACAAGCTTGAGTGCAGACTAGGATGGGAAAGCATTTCAGGGGCAAGCACTTTGAAAGGTCGCAGAGAAGGTGCTTTCTCACACCTCCCAAGCTTCTCAAAGGAAAACTATGCCCTTCCCTCCTTTTGGAAAAGAAAGAGGGTGACCAGCTTAGCTAATTAAACACTGCTTGTTATTTGTGAAATGAGTAGCAGTGAAACGAATTATCTGTTAGCAAAGCTCATCTGTATACAGTTAAAATCTGAACAGTGCTTTCTTATCCCTGTCTGTACATGAAACGTAGCAACTTCAGGTGTTAGACCCTATGGCTGTGTCACCATCAGGGGACTGTGGCCTTCCACGTCTTCAGCATCCCCAAAACCCTGCCTGGGGGCTTCCACACCAGCCAGGTGCTTCACCATGCACAACCTTCACTCTTTCAGGGCAGGAGCAAAAAGGCGTGTTTAGTCGTGTTCTCTACTGTCTTATCTCCTCAACTCCTCAAAAGACAGAAGTGGTGACAGTCTTAAAGCTCCATAGGAAGTGTGTGTAGTTGACAGAGCTAAGAGCATCAGTGGGAGAGCGAGCAGCAAAATGGGGAGATGACAAAGCAGGACAGCTGGATTTGAGTGCCTAGGAGCATGAGGATGGGGTTGGTGTCTCCCCGTAAGGAGGCTGGGTAGGGCTGGGCAGCTGCCCTTGCACCTGGGGCTGGAGATGGCTCACTGTCCTACACAGTAGTGCACAATCATCAGTTTATCTGCAAAATAAAGCATAAGCTTTTTAGTGTACAGCCTCAGAAATCTTTAAAATGACTTTAAAATAAATTCTTTAAAATGAGAGAAGAATAAAAGCAATTAGCAAAATGTGTGGTTAGAACCAAAGCAGTTTCCACTGATTTTTATTCTAAATGTTTATTCTGTAAGTGGAGTGAACCGTGTGTAGTAAAAAAAAAGAATTAAATAATTGAGAAGAGTTTTCCTTGGCAAAAAGAAAGCATTTTAAAAGCAGCAGAAGATGAAATGTCAAGGCAGCTGTTGGTTTGCAGTCACTATGGTAATCATAACACAACACTTTGATTAGTTAGGCACACGGTGGAGACTCTGGGTAAGAGTCCGGGGCTGGTGGTGGTGAAGGGCAGGTTACTGTTTCTCGAGGAAGTTTTAAGAACTCAACACAAACTCATCCTTTTGAAAGGACAATGTATGCTGAGTTTTCTGCTAAAATGTATTTGTAAACAAGTTTTGTACTTTTTTTTTTTTTTTGGTACTTCAAAAGAAGCCCATCTTAAATTTAGTAAGTCAGGTGCTTTGTGCTAAAGTAGTGCTTACAGGACAGGAGGATGATTCCCTTAATAAGCGGTCTGAGCATCTTAGGTCTTTTATGTATTTGTGTTCAGAACACCCTGCAGAACAAGGAAGGTTTTTATTCCCATTTTTTCTTGTGGGGACAAGAAACCAGAAAGACTACAGTGTGGATTTAGGTGAGAACACAGGTGTTGGGACAATACATCACCTAATGAGTTAGGCTCACCTGTGTCCCCATTTGTGCAGATTTTTGATGGTGCCTTGAGACAAACATGTTGAAGGCAAGGCAGAGCTTCTTTTCCTCTTCCTCCTGCTCTCCTCCAACTCCCACAAACCAGAACTGTGCCTTAAATACTGGATTATTGGATAGAAGTGGACAGTCTTTTCAGTTCACTTTTTGAAGGGAAGGAAAGAGGGTTGGCAAGTTTTGAAGAACTGCTTCCCAACTTCAGCAGTGGGTTGAGATCTGGGAAAAGCTGATGGAGCTGAGTTAATGGTATGTCTGGGTAGAGTTCACATCAGCATGTCCCCTGCTGCAGAGCAACTGCCTTGCTGAAAACAAGGACATTTCAGCCCTATATTTGCAGTTTCTCTTCACACCTTTTGTCTGTTGTGTTTATTTTCACTAGAAACTCCATCATGGGGTGGTGAAGGGGGGACACTGGCTTCTAAGGCATGTGTGCATAGCACAGCATGCCTCTGAGGTGATTTGGATGCTGTGAGTACACATCACCAATGCAAAGAGTATAAATAATGCCATATATTCTTTAAAAGTGTTGAAATACACGAATTACCCAGGATGAAACATCACCTGTTTATCCTTTTGCCTTTCTAAAAAAGACAAATCAAGATCAGCTTGTTGTTGGTTTTTTTTTTTTTGCACAGGGAACTTTGAACAGGAATGACAGTCCCAAATCTTGTGACAGGTTTCCCCAGGACAGACTTTCTTACCTCTTTCTGAGCTGCCGCTGATTTTGTGTGGTGTTGGGCTGCACTCTCAGAAGCCAGGGGCTTTAAAACCAATCCCTTCTTCATTCTGTTTGTCAATTAAAAATCTCTTCTCACCTTTGTGAATTCAGAGGTCAATCCCTTCTTTCAGCTGGAGCTTGCTTTTCTGGGTAACAGCTGGCTTCCTCCGACGTCCCCTGTGGCCATGGCAGCCCAAACACCCTCAATCCCGGGGAGCCCCATCCCCAGTGCAGCCCCTCACCTGTGCGCAAACTTCTCTGTTTTGACTACACAGATCATCTTGCAAGACAGAGACCTCAGTACACAGCCTGAAAAGTCATTTCAGCCTGAAAAGTGCTGGGGTAATACAGTAATGTAAAGTAATACCTAAACAAACCCACAAAACCTAGAAGGGAAGAGTTTTAAGTCCTATAATCACCCTAAGCTTTGCTAATTGTGAGACCACCAGCTGTGATAAAGGAAATTGATTTCATCAGTTGTCAGTTATCCTTCTTTTATTAATGATCAGAAGTTCACATCTCCCCCAGGCAGGGCAAAGTCCTGCTCTGCTCTGCTCTGTCATGATGAAAGCTTTGGCTGTAGCAAACCCCTGCATGTTACACAGGGAGTTTTCTCTCTCCCTGGTGGTTTCTCTTGCTGGAATCATGCTGAGACAAGTCCTTGTCCTGACATCACTTGCAAGTTTCTTGTCAGGCTTCTTCGTTCATCCCTTTGCTTATTAACTAATGTATCTGACTTCCAGGGCAGAATATGTTTGTGCTGTGGCTAAACCGGTTTCTGTTAAATACAGCTAGGCAGCTACATTACCTGGAAAGCGTGTTGCTAAGTATAATGGGTCAAATAGACATGCAGGACATCATTGATTGCTTCTATGAAAGAAAAAATGTACGCTTCTTTCAATTTTACATCAAATTGATTTAAAATTTGCCATATTGCTAGCTAAGTTTTTTTCCTTGACAATACAGCAGGAAATGTTCCTTGCCACCTCTCTCTTACTCCACTGCACAACTAACTCTTAAAAAAGGTGTTGAAAGATGGAATTTTATCAGAAGGGAACTTGAAATGTTGCTGGCTAGGTATCCCTGAATTCTTGCTTGTTGGGGTTTCAGTTTCAGATTGACAAGCCATGGTACTGCTCTTGGAAAAATGAGACAACTCTTAAAAATAATCAAAAAAATTAAAAAGAAAACCAGAACAGGCATGTCCTTCTCCCTCTTCTAAGCAAATGGTTCTGGTAACACTTCTCCAGGAATGCTGACTGGATCTGTACAGAAGAAAAAGCTGTACCAGACTTCCCAGATGTCAGCACTGAACTTTAGGCTCAGTAGAAATAGATCATTCTAAAATTAATTGAAGGAACATTGTGGGGAAAAGAACCCCAACCAAACCAAAACATGTTTTGGGGTCAGGTGAGAGGTTTTGCTTAAATGTTGAGTTTTGTTTTGCCTCTTCCTGTCTACTGTACTCAGACTTGTCTATCCAAGATTTAGACACCTGCAGTAGGGCACATGAACCTCACCCCTGCAGTCTGACAGAAGAACTGGTACTGTGATGTACAATACAAGGGACAGTATTGCAGTCCCTGTCAGAACTGTCTTGCTCCACAGTTACTACCTGAGTATTGCTCTGGACCTGAAGCAATGTCTGGCAGTACTGGAGTCCAACTGGGATGCAGACAATCAGAGGTTAGGGAACAGAAATACCAGTTGTTACAACTGCTGGATGACACTTTGTGTTGAATTAATATTTATTAGCTTTTTAGACACAATTGAAACAGCTATAGATTGAGTTAGCTGTGCTAAAAAGTGATAAACCAAAACTTGCAAGCCATTTCCAGCTTTTTTTGTTTTCATCTCCACTTTGGGATATGTGGCATAATTTCTTCTCTCTATAAAGTTCTTGGGGGACTTCCCTCCGTACTGTGTATTTTAAAACTTTTTCTTTGTTTTGTTTAAAAACTTGAAGTGGTGTGCAGCAAGTTCAGCCCATGAGTATAGGCAGCTTGCTGTGATTCTACCTCTCTGGAAGTGCCACCTCTTGCAGGTAAGAAGGCCGGTGTCCATTTGAAGAACATCTGCAGGGGAAAGCAGATATTTTTAGAGGCACCCTCCAGCAGCGAACCGTCCGTTGCCAGTTTATCTCTAAGTTTAAAAAATAATCAAGCTCTTTCACTCTCAGTTGGTGATTCACAGTAATTTTGTCCTATACAGGCTCTAGATTAGACGAAGGCAGCTGTGTGCATTTGATCAGACTTTCACATCAGCTGAATTCTGACAGGTTGGCACTGTCCTGTTTTAGCACTGTCCTTCATGCATACAAATATTTTGGCATGAGCGTTTCCTAAACTACATGGCTGAGGCTGACCAGCATGGGAACCCTGCTACTGCAGAGAATGAATAAGTGCCTTGCCTATGAAGTTCAGGCTATTTTGTTTCCCATTTAAGTCGCTGCGCTGGAAATGCGGTATGTCCAGTTAATCTTCAATGGGCAATCTCAGACATTATAGATCCACTTATACCTTGTGATGAATTACTTCAGCGTTTGGCAAATATTAAATAACATTTTTTTGTTGACATGGAAGTGTGACCTGCAGGCTGCAGCTGGTCCCAGTGTTTGGTGCTGTTTGTGTCCTGCTGTCTGGCTATTCCTCCTTCTGTTCTCTCGCTATTGCGTCGCAGCTGGTTTACGTCCATCACAATCAATGGAAGGACATTTCCGAGCTGGTAATTGCTGAGGGGATCTGGTCCTGATGGCTACTGGAGCTGCCAATCCGGGGAGCAGCTTTTGGCTCCTGCTGTGTACAGTACATCTGCAGTTTGACCATTTATCTCACTTTAAATACTTGAACTGAAAGAAAGGTTTGTGCAAGCACTTGCTGCTCATTCCTTGGCATGTCTTTCTCCCCCTCCCTCTCTTGTGTCTTAACAGCTATTGTGACAGCACTAAAATGTGTCAAATAAGGTGAATGCTGTTGTCTAGTTCTGCAGTAATGCTTCAATACTCTATTGAAAATGTAACTTTGGAATAATCACTGATTCACAATTATGGGAAAAGAAATACAGTTATACGAGCTACATTCTCAGTGTTGCAGTCCCACACTGTCAAACTTTGGTCTTTAAATGCAGCTGCAGAAAATATATTTAGGCATTTTCATAGGTATTTCTAAGCTCAAAAGCTGGTGAATACTGTCTGTTAGGGAGGTACAGAAGGTGACAGAATAATGAAATCAGTCTGCTGCTGTAGGTAGTTGGATTTCTTCATTTAGGTTATCAGATGATAAAGGTACTGAGTGGGAACTGGTCTACAAACTCCTGCTTATGCTAAGACTTAGGTTCCTAAAAGCCACTCAATTCCCAGTCTTGCTTACTCCTGTAGGCATCTAAATTCACTAAGCCACTAAGCCCCACTACCTAGTTGAAAGGTCCTGTGGTTGGTTCCTGGTTTTATTCACCTGCAAATGCTTGGATTGCTGTTGCTAGGAAATCGATGTCTGTCATCTAAAGCAGTTTGGGATTCAAGCTGAGGAGGACAGACACTCAAATACTGCCCAAGCCCCTTGGAAAAGAAAATGAAAAATGAGATTTCATCGAACCAATGATTACTTTCATTTGACATAATGACACTGCCCATGTGTTGCTGATTAGCTGAGTGTCTAGCATGCTGACAGAAGAAGGGAGATGCTGGGTGGTTAGCACACTGACAGAAAACTGACAACAGAACAGAAATGCTATTTAGCACCTTTCTTTCATCCAAAGAACATGTGGAGCCCTTAAAGCTCTTAGCAGAGCCTAGCTGGACACAGCTAACAGCAGTGTGCACCCACTTTATATTAGATTATCAGTGGATAAAAAAGAAAACTTCCTTGGGAGCAGGGATCAGAATAGTAGGTGTCTATCCTTTCCCTTTCAGTTTCTCATTTTTTTTACCAAGCTACACAGAGACTGTATTGAAGAAAGCTCCTAAAATAAAAATATTCCCCTTTTCCCCTTCCCTTCCCTTCCCTTCCCTTCCCTTCCCTTCCCTTCCCTTCCCTTCCCTTCCCTTCCCTTCCCTTCCCTCTTCTCATTCTCAGTCCTGTTCATTCCCTTTGCTTAATCTGTTTAAACTTTAACTGGTTGCTACTCTCCATTACAAATGTCATGGCTCCTATTTTCTTCTCTACTGCTCTGTGTGTGCATATTTGTGCAGGGAGCGATGCTGTCCTCCTGCTTTGGCATCATCTTTGTTTAGCTCACCTGTTGGTCAAGACTGTTCACATTCGTTTGCTTCTCAGGCTCCATGGAGACTGCATATAAATCCAAAGTAAGGTGACAAAGACATCATAAAAAGGTGTGTTTGCTTCAAGACAGACATTGAGAAATATCTGATATGTAGCCACCAGGTAAGTGGTAGCAAACATCCTCCCAGCTCTATGTGATAAAGAAAGTTCACAAAGATCTCTCTTGTTTCTTATCTCGTGCCTTCAACAAGGTGTCACCAGATGGCAGGAACTGCAGCAACACCCCCCCACCCCCCCTCCTATTTCTCTCTTCACCATTTTCATCATTGGTCTATCATATCAGGTCTGTACTAGGTGTAGGATGGAGAACATCACTCTTTTCTTTACAAAAGACTGAGTTTAAATAACTACTACGCTGATCTGCAGAAGCCTTAGCCTATGCATGCCAGACTCCCCTGTCTGGCTGCGTTCTGGTACACATATAAATAGTGTGGCATGTTATTTGGAGGAAGGAAAAAGAGGGTGTCAGTCTGCTCCCCTCTTACGCTCCATGCCTGGGTATACACAATGCAGCCTTGCAAGGATCAGCCCAGAAGGAAGGAGATCAGCTTAGCAGTGCATCTGGTCTGACTGTGGAAATCCATTCCTGATTCAGTTCCTTGAACATAGACAAAAATAAAAAAAATATTTATTTTGGAATAAATTTCTGGCTCAAAACTGCTCAGTTACTGAAATGTGGCAGAACAATATGGAAGGTTATTGGTGATTAATTTCACAACCGACAGAAATACTTCTGTGGAGCAATGAATTTCTAATTACTATTAAATTATACATGGTAAAAATCTGTCCTAAAGTGTATTCTTAATGGGAAAGCTCTTTAAAACAATGGGATAAAATGTGTGCAAAGACCTTTTGTGCTGACTTGCTAGCAGTGTTCATCAGCTTTTTATAGCTGCAGCTGACTACAAATAGAGCATGACAGAGCAAATCAGGCCACAGCAGAGTATCAACGATAGCTAAACTGGTGGGCAATAAGGCAATAGATAGCTGATAAAAATACTTGCCTTTTAAAAAATTAATGGAAATGTTGTCCTTTATTCCTATTTTTATATGACAGAGAAGGCTAGGATGCAAGCACCTTCAGTATGATCTAGAACAGCCTTGTTCCACAATTTTGAATTTAAGTTGAATTCTTACAGAAAATTGCTGTCTTCATAAAATTTTATAGCAGTAGGTGTTTGAATAGACAAAACATCACAGACAGAACACTGACATGATTTCCTACTGTCTAGGACTTACCTGAGGGAATAGGAATGTTTGCCTTTATCTGCAAGATATGAAAAATATTAACCGAATATAAATTTTGGTAGAAAAACTATTCTAGGATTCATTCACAAGAAACGTGAATAAATAGATTTTTTAAAAAGAGATGGATATCGTTCAAGATTTAAATAATCCTAAACTGCAACACATTTCCACAGAATTTACTGTGGCAAATACTGTCCTTAAAAGAATCATTGTGCCTGTGTTCTTATCCTAAACCAAAGAAATCATTCACAAATAAGAATGTGATGTATTTTTCTGTAGATTAAAGGAACAAGCACCTTACATGACAACACATTCACAAAACTGCAATAATGACAAAGAAATGGCAGGAACTGATCTTTCCATTCACACCAAACAACAGCAGGTGGATTAACCCATTTCAGCTCCTTGGTGATGGGGGAAGCAGCTTATTCATAAAATTGTGCATTTCATTTTTTATTTCCTGGGATAAACAGTGGAACTCTATCAAACACCAGGTGTCCATCGCATTGCAGCCTTGAGGCCTAATTCCAAATATTTGAACATTGCATCAACATTGGGATGTGAGTATGACTGGAGCTTCTGTGACCTTGGTGAATGAACACATAAGGCAAACTAGGCAATAGACTGTGCATGCAGGGCTGGGTCATGCAAAGATACTCAAAATGATAAACAAAACCTTCAGAACTGACTCATACCACTAATTCTGTAGCAGATCAGAAGGACAAAAGGAAAGTAGTCACAGATGAATGCAGGATTCAGGTTTGCCAAATCAAATCGACAGTTGCAGTCGTAACATTGCTTGGCAATGGCTTTATGTGTTAAGGAAACAGTGCATACACTGCACGCTTTGGACATATATATATCACATCAAAGAAAAAATAATGGTAAAGAGTAGAAGTCAAAAAAATATCTGTACTGGATAGTACCAAAAGTCTTTTTGTTCCAGTTTTCTCTCTCCTGTGAATGTATAAATACACTCGCTACATTGGCCTCTCTCTCATATATTAGTAACCACTATTTCTGTTGCTGTTGTACCTGAGGTGAGGCAGAGGAAGGCTAAGGACCTTCAGGACTCCATTAACTCCTCTGCCACCCCCTACCACTTGTCGCCCAGTCCTTGGGGACTGTGCCACCCTACAGCTTCTGTCTTCCCAAGAAATACTGTGACGTCCATCAGCTACCTGCCACTGATTTTCCCACCACATCTCCAGACACAACTCTGGGGGAAATCCTGTCATCTGATACAGTGAGGGTGGCTGTGCCCCTGTCACTTGACAGAGATGGTGGTCTGTGCACTTGTCCAGTTCCCATCAACCCATCATCTTGTTCAGAAATTAAATGTGCAGTAAATTAGTTTCTTGGAGAGTTCTCAAGATTTTCTTGACAGAGACTTCTCAGATAAAGTTGGATGACCACATATTGGGAAGAAAATTGGATTTTGTTCTCTTCAACTTCCATCTTTCTTGAGTCAGGAAACGCACTTTCTCTTCTAAAACAAACAGGACTAAATTATAAGGTTCTTGGTCAAGTTTCATAAGTTTCTGCAAATAGGTTTTATGTTTTGTTTGACCTGCTGCATTTGCAGCTACACCCCAAGTACAAATTGGCTGCTTCCCTCATATTCCTATTGTATAAGAAACTGAGCTGTTGCTGAAGGTGGTTTCTGAAGCTGTACTAAGAATAGTTTGTCTTATGTACGTAAGTTTTGGCATTACTTCACATTAATGTCTTTGCAAGCTTCTTTATTGTCCAGTGTCAGTAACATTTCTTGCATAACATTTGGTTTTACATAAGGCTGTATTCTGATTTTATTATTCATACCAAGCAGTGAAATCTCTGACTGTTCCCTTTGCCTTTTTTTAACTTTGATTTGTAGGTGAAAAACACAGTTTCTTGATTAGAGGTTTGAGAAATAAGATTTTTACATTAAAAATATATTACAGATGCTCACAGGTTTTTTTACTCAACTTTCCTTTTTCATTTTCTTTCATTTTCTTCCTTTCCCCATCACAAAATTAGCCTCACAAATGTAACTCTCAATACCAGAGATTATTTCTTACAGTCAGACAACTTTGCTGGAAAGAGAACATAAAGTTCCATAAACCAAGTATTTAATTTGTTATGCCCTGAAATATAGCATCTCACCTGCTTTGACTAAAATAAATCATTAACACCATGAGTTCATAAATAACTTGAATAACATCCTTTCTGAGAGTATTTTTGATATAGTCCAGTCAGACTGAATTCAAAACATTCCTATAGCTCTAAAAATATACATACTCATGGTTTCTCCTGTTACGGATTTGTTATTACACTTGATACTGAAGTCTGCACACTAGCAGCTCCAACATGGAATTTTCTAACACATTTGTTTATCTTCAGCTTAGATTTAGACACAATAACACTGGTTAATAACTGCCTAGTTGTGCTTGCTTTTTGAAATACATAGAGCATTTGCTGTCCTGTGCTATGATAACTGAAAAAATAAACAGCAGTAACATTGATTAACTCTGATGGTGACGGGTTAGACTGTACAATTCAGTGAATTCTTCATGAGTATGCTTCTCTACATTTTGGAGGCTTAAATCAATTTTCTTCTTTGCTACTAAGGACTTTTTCATCCAAACTAATTGCATACTTATTTCCAGAAAATGTCCTTCTGAATTATAAAAGATGTAATTTCTATTATTCCATTTTTGAAAAGAGAAACAAGCCAAAAATAGGTGTGAAAGTTTATTTTTACTTTTTTCCCCAGCTGCTTTGACATATCAAATCACCTTCTGCTTGCAACCAGCGTGGATGAACACAATTAGAGCCTACCTCTCTTCAAAGTGTTTTCAACTTGCTCATTGTAATAGCTTCACAGTGTGAGTCCTTGATTGGCAAAATAACAGGTATTACCCAGCATTTTCTTTAAGATATTTCTAGTTTTCTTCTAAGAACACTGAAAACTTTGTGATCTAGAAAAGAAAAAAAGGAAAAATAGAAGCGCTTGTGGATCATTGGTCACAGAAAGTAGCCTGGGAACTGCCAATTCAGCTCTCATTTAAAAAAATCATTGAGTATGAAGGCTTTAACTGTTTTTTTATAATTTTTTTTTTAGTTGAAGGATAGCCCATGTTTTAATGGTACAGCGTACAGCCATACCAATAAAATTCAGAGTCACTAGCTGGAGAATAATGGACAATTTAAGCTCTTTCAAACTGAATTGGTTCCTCCTGAGTGAAAATGGTTAGCAAGCTGTTCCACCAGCAGTAAAAATGATGAAACTACTGTATTATAAATGTTTTCCTTACATCCCTGCTCCCTCGCAGTTGTTCTACCTAGTGAAACACAAAAATAACAGTAACTAGCAATTACCACTAAGAGTTCATCATAAATGACCTGGGCTCCCTTTCCACATCCCCTCTGGAACAAGAGGCAGCCTGTGGCATGTCTGATTTTGGATGGTGCATGCATTTGGTGGCTGGATAGGAAGCACAAACCAAATAGCCAGGATCTCCATCATCCTTTACTGGGAAATCTAGATGGAAAATGAGTGGATAAATAGAGTAAAAGGGAGGACTTACACACTGAGTAGTTCATGGACTCTTGATTTCTTAATGTGGAAGGGTCAGCGAACATTTCTGCAGCACACATCTCATTGTCTAGCATGGCTTTATCCTCCGTTATATCACCCTCATGGCAGAAAGAAAAGTAGCAGCCACAATCACAAAGGTTACCTCTCCACAGCCAGATTCTGCAAGGGAAACCTACCCAAGCAGTAATGAAGCTACTGTGATCTCCAGCAGGTTCCATGGCATGACCAGAAAACATTATGGCAAACAGCCATCTGCCATTTAGACATGGCATGATGTGCTGTGTACCGTAGCATGGTTTCCCCATCAGTCCTAGTCTTTTCTAGGCAGTTATAACTGGATTAGTTCAAGTCATGTCATGTCTGAGGGCACAGATGTCTGAAATTGGAGATGCTGCCTTTAGGTACCTTGCTGGGCAATTAGCTCACTGATATTCATGTCCCTTCTTTCTGGAATATGAAGGAAAACTATTTGTATAATGGGTTCACCTCTATTGCTAAGAAAAAGGCTAGCTCAGGCACTGAAGCTCTTATTGAAGCCCTGATTGTCCACAGAGCTCAAGTGCTTGCTCACTCCCTGTCTGGTTTTGGGTCATTTCAAAGTGTCACAGAATCACAGAGTGGTGTAGTTTGGAAGGGAACTCTTGAAATCATTTAGTAATGATTTAGTACTCAAGTAGGGTCACCTGCAGCAGGTTGTCCAGGACAATGTCCAGTCAGGTTTTGAATACCTTCAAGGAAATTCTGCACCCTCTCTAGACCACCTGTTCCAGTGTTTGATCATCTTCACAGTAAAACATGTTTCTCTTGCTTTCAGATGGAATTTCAAGGTTTTTAGCCTGTGCCCATTGCCACTTGATCTACTACTGGGAACTATTGAAAAAGAGTTTGGCTTCCTTTTCATCATCAATATATCAATGTATATTTGTATCACATTGATAAGATCCACCACACCCCCGCACCCTGAGCTTTCTCTTCTCCAGGCTGAACAGTCCCATCTCTTTCAGACAGTATTTATATGAAAGATGCTTCTACCCCTTAATCATCTTCATGGCCCTTTGCTTGAGTAGCTCAAGCCTGTCCATATCTTTCTTGTACTGGGGAGCCCAGAACTGAACACAGTGCTTCAGATGCAACCTTCCTAGTGCCAAGTAGGAAGTAAGGATCACTTCCCTTGACCTGCTGGCAATGCTTTTTGTAATGCAGCATCTAACGAAAAGGTCTGCCTCCTTTGCTGCAAGAACACGTTGCTGGTTTATGGTCAATTTGGTGTCCATAAGGACCCTGAGGTTGTCAGTAAATCTGCTTTCCAGACAGTTGGTCTTCAGTGTGTCCACTGGGCACTATTCCTGGGGTTACTCCCCTCCAGATGTAGGACTTTGCATTTCCCTTTGCTGAACTTCATGAGATTCTTTTCTGAGCAGTGCTTCAGGCTGTCAGGATCCCTTTAAATGGCAGCATACCCATCTGGTGTGTCAGTCACTCACCCCATTTATTTTTTTTTTAATCTGTGAACTCTTTGAGGGTGCACTCTGTCCCAGTATTGGCTCATTAATGAAGAGATTGAACAGTGTTGGCCCCAGTATTGACAAATGGTTGAGCATGAGAATGTTGTGGGAGACAGTAAAGTGCCTTAACTGATGTTGAGGTAATGTGGTGGTTTGACCCTGGCTGGATGCCAGGTACCCACCAAAGCTGCTTTATAACTCCCCTCCTCAGCTGGACAGGGGAGAGAAAATGTAACAAAACAGTCGTGGGTCCAGATAAGGATGGGGAGAGATCACTCACCAGTTACGATCGTGGGCAAAACCAGACTCAACTTGGGGAAAATTAATTTAATTTATTACCAATCAAATCAGAGTATGATAATAAGAAAACAAAAAATAAATCTTAAAACACCTCCCCCCCCCCCCTCCTTCTTCCCAGACTTAACTTTAGTCCTGAATTCTCTACCTCTTCTCTATGTCCAGCAGTACAGGGCTACGGGGAATGGAGGTTACGGTCAGTCCATCACACGCTGCCTCTGCTGCTCCTTCCTCCTCATGAGGAGGGCTCCTCACACTTTTCACTTGCTTCAGTGTGGGGTCCCTCTTATGAGAGACAGTTCTCCATGAACTTCCCCCAAGTAAGTCCTTCCCATGCGCTATAGTTCTTCATTAACTGCTCCAGCTGGGTTCATTCCATGAGGTGCAGCAAACTGTTCCAGTGTGGGTCCCTCACAGCATCACAAGCCCTGCCAGCAAACCTGCTCCAGTCTGTGGTCCTCTCTCTCCGTGGTCATAGGTCTGCCAGGACCCTGCTCCAGCACGGGCTTCCATAAATCACAGCCTCCCTCAGGCATCCACCTGCTCTGGGGTGGTGTCCACTGTGGGCTGCAGGTTTGTATCTGCTCCACTGCTAACCTCCATGGGCTGCAGAGGGACAGGTAAATAACATCCATTGCTAGTTCTACCAAAGTCAGTCTTCCTCTGTGGTCTGGGTGATAGTTCACTCCAAAGCTTGTTTCTGAAAGGTGTTACAGGTAAGGCTGTACAATGTCTGGCACCTTCTGCTCTCCACAGACATCTCATATTATCCCACCTGGTTTTGTACACAAAGAAACACCCGTGT
Organism: Falco naumanni; assembly: GCF_017639655.2. Classification (NCBI taxonomy): domain Eukaryota; kingdom Metazoa; phylum Chordata; class Aves; order Falconiformes; family Falconidae; genus Falco; species Falco naumanni. The sequence continues at coordinate 48,349,208 of NC_054055.1, forward strand.
GTCCTTTTACCACATCCCAGGGCATGCACTACATCCCCTTGGTTTCATCCTGTAAAAATCCCAGTTTGGTGATGGTGAGAATGTCCTCAGTCTTCAGACACTTCAACCTAGAAGCAGCACTCAAAATAGTCATCGTGACTCAGGGCTGAAGGAATACTGCAGTGGGCAGAGAAGATGGTCAAGGTCAGCAGCTACATGGTGGCCACGCTGTTTAACGGGACACATGGTGAGCACTGTATATGCAAGCAAGTCCTTGCCATGGGGCTTAAAAACCAGGGATCAGTTCCTGGTCTTTTTTCGTCTAGCAATAGAGGCATAGCCAGTTACTTTCAGCAGGGCTGCCTCTAAGTGTTTTTATTGGAGGTTAGGAAAAGATTTTTTTTCTTCTGTTTTTCTCATTATCTGATTGATAGGTGCATGCTCTGACTGCAAAATCCAGTCTAGGGCAGTTTTGTTCAGTAACCTACATTGTGCCATTAACAGTTTTAAGGTACTCTATTTCCAAATCATACATGCATAACTGAAAAAAAAATAATCCTGTCTGTATTCTTGGGGATTTTTTATGGGTCCCTTTTAACTTCCATGGCAGTTTCAGCTGCCTGTGGCCTTATCAGGTAAAGTCATGTACTTTTTTATAACATAAGACCATAAACAAAATTATTTGTCTTTTTGAGTGCTTAGTTTTTGGTAAGACACGCACAAACCACTGATTTGCATTTTTGCTTGTTCTGCTGCCTGAGAATTATACTAATCACACCCTGTGGAGGCACCTGTGGACAAGTAAGGTTTGAGGCTTCTGCACTAGATTTTGTTCTTTTTCAACAATTTTTTTGTTGTATCTCATTCCCAACTTCACATTGTAACAGCCACACTCTTGTATCTGTTCCTCCTCTGTTCAGTCAGGCAGGCCATGATGGTCCTGATCTTACTGCAGTCCATTTTCTTTCCCCAAAGTTGTTTGATGGACTTTCTCTTTTGTTTATTACACAATGATTATTTTTTTTACAGTATATCTCTGTCTCCTCCAAAACCGCTCATATTCACTGGTTATGGTCCTCAGTTATCTTTCCTCAAGGAAAAAAATGCTATTTACATAGATCTTAGTAGTGTCCTTACCATCCAAATGTTAACTTTGTTTTCACTGAAAAAAACCTGTTACCAAATACAAGCCAGATGGTGGGTTATTTTCCCAAAAGATAACATTTAATATAGACAAACATGCTGTTATGTCTCCAAGGGTAGAAAATAATTTGATGTCAATGATACCCCTCAAAAAATTTACTTTGCAGAGAACGTATTATCTTTTTCTACATTTATTGATAATTCTGTGTTTATACAAGTGTATGTGTCTATAATTTCTCTCTACAGCAGGGTTTTTTTGTCTCCTTTACTTACTTTCTGATTTGCACAGAATTTAATCTTCCACTGATTTTGCTCAAAGGGAACTTTGCAATGGCTAGTCTAGAAACTCAGGTTTGATCACTTGCTGTTGGGATTTTACTTTAACACCAAACAAGGGGGAACTTCCTTTCATAGCATAATGAATGATGTTGCTTTCCAAATGTATTATTCACATCCACTGTATAATTTCCTCTATATGTGTATAAATTCAGCTTTGAAAGTTGCCTGAGTATTATTGGTTTTATTTCTTCAGCTTGGAATTTTCTTAGTGTCAGTGGTGTTGTCTCTTGACTTTGTACTTGCCTGTGCATCTGTCCAACTTAAAATTAATTATATTCCACTTGCTTTCATGATCTACTTATGTTCTGCTGTTCAGAAGTAACTTAGTGACATGTGACAAGTGGACATAGTCTTCTCCAGAAAGGCTGAAGCTGAACAGCATGCATATAGGCTACTTGCAGCATTTTTACCATGTGGCACTAGGCATAGGCATCACTCTCTGGGAATAACATGTTTAACAATGTTGTTTATTTATCTACCATATGAGCTGATGAAGGGCTGGCAGCCTTCAGGCTCAGTTCCCCAGCAATCCGCTTGGTAGTCTAACAGCAAGACAAGCTAAAAGACAGGAACAAACAGCTTTTGTATGGAAACTTTCCAAAGCAGCAGATTCTGAAACCCACATGTGCTTCTTCACAACTTTGTTGGTCTCATAATTTCTGAGAAATATTTCATTTTTGATTAATCACCTGTCTCCATCCGAAAAGGTTCCACTGAAAGACTTCTAGCAAGTTGTATACATGGCTATAATTTCAAAGAGGCCTACACATTCAATAGGATATTTTTAAAGGCAAGGTTTTCTAGAAACATAGAGTAAAAGTCCATTTCTATCTCACAGAGATGGCAAAAGACTGTTGACATGAGCGATCTAAACAGACAAACCAAAAAGAAGATAAACAATCACACAGTATTAGTTACCGTGTTAAATTGTGGTATGGGTCTATCAGCCTACCAGCAGACAGCCTAAGGATTTTTTGACATATTTGGAATTAAACATTTTAATTTTGAATTGATATTTTCATTGAAAGTAGTGACCTGAATTAAACAAACACCAAGAGAAAGATAAAAAAAAAGTTTAAAAGTGGATGGGAATTTATCTAAACTACAAATTAAATATTATCTTTCATTGGAAATTGAAGTATTTTATATTGATCCAAGAATCTTCTTTCAAAAGCTTGGTTAGTTATTTTGCAAAAATATCTTTATTTATATGGTTCTTTTGAAACTATTCTCACTTTCCCACTGTCTCTTGTTTTTTGTTACTCTACTTAACAAAAATATGAATATTCATACAGTTTTTTTCTGAGATGACTGTTACTTTTCTGCAAATGTTCCAATACTAACCAGGAAAAGCTGAGATTGCAGCTTTCACTAGGAAAATATTAGTACTACTAAAAAGCAACAAGAAACCTCTTTTAAAAAACTATTATTTGAAGCCATTTAGACAAAATTGGAAGCTATTGCGACAAAATAAGAAAAAAAAATGCAGCAATTACAACCACTCCCTTTTTTACTTGATACTAGTTTTTGTTAAGGATGCCTTTCTTGCAGTAAAATTCAGATTGATAACTCCTTCGTTTGCAAACATTGTAAACAAAGGATATACTATTCAGTCTTAATTCCAGGTGTTAAAGTTTGTTACTCCTTTTCATCCTGAAGAAAGATTTCTATATCTAAAGACTTGTCTAATTCTTCCACCTACATCAGCTGATCAAATAACAGCTATTACCTCTGCCTGCAAATACTGTCCTACTTGTACTGTTTATTATTATTATTATTATGATTACAGCAAAATACTACTTTAAAGAGAGATGTTTTCTAGACAGTATTTTGGAGACCCTCTTTCTGTCTTTCTCTATTGACTATAGGGGAATGTAAGGGACACTAGTCTCCTAATTCAGGCACTTCATTAAGTAATTTGAGACTGGTCTGTGCAAGATATCTACTTAAGTCTTGATCCTTGCTGCCTTACCAGGTAACCAACTATTCAAGCAACTCTGAAGATTTCTATGTCACGTGGTCAGAATGTCAAAACAGATAAATCCACAGCATCTAAATCAGAACACAGCACTGATTTAATTTCAGTTTTTAGACATACAGCTTTTAGATTGCAGAATATTCTTCCACAGAAAGAATTCCAAACACCTGAACTTTATCTAAGGGCTCCTTGCCAGCAGAGACCCTAGTGGAAGATGCCTCAGCCTCTGGGGACCTTCAGTCTCATACCATTGTGTTGCAGCTTCCATACACACATTCCATTCCAAAGAGGGTGAAAACAGGGAATGACATCCAACATGCACCCGGTGTGATTTGTCATAGTCACCGAGAAATCACTTTCTTGTGATATTCTGGGCAGTCTCTCTTGAAGCATATAAAAAACCCACTGCTCCTCCGTGCCCTGAAATAGCTTCTGTGGTAATGCTGGAAAACTGTGTAATCTTTCAGGGGCTCTGTGTATTCTGCTTTCTTTCCTACTAGTGCCTTGAATACTCAGCAAAGTCAAAGGAAACTGTAAAAGGAAAGGCTGCAGAACTTAACAGGGAAAGGTGAGACAATGGCATAGATAAGAGTTTCAGGTTCCAGCTTCAAAGGAGTTCAGATAACAATGGCTAGGGCATCAAGTGATGGGGAGCATTTGTCTGTCTGGCTCAATCTTCTCTGGGATCAAAAGACATGGAAAACCTCAAAGACCGTTGAAAAGGGAGGGTACTCAGGAAAGTGCCCAGACTGTGCCAGTGAAAAAAATGCTGGTGGGGTCCCTCATCCCACATTAAAGGAGGGAGCAGGGCACATCTTTTGACAAAAAAAAAAAAAAAAAAAAAAAAAAAAAAAAAAAAAAAGGGAATAAAACAGGCCTTCCACTTGATAGGGTGGAAAAAACTTGGTAAATAATGTCTGTGGGTAACATAATTTGAAAAATCATTTTCCCAGTATTGCTTTCCTTCTGGCAAAAACCCAAATGTTTTGCTTTCCATTACAAATGTTTTCCTTATTGCTGTAGAAGATACTCATGCTCCAGGAAAAGAGCTCTTACAATGGCCAACACTAGTTATATTGGTCTTTTATTCATAGCTAAGAGGATGATCAAGCATCACAGAATGTATTTTGGATACTGCCCTAAGAATGGGCTCAATGAAGCCTGTCACTTTTGAAGGTACATTCAGAAATTGTTGGTAATGTCTTGCACTATGGATGTCACCCTGTGAATACTAAGAAGACCAGGTAGGCCATGTTCAGACAGTATGTTTGTTTTTTCCTCAGGAGACTCCACTGAACACAAATAGCGTGGTCATCAGATCCACTTGCCCAGCATGCAGAGCATTTACTGATTTCCCATAAATGTCTGCAGCCTATGTGCTAGTTGACTGCACTAGAACTATTGATCATGACACTGTATGTATGAGCCAGAACAAAATTATTCATATTGTCAGGAAGCTATCTGGCTCTGTTTGGGCCTGTGGTAGCTATTACAGGCATATGTCACAGGTGTTGTGGTTTTCAGGCATTCAGGATTTGCTGATCGACTTTTTAGCAGTTGATCACATCTTAATAGATCACTGTTCCTTCTCCAGCTCTTGTTTTAGCATTTCTCTGTAAAACATGTCAGTAGGAATTAGTAAACCTGGACTAATTCTGTTGTCAGTGGAAAGAAACAGGTATCTTCAAAACATACTCTTCATACCTCTGTTAGTTGGGTTTGGATGAGATGACTAACCTTGGGACCTGTGTATGTCTTTACATTGACAACAGAGGGAGAGTCAGTTTACTGACTGTATTTTCTTATACTCTATTACTTGTCAATATGTTGACTTAAATGTCTCATATATGTATGTGATATTACAGATCTGCAAACCATGACCCACAAGAAACTTTCAAATAATTGAGTATTTTTAATCTTAAGAAGAAAACACTGAAGCCATATATTGTCACCCTGAATAATGGAATGGTAGTTGCAAAGAGGAATGAAACATATTCTTTCATTAGTTCACTGGGTTAGGAAAATAGTAGCTGCCTAATGTTGCTGTAGGGTATATTTAGGTTAGATCTGAAGAAAAAACAAGTATGGTTATCAATTAAATGAGCATCCAATGGCGATTTTGGGGTCTCTGTCCCTGGCTTTTTTTGAGAACTGGATGGACAAACATCTGTCAGGAACAGTAAGCATTTAGCATGCATGATTTACCCCACTGCAAGAAGCAGATGATCTTATCAGACTCCCCATAGCCCTGTTTTCTGAGGCTACATCTATGCTGATAAGTTAAATCTGCCTAGGATCGTTTTCTGACTTGATTCCAACTAGTATAGCTCAATGCATATCTATAGTACTAAACTGCCTTGGCCACCCGGAACAAGGTGGCCAACTCCACCTTACTTGAAATGGACACTGGCCTGGGCCAACTGCCACAGTATGCCCACGAATTGCTTGGGAAGCTGTCATTTATTTTGATGTCACATAACTGATGTCATCCAAAGTTGTGTGGAACTCCTCTAGCATTTGAACAGTGCAGATGATCAAGAGAAATTGTTTGGGAACATTCCTTGTCCCAGTTTAATTTACTAGTATAGTTATAACTGATAATTCTGTGGCCCAGTCTGTCCACACGCTCATCAGAACTGTTCTCAAATTGAAAAATGAAATAAAGCTCAATGTTCTCTACTTCTGAAAACAATCAGTCTTTTATTACATGTACTAGCTAGTGGAGATTCTCTGTAGCTCTCATATTTAGACTTCTATCCTTTTTTTCTCAGTAGAGGGCATCCTTAGTACAGTCACTTCAGTAGTCCGTATCCATACCGCAAAGAGGGAGCAAACTTCATATTGCCTCCAAAGTAGACTAACCTGAGTAAACACTTGGTGCATGTGCATATTTATGAGAAACACTAGGTCCTGTGGAACAACTTGGGCCAGTATTCGCTTGAACAGGCTTTCTCCTTTCCACCATAATAGGCAAAAAAGGGGAAATAGGGACTGGCAGACTAGAAAACATTTGTGAAAGTTTCTTGCTTAACCTTTTTTTTTGAGTAGAGAAAAAGAGCCAATATGAGCGTAGAGCTAAAATAGCATATTTACGTTCTTGTTCAGAAGAAGGAAGGGAGATTTCTCCATTTACTTTAATTAAAGTTCTCCACAAGCTTTTTTTTCCCCCTTAGGTTTGGGAGCTTGGCAGGCTTTATGCTTTTTAAAAAAATCCAGCTTGCTCACGAGGCAAATTTTCCCATGCTTTCAAAGCTGTACTGTTTAGGCAATCAAATGTAGATCCGACCACAGCCTAGCTTTTGCTTTCTTCCCAACAGCTTGATATCTATCGCCATTAATGTTATACCCTCAGATGCAGGGTAGACAGTGATGTCGCTGTCCAGCACGTAAGTGGTAACAAACTGCAGCACAAATAATGAATTGATAACATGCATGTGTTCCTCACCCCCAGCACATATGCATGGGTAAGCCAGCTGCAAATGATTTATTCTACGTACCAAAGCTATACTAAATCAAGCCAAACAATATTGCCTTTTTTTTATAAGAGTGAAGTATTTCCCACGAAGCTGGTAACTTCTATCTATTAGCTTATAATCTATACAACCCATATGCTTTGCTTTATAACTCTCTGCCAGTGGTAAGCATGAAAAAAATTGAAGACAGTCTCTAGGGGTCTGTGTTAACTTAATAACTGGGAGAGCGAGCATGCAACTGAAATGAAGAAGTCACGTCTAAGAAAAGAAAGAGTATAAAAGGGAAAGTCTAAACAGTTAAGAGATCTCAGCCTTTGAAAAGAGGTTTTTCACTGAGTCTGATGTGCAAAGTTGCCACCATGAATATTTTGAAAAGCAGACTGATGTAAAACTTGAATTACAGCCCTTAAATCTACTTGATCTGTACTGCTTGTCATTGGTAGCTTTCACTGATATATTCAATGTTCATTTAGGATTCTGGTTATATCTGGCAAAAGGGAAAAAAAATATGGTGGAAGTTTTTAAAAATGCAGTGTTTTATCTTTTTCTAACATCTTCATTATAAAGGAGGTTTGCAATCAAACTTATGATAAAAATGTAACATTTCTTTATTACAAGCTAAATTTGAATGACAATAATTTTGCTATGATTGTTTTTGATGATAAACTGGAAACAGCATACAGTGATCACTACCACATGTATTTAGACTGGGGTTGGCTAGACTTGTATTCTCCCAGGGAAACTGGGTACTTCAACTGGATTTCATTTTTTAAAATTTATATCTCACTGAGAAATTTCCAACTTAGTTTCCAATCTATTTATTCACAAGAATTCTTAGGGTTTCCACTAACTGTTGCAGATGTTCTTTGCTAGCCTGGGTTCCGCAATCTTGGAACAAGCTCTCTGGAGAGAAAAGGCCTATTTTACAGGATCAGACTGTTTATTCACACTGAAGTCAAAAGAACTAGCTGTATCATGTTGCAAACAACAGCAAATTATCTGAACAAATAGATTCCTTTTCATTACAGGCATAAATGTGCACGTACCCACACATACACACACAGATGCACAGGCACATGCACATGTATGCGCGAACTGTTTGGGAGTAAATCTGAGAAAGAAAGTGAGGGAGGGATGAGGTTAGAAAAAGTTAATGGAGAAAAATAACCCCCTTGGGCTTAATTCTATTCCTGTCAAAGAGTAATAAAGGGGGTTTGTTTGTTTTGGTTTGTCTTGTTTTTCCCCCAATGAAAACAGATGACTGAGGACTGATGCTGTTCTCAGCCACGTTATTGTAAAATCTAGAGCTGGAAGTTGAGGAAAAGGGGACGCTACCTGGTGTTTTCTCAGAGAGAAGAGCTTGAAGGTTTGGGGTCTAAAACGGTAGTGTGACATTAATGTCAGGAAGTTTGGACTTCTTTATTTATGAAAAAGTGTCCATGTCTTTTCAGGTCCAGAAGTTAGATGGATGCAGTGGTAACAAAGGACCCAGTTTCTCAGAGATTCTTAAGAGCTGCCAGATAAAATTAGGGTTTCATGAAAGGCTGAGAGAGTGCAGACGCTCATAAATAATGATGCTGTCCTCCTTCCTTCAACAGCGCTGCAGTGGGGCTCTTCTGGCAGCAGGCACTGTGTTAACGCTTTTAATATGCTTTGAAAATGAGTTTTATTTTTTAATGAAACAGTCTTGCATGTTCTGAAAGAGATTTTTTTTTAAATGAAAACCCAAAATTTATTTTTGTTAAAACAATATAGCTGTCTCTTCTTCCTCATCCAGAATGTGAATTTCTCCCTTAAAATATTCATAATGAGCTGCATAAAATACATAGCCATGAGCATCCTTGGAGTCACCCTGTCTCCCAGAGGTGCATCTCTGGATGTCAGTTGTACCCTAGGCTGCACCTTAATCTGTGAGCATGGGAGCAGAGGGGGGTCATGGTTTGTCACTTGTTATATTTATAGCAGAGGCTATGCTGCTTCAGCAGTCAACGAAAGCTGGAAGTGAAGAAAGGTGACAGAAATGTTTCTTCCCCAATCCTTCCTCTCAGCCCAGAAATAACCCAAACATTTCTTCTTATAAACATGAAGGTTTAATTTATTTTAAAGTAATGACAAAATGTGTATCTGTGCCAGGCTGCAAAACTAACTGTTACGTGGTAATATTTTGTGCCCCAGGAAACCCTTTCTCAGGTTTGTTGCTTAATCCTTGCCTGTTGTAAGAAAAACTATTCCACTGAACTTTTTAAAAATAGATTAAAAAAATGCAAGTACGAGGACAAATCACCAAAAAAATCACAAGCCCTAAGCAAGCGCATATAATATCTGGCTGAAATTACCCTTCTATTTGAAGCAAAAAAATGCCAAACAATTGAAACAACAACAATAGCTAGCCTTCCCTTACTCTGGAACTCTGGCATCCTTCATGCCTTTTTGTTTTGTTTCAGAAGGAAATCCACCTTCCAGCCATTCAGCCCCACAAGCTCCTTGGAACAGGTGGTCTCTAAGCTCTAGGGGGAACCAGCAGGCTGAAAGGGGAAGGCTCCCAATTGCCTCCTACCATAGCCGGAGAAAGTACTTCATTATTTGTGTTTCTTTATTGAAATACAGTCTCTTTTATAGCTGAGGCGATATAGACAGCTGTTCTATTTGTTTCAAATGCTCCCTGTTTCTGGGGTAATCATTTAGAGCTGGTAGCTGAACCTCTGAGCAGAGTCTGCTTGACTTCTTAAATAAAGATGAAGACAGAGTCTGGAGATTGATAGGAACTTTTCTGGTAGTTCTGGTTAATTAATTAAAATTTTCTTGTTATTCTTTTCTTCATCTTGCAGCCAGACAGTCCTCCCTCAGGAACTGAGGAAAAATAAGAATGCAATTTGTAAAAACCTGCCTCAAAACTAAATCTTAATGTGCAATGTAATCTCTCCTTGGGTGAGGAGTTTGTTTTTTCCCTTGACCAAGGTATATTGCTGCTATTTTGGTGACTCCAGAATTTGTGAGTCACATCTTGATCTGTAAAGGAGCTGGGGCATGTGCATCATCATATATTGGACTTGCCTTTCCCATTGCTACTGTCAGCAGGTGTTGCCAACTTCATTAGCGTGGCTAACAGTTTTAAATTACTTCTCGTTTATATTGGCTTCAGTGAAAGCAAATACAGTAACCCTTCACTTTAGGTGGCACCAGTAGAACTAGATTTGCCATGGCACAGAACAGCCAAAAGAAATACAGTTATTTCTGGGAAACAGACTTATTTACATGTTATATTCTTTTAGTGCTGTATTATCATAGCTGTCTGTATGTTTAACAGGCATTGACACAAAAGGGCTGGAGAAGAATTGTAAAAGAAGCAGGGAAGAGTGGAATAAAATAAATGAAGTACTGGAAATAACAGAGAAAGCTAAATGCAAAATTGAGACAAGAAAATACCAAAGAGAAAAACATCGGTAGCGTAAAAGAAGGAATTGAATGTGGTCAAATTCAGGCCCTCTACATTAAAAAAAAATATCCAACAAACAAGCAGAGAATGGTAAGCACTATAAATAGATGCTTTCTGGACACTTCAGGTGTAGAGTGGACCCTGCCTTCAGCAGACAGCTAAAGCTGGCTCTTGGCACATATAAGAACCACAATTGGGCCCCTTGTTTTCCTTGTCACTTGAACATCTGGGACTTTTGTTCCTATTATATCTAGGTAGTAATTACATTAATGTATTAATGTAGATTATTTTGTCAGGACCAGAAATAGAAAGAACTAGATGAGTATTTTACAACATTGATGAAAGAAAGTCACAGGAGGGCCAACGGTTTCCAGAGCATGTCTGTGTGATGTTAATCAAAATGTTAGACCCTAAAAGGGAGAGCGCAAGGAACTGAGCTTAAGACATTTAAGATATGGGAGAAACGTCAAAAATCGCTGAGCCTTGCCAATCTCAGAAGACACCACAAGAATTGTAATCTTGGCTTGTGAGATAGGGGTTACGGAGAAGGCTAAAACATTTAAAGACTGATAAATAAGCATATATATTTTAAAAATTTGTCTGAAATAAACCCAAATTACAGCCTATACTGAATTTGTAAACTGCAGTGCACACTGAAGGCGTGTTAAAGGGAAATTATGTTCTTCATTCATTGGCAAACTGGCAGAAGAAGATATTCATCACTATCATTTTCTTCAGTAATTTCAAGGGGTGTGGAGAAGGCTTTCAGAACAATTCAAATATCTGAATTGCAGAGCACCAAGTGAAAGGAGACAATCACAGCTGATTTCTGTGAACTTTTGCCCAATAGCAAAATATCTTTTCTTTTTGAGGAACGTGTATTCCAGATATCCGCTGCTGGCATTTTGTCATCTACTTCATCGGATGCTGTGCTTCCTGTTTTGGATCATATACTGAGCACATGTGGTAACTAACTTTTATCAAATCTGACAGCAGGCCACTGTTTGATAGACTACTTTTTGAAAAGTATGTGGAACTTTTTGGACTTAAACACAAGGAAGTTCAAACCCAGTTGGCCACCATCCAGTGAGCTTTATGCAAAACTACTCTGGTTGAAGATTATTAAGAGCATTCTCTTAGAAATATCTCTAAATCAATTTTGAGACATTAGAAGTCCCCAGATTGTCTCACTATAGGGAAATTGTCTGGAAAGTTTGATTTCTTGAAGGCAAGTAGAGATGACTTTTCCAGATATCAAGCAGAGGAAGCCCAATTGTGGCATCTCCATAAGTGCTCAGGTCACAGCTGCTGATTTTAAAGCCAAGAGATACTCTATAAAAGGGGGGTGACAAAAACTGTCTTTGGAAACTCTGGATTCAGTGTTTGGCTGGGAGAATACGAATCCTAAAAAGACATTACTCTATTTCTACACAATTTCCAGTCACCAGATGAAAAGCTTATGTAATTTAAAGAGAACATTCACCTTTCAATCATCAATTTCTAAAATGCAGATGCAATCCTGTGTCAAATTTTATTGAATAGCCTGTAGACTTTCAGAAATGATCTAATTCTAAATTAATTTCTATCAAACTTTTCTCTACATTGTTACTGGCTTAATCTCTTATATTCTATGGGATTTTCTACATGGAGTTGGAAAAGTCCTTTATTACCTGAAAGAAGGGAAACCTGTCCATTTAAAGGCCGTGGGGTGTGTGTATGTGTGTGTGGCACAGTTCAGTGCCATGCAGAGATACTGGAAGCCACCCTGGATAATCTTGCTAGGTTATGGGAAGCATTATAGCTGTATTAACACAGGACTCAACCCAGGCTCTTACCATTTGCTTCTCAGCTGAGTTTATTAACCTATAGAAGGTAGTGTACTGATGCAAAGATTTTTTTGGTGGTTCCACAGTAACCTATTTAGATTTCACTTGGCCTTTTGGGGGCATAACACCCTGTTAGGCAGACTCTCCAAAAGTGGCTGGAAGGAAGAAAACATTTGCATGAGATATGACTCATCCAATGTAAGTTAAATTCACTGCATCCCCTATGGAAAGTGTCAACAAATGGGTAGGCCGAATGCAATTATCTACTGTTGATCCTAATCTTTGAGATTATCTTCCAAGAAATAAACAGACTGATGTACAGTGAGGAGGAGGAAGGTGTTTCTCGTGTGGTTGGATAGGTTAGCCACACGCTTAGTGATCTGATCTGAGGCACTTGAGCTGAAGTTTTCAAATGCCTCTGCCTTCCCACTTGTGCACTTTAACACAGTAAAGAAACCAGTTCTTCCAAAGCATGTATGAATCTGATCCCAGACTCTGTCTGAGATTTTAAAATAAAGGCCTAAACCTTCCTAGAATGTACTTAGAATGAATACTATGTACTATAATTCACACCGTTTAGTGGTGATTTTTATTATTCTGAGGGCAGTCTCCCCACGTCATACACTTATGATAAAAAAAAAAAAAGATATTTTTTGCAAGAGGCCAGCTGTTTTATCTGTACAATGATAACTGCAATTTCAATTTAAAAATTCACCCCCTTTGCAAGAGCCAGGAATTTCGTTCACCACATGTGTCTGGATTCCTTTACATTATCCTAACACACACTCAATTGTCAAGCTAGACTTTGACAATGAAATTAGTGTCATGGATAAAAAAAATTAAGAGCTTTAGCCTCTAGGTGCACCTGTTTACAGCAACTAGTCAGGCTTAGTCAGGGTGTGGGTGTGTGTCAGTCTGCCACTGCAGCTGTTCCATTACCATAAACCCCATAGTACTTATTAAGTTTTAAGCCTTTCTGAACTCCCTAAGTTTGCCTTACAAAGGGAGGTTGTAATGCTATGTCTGGACTGTGATAATAGTTCAGATAAAGATCCAGCATGTGACTCCTAATGACAGCATTAAGTCTATTGGAAGGAACTATATCAAACTATATGCAGTAAAGCAGACAGCAAGTATGAACCATGAGAATTAATGATTAACTGCTTGCTGCATGCTTCACTGGGAACAGCACTGCCATTGAAGGAGCCTGCAAACTCTGCAGAAGAAATTAACTCATGAGCTAGAGTTATCACAACAAGGTAAAAATCACAAAGCCACTGCTTAGATTTTGGGTGTGTTTCAGTGCAGGAAAGTTCCTTTGCAAATAGGTATCAGGTCTTGCTCCTGTCTCCAGTCCTGCAGCTGATTCTATACAGAAAGGACACCCCTGTACCTTCAAAAGACTCCCCCAGCATTGAATTCAATGAGCAGTCCCAGGCATGTCCACATGGATTCAGCTAAGGCATAGGAGTTCCAGTTACAACAAACAACCAAACTCTTAGACGCTGTATTGCATCTTCATTGTTCTTTAAAGACTTCTTGTGTTTTTTCTTTTTCTAGGTGAAAGTTGTATGGGATTACACTCGTTAATCTTTGTGCATTCTGTAATTTTAGCAACCCATAGCATTTGAAAGCTTTAGAGACCCTGCCTTGTACATGACTTCTATGTTAACATCCACAGCTTCAAACCAGCTTCACTGAAGGAACTGACTGGAAATCCTGGCAAACCCAATGCCATGGCTACTGACAGGCTGTGAAGATGACATCTGTCTCCCTCCATTCCTGGCAGCAGGGAATTGTGGCCTTGCAACTACTCTCTCACTTCTGTGCAAGGTACAAGTCTTGGCTCCTGCTGCTCTAGGAGTTCAGCAGGAGCCAAAAAAAAAGCACACAGGGGCATACAGGATGAAATCCTGCTGTCAGCTGGTGTGCTGTGGGTCACCACTGCCCATGTCCACAGCCTGAGAGCTAGCCTGCCCTGCTGCAGTGCAGGGTGCTGGTGCACTGAGGACCTGCCTGGCCTGTGAGGTCCCAGGCCTGCACATCCCCAAAGGCACGCTGCAGCCAAAATCCTGACCTGCCTCCCCACCCTGAGTGCCAGGGGTGCACAAATGTGACTGCACGAAGCTCTTCTGTAACCTCTGTCATGGAGGAAAGCAGAGAACCCCAAATGTCAGTTCAGCCTGCCTCAGATGTAAATCGCCTAACTGCAGGAGACTGCATTGACAGTGTGAAATGATGAGGCTCCAACCTTAAGGCTTGCTGGAAGTGCATGTGGTTGTTTACCCAAGTTAAAGTGCCAAGTACAGAAATTATGTTTATGCCAATACAGTTCTATTTATAGTGCTTCTATTTATCTTGCACTCGTGAATGGGCCTAATGAAAATGAGGATGAACTCCAGCATATTGAGGAAAGTAGGTTATGATGTTCTCTTCCTAAAACTACAGAAAATTTTCAGTGTTAAACAAGAAGTACTTAATGGTTTGGGTGAGCGTTTTGGCCCAGACTGGTGCAACTCTTGATTGCTCCACCCCCTGGCACTGTATCCCGTCACTTTGTAACCAGCACAGTGCATGTTGATTCCATTTATATTCTTGCAATGGCTTTTACATTTGTTTTCTGCTGCTAGATCAGTGGAAATTTGAAGGACTCTGAATTAATTATGTTTTATGACAGGTATGAACACCTTAAGCTCCTGCAGTGGGCTGACCTTGGCTGGCTGCCAGACACCCACCCAGCCGCTCTCTCACTCCCCCCTCCTCAACAGAACAGGGGGGAGAAAATAGGATGGAAAAGCTCATGGGCTGAGATAAGGACATGGAGATCACTCACCAACTCCTGTTACGGGCAAAACAGACTCTACACAGAGAAAATAAAATTAATTAATTGCCAGTTAAAATAGAGTATAGTGAGAAACAAAGACTAAATGAGACAAGATATTGTTTCCTCCTTTCTCTTTCCTGGAGGCTGTTGGGTGTCTACTCTAAAATAACAAGTTTCTCTGCCTTTCCTAGATGACAATCTGATTTTAGTGCTCCATGTATCAAACAGCTTCTAGAATTTCACTATCATAGCAGTCCAGCATCTTGTTATGGCGATATCACAGCTCAGTACCACAGCAGGACTTCATGAAGTTTCATGCAAGTTTTTGAATCACTGGATCTTGGGTATGTGCATGCATGTGTGTGTGTGAATACGTACACAGGGCTGCATGTCTGTGTGTCTGTGTGTATTGTGCATATGCTGCGAAAGGGAAGAGGTTTGAGTGTGAGACCTGCGATCACCCACTCTGGTCAAAGAATAGCTCTTTGGCTCTATTTCGGATTGCTCCGACTAGCTCTCTCCATGACAAATCTTCTCAGGAGGGCTCAGGCCAGTTGGTGCCAAATAACTTTTAATTTGGCAACAGAGACACAACTATTGCCTGTGCTAGAGCAACATTAGATTACTGTGTGCTGAATGGGCCCAAGGTACAAATAAAGTACTGGGTTTCAAGGAAGAAGTTAGGAAGTATTTTTAAAAATAAGGATGTGGTATGATGACTCTATGGGAGAGGTCCATTTTCTCAGACAAAAGCGTTTGTAGCCATTTGAGATGCCCTGAGGTACCAAACACATCCACTCAGTGCTGGGAAACACAGCACAGAGCCTATAGAGGATTTGCTTCTGGCATGGAAGCCAGGCGCCACTGGGCTATCCTGCGGTGCCTACGGTCACAACAGGGATGTATGTTTAGGCAACTGTATCATACACTTATTCATTAATCGCAGGTTTACACATTTTCTTTAAGGAATTGATTTCAAAATCTGGTTTTTCTTTTCTTCTTTTTCTATATAGTTATATAGGGAATTATGATATCCTTACTGAAAATGAGTAGCACTTTAAATTATGAGTAGACATTAATTTCAGTATTATTTACCTCAGTGACAACTCTGCCGATTGTTGATGTATGTAAGAATGGCAAAACCAGGCTAAATATGAATGTATGAGAAAGGAGAACTATTCCTAATATTCACCATTAATTTTAACTCTTTTTATTTGGACCCGAATTCCCTTTTTAAAAAAAAAAAAAAAAAAAGAATTTGGAATTAGGTAAATCTTTCTCCAACCTGCTTTTTGAATTAATCATTGCTTTGGATTCTCCAGTTTTAGAAATAATAATAAAAAATCATCCTTACATTACAAAACCACATTTTCTTCTAATTTAGTGGCTGCTTTCCAAAGCAGGAAGTTAAGAAAATAAAACAACTTTATAGCCAGAGTAAGTAAGATAAATAGTACTGTCCTAAGAGGGAAAGCTATTTATACTCCCTTTGTATTTATATTTCCTATTCTGTCCTCTTCCTTGTTCCACTGACTGAAATTAAAATCACAGCTTCTGAAGTAATTTTACATTTCCTTTCCAATGATAATGCTGTTTTACCCCCTACAGAAATTATAATGGTGTGATTGCTAGTGTAGGCAAGCTAAAAAAGACATCTAACACTTTAATCTGTGCTATTTAAACCTGCTCTTTGTAGGCAGGTTATTATGATGAAATAGGTGATGGTTTCACAAATATCATAAGTCTTGATGTTGCACATGTTCTAACAATTACACTGCTGTGCAAAAATACCCACCTTTTTGAATGTGGGTCCTCTTCTCAGAAGAAGGGGAGGTGACCTGGGTTTCAGCTGTGATGGAGTCACACAGCATCTACATTGACTCTTTGTTCACTCTGTATAGAGAAATGTATGCTTAGGGTGCTTGGTCTGTCTTCTGGAGCTCTTCATAGGCACATACACCTCTTCACTGGGAGTAGAGGGAAGCACATTGCGTCATTTGTCAGGACTGTATTGCTCAATTACAGTGATACACATCAGGTCTAGGCACATATGCCGTAGAGCTACGTACTTAAGTTAGCCACCCTAGACCTGGATGTAGGCTGTTATATAAAAGTGGTGCTATCGTTGCCATCACCATCAACTTGGCAAGAAAAACCTGGAAATAATTATGGCTTTCTCTCCCTCCAAGTAGCAGGGATCAGATGAAGAACAAAGAGAGGAAACATTTCAGGGACACCCTTGTCCTCAGTGGCTGTATCTATGCAAAAAAATGCATTTGTTCCAGCTGATGCAAAGTAGCCGTGTTGCTGTAGCTGGGGCTGATGGTGGCAGTGGCACCAGGGCAGCAGCCGTGGGGGCTGGTGGGAGTGATCTCCAAGTTGTATCTCCCTGGGGTGGCTCTCAGGTCTGGTGCCACAGAGAACCAGTTGCTTGATTTCAAAAGAAAGCTGGAGAGCTAATTGGTGCTTATGAATTAGCTTAGGGACGTTATTATAAAATTGGGAGTGTATGGGGGGGTGCCAAGATATCTGGCAGTGTAAGAGTAACTATTATTTCCTAAATGATTTCCCTGTATGAGTAATGTGTTGGCTATGCTGGAGTCCTCCTGAGACACCTGTCCTGCAGCAACTAACTAGGTTAAGCTTAACAGAGTGTCTGGATTTAACTGTAGGTGCGGTTTGAGCACTGTAGTCCTTTAATGAATTTAATTATGAGGGCATTCTTAATGTGGTATTGTTTGTATGTGGTGCTGGGCAGGAACTTAGTAGGACTGAAACCCATTAATACAAAATGTGCTCATAAAAAACGGCGACAGAATTATCCTGCTATCATAAATTTGTATCTTTTGGGACTTACGAGTCATTGTAAGCAAATGGAAAAAACAAACTGAAACAATGCAGTGTTAATTGGCAAGGCTTTTTCAGGATGAGCAAATATTCTTTCATACAAATCCAAACAGGGCCAGGCACAGTGGAGGCTGATCCATATTTAGGATCTACAAGCAATATGGGAAAACTGCACAGTCTGAGGCTGCCTTGTCACATTCCTTCAAAGGGGAAATAGAGGTGGCAGAGTTTAATCCCTCAGAATACTGGGGCTCCAGTAAGAACAAGCACTGCCCAGTATCGAACGACCTAAAGAAAGGCTGATGCAAAACAGTGAAACCTAGCTTTATCTCTCTCTCCTCTAAAGCCAGTGACAGGTTTGAGTAAAGCTCAGTCATACCTAGAGCTTTTCCAAATCAGTTACGTGCATAAGAGCTGTCTGGCAGATGTGGAATAAACCCAAGCCAAACGCAGAACACGCTGGACGGGCTGCACGTGCGGCACAAGGGGCAATGCTCGGGCTGCCTGGCTGCGGCTGCTCCCTGGAGCTGCTGGGTGGAAGTGGGTGGCCGGACAGGGCACCTCAGAGGAGACAGGACTGAGCTGTCCTATGGCTGGCAACCCCAGATATAAAGCTTTTGACCTGAGCCAGGACTACCAGACATCCAGAAGTCACAAACAAAACTATAAATGTATCAAAATACGCCTAGAGGGAGCCTCTCAGCAGAAAGGGGGAGGGACGTGTTACGAAAAATTTGGAAAAGCCTGCTACATGCTAGAGTGCCTGCGTATGGTGACATGAAACAGATCTCAACCCTTCTCGGTGTTTCTGAGGCTGGAACAGTGCTTTTTAAAATATTGTTAGTGTTTGCTAACCTATAAATGTTAAAACGTGATCAAAGCAACGGTTTGTTCATTAATAGCATGCTCGAGAACCAAGCAGTGATTCCTAATTGCAAAATGGGTAGCACTCAGCCCAGCTTTCCAATTGGCTTTAGGGAGCTTGAATGCACAGCCTTATTTCACTGCAAAGCCCTGGCAGACTTTGCACATTAAAATTCTAAACTGTCTAAGTAGGTGTGAAACTAATTTTGTGTTTATTTTTTAAAAACCACCTATGATCATTTAGGGCCATCCACTTTACTTTGGGAGGCCCTTACCTAGCTGCAGGTGGGCCCTAGGAGACAATAAAGCCCACCTCAGAGAGGATAATTTCTTGAATATCATAACCTGAATATTTATAGCTTCTGGAATCGTTGTAGCTACTTATCCATGTTTCCAGCCACAACTTTTCTTAATAAGAAGGGCTTTGAAAAACTTGCTAAATCTGGACATAAAAGGAAACAGAAGTTTTCCTAGTGCAGTGGAATTTTTTGAAAGTCACATAGTAACTTTATTGATGAAACAAGGAAGAAAGCACTTTTCCACCAGACTTTGCAGAGCTTATTTACAAAACACAAGATTTTTTTCATTAATGTGTAGGCAAGGCAAAGTCATGACGAGGTTTCCTGCAGAGTGGGGATGCTTATATGGCTAGTCATTTCATCAGTGGGTTATCTTATTCCTTTGCTTGTGGTGTTTTAATATGTTTATGAGAGAGAAACCTTGGGGGAAAAACAACTTTCAAAGAGACATGAAAGAACTCAGAGACATTTTTGTGTTTTAAGGTTTTATTTAACATGTGAAAATGTGTGCTACATCCTATTTACACAAATGTAAAAACGTTTGCAAATCACCTTGTGCATCTATAATTGATATCTTGATTGACTGCTTTGCAGTTCACTTCATCATTGACAGAGACAAGCTCCAAGTCACTGAAATTGGTCCATGAAGTCGAGAGAGCGTTGAAATCATGCTGGCTGGCTGGGATTCACCCTCAGATTCAGACACCTAATTTTAGGTATATGAATAAAAATGTCTGCATGTAAACTAGAGAGCTAAGCTTCTTTTCCTGTCAGTGGAGAAGTGGTGAGCTAGGGCAGGATTCAGTTACCTATGTGTATGTATGTGCTGTCATGTGAGATGCTCAAAGTGTCTCTCCCACCAGGCTCCTTCTGGTACCTCAGAGAAGTTCAGGTCACTTGTAGGTGGGTCCTGTGTCTATCTACCAGGCCCATGTGGGTGACCGGGATAGCCCAGGTTATTTCAAGTGGCACAGGTATGTTAGGCAGCAGAACAGCACTTCCAAGTGTTGTAGTCTAGAGCTGATCCTGGCCTCAGCTGGTCTGCATCGGTGCACTGCAGCATGCACATAATAGGCGATCTTTGCTTCTGCTCTTGTGTGCTCTTCCCTGTATTATTTCTTAGTGCTGCTGTTCAATGGTTTTTGAGAGGTCAGACCCCTGGCTTTGCTATCTTTCCCAACACCTATGTAATGGTTGCATGTAGCTCTGAGAAGGCAGAAACTATGACTTTAATAACAGTGTCTCAAGTGGACAAATTTAGAGAACATATTAATGGTTAACATGTATTTAGACTAATGCGGAAGCATAAACATGCACATACACATGACACATCCACTGTATTGAAGGAGGCATAGCTGATAACTTAGTATTTATTTATTTATTTCTCAGACCCCAGAGATCTAAAGATGGAGGGACAGACAAGATGTAGGTGCTAAGCAATTGTGTATCCCTTCTTGGCAATGACAATGAATGACAATAGAACTACAGGTAAGAGTGAAGATAAAAAACAGTATCACTAACTAAATTTTTAGAAACTGAGCCATATTTTCAAAGAGTCTGCAGCCAATAACTTAATTGTCCTCCACAGGAATGTTAGGATGAAAGTATTTTTGCAAATGTGGCCCTTCTTTCTCAGAGGTACAAAAAGATCCTGCCACCACCAAATGGGGTGACATATTCTGCCGAGTGAGGTTTCAAACTCAGTTTTCAGGTTATAAGTTGTCTGGGGAGGCTGTAATGCCTTGTGAATGATGGGAGCTAGGAAGCATTGAAGTTCTGTGGAAGTGTGATTACTATGTATGCTGAATATGCTACTACATATGTTTATGTTTATATTACTATGTATGCTTGTGTTATTACTATGTTTATAAGCGTAGGGATTAAAAGCTAAAGTATCATTTTCCTACTATGTATTGTCCTTCTAAATCAGGAGTAATGACTGTAAATGCATAAAGAGTGAGTCAGCAGTGCCATTCTCTGTCCTGTGAGTAAACAATTGCTCTGGAGACTATCCACAGTTCTACGGCTTTTACCATAAGACACTATCAAACAAGAAACTGCTCTTTCAGCCATGAGGACATCTCTCCTTTAAGGCAGATACCGTTGCCTTTGTATCCAGAAGGAGGAGGCTTTGGTTCTTTAATTAAGCAGTCTGAGTCCTTTTTTTTCTGCAGTGTTGGAAAAATAAAAAGACTGATCGATTATAACAACAAGCTGAACACCAGATGTTTTATGAATATATGGCTTCCCCAGCCCACACCCACGTGCATGTAAGAGAAAAAGAAAAACAAAAGACTGTTTATAATTGTCAGAATATTAAAACCTTTGCTTATTCAATGTTCTTTCTTTGCTGGCCTGTTCATGCAGCCAAAAAATTCATTTATGACATAGACCATTCATTGCTTGAGTTTTGCTTTCCAAACTTGGTAGAAGTATTTCATGGCCATAGTCAGATGTCTTTCTTTATGTAAATTTTGATAATTTGGAGGCTATCTTTAAACCAGTTCCTGAAACCGCAGGCCGTACTAACTCACTTGGTTTCATGTACTCTGCTTAGTCCCATCAAGACAAATTGCTGGGTTCGGTGTCCTTTGCCAAAAGAAAGGAACATTCCCTTCTCCTGTTACATAACACTGAGACACTTCAGCAGGAGAGACAGGAACCGAGGCTTGCTGACTAGCAAGTATTCTGCAGCTTTGGGGCTTTCTGCCATGCTTTAGACTATCTTTTATGGAAATCCAAATACTGTTCTGCAAATTTGCGGATGCAGCTGTTACTAGTGCATTAGCTTTTCCTTGAGAGAAAGGCCATGGACCAAAGCTTTCCTGATACAAACACTTCCGTTTGCTATTGAAGGATATTTTTGTTTCAGCAAAGCAAGAAGTGGTCTAAGAACATATTAAAAAAAATTAATCATACTGTTTTATACTTTCTATAAAAATCTAACGTTATTTTTCCAGAGGTGTCAAAGAGCAAAATCCTTCTTAGGATTCATTACTACCTTTAACTTCTTGGTCGACAAGGTACCTGAAAGTGATTTTTTAATGGCAGTACTGGTTTCATGGGTTTGCTGTTTCACATCATTTGATAGTGTTCCCAATCACACTTCAGACTTCACAGGTTGGTTTGAATCTGGTGTGGCCACACTTTAAAGACCAACAGTAAAACTGGAAAGTATGCATTGGCAGGAAACAATCACCTCCTGTGCAAGGCTACTGTTAGCTTCAGTTAGGGTGTCGAACTGCCTGAATCCATGTTTTGCACAGGCTACACTTTGATGTAGCTGAAATGAGAAATGACACGACTGCCTTGTTTAAACTGTGAGATGGCTAAAAGTGTGTGACATAAACCCCCTGCTTTTCTGTTTGAACTGTTCTTCAGCAGTTTTGATAGTCTGTATATTTAAATTGAGATAACTCCCTTAGTATTTTCCCTAACTTAAATATATACACATATGTGCATGAGTTTAGCTTGGTTTCTGAGAGCAATGAAGATTAGGCCACCACATGGTGAAGAATATGTCCATACGTCTTGCTTATTCCTCCTCTGTAATAACTTTTGAACTAGTTGCTATATGACAACTGAAACTAACAAGCAGGAGGTCCAAAAAACCCTAACTTCCTACACATTTTGTGGAAACTGATGGCTGCAGAGTCAAGAGAGACCCAAATAAGGGCTGCTACTGAGGGAAAAGCCATTATAATCCATCTCTGTAGCATTCAAAGGGATCACAGGTGACCAGTTTGCACACACTGCTGGCCACAGGACACCACATGTTCCTACTCTCCCAACCAAAGAGCCGGGGGACACATAAGGCATCTCAGGGGACTGTGGAGGCAAGCAAGTGGGAACACATTGGGAAACAAAACTAGCTCACCCCACTGATCACTGAACAATTTATGTGTATATCTGTCCATATACAGCATGATTAAAAATCTGGATGAGTTTTATATGTACTGCTGAGGCAGTGAGAACTGCTATCTCCTACTATCAAGCTGGCAATGGCCAGCTGAGGATCTTGGGGTTTTCTTTGGCAATATTTAACGAAGGAAGGAGAAGAACAGAAAAGAGAAGATTCATATCATAGGCTAGTTATTTCTGGGACTTAAATATTTTGTTAGTTTACTAGACTTCCCAGTCTAGACATCAAGTCTTCATTCTAATGGACAGATTGGCAGTTTTTTTTCTGGTGCAGATATGGAGACAATATTCTGTCAGCACACTTACTCTCAGTAAGACCATCAAATAGACTCTAAAGTTCTTCTTCAATCTATAAGCGAAAACATCTGATAATACATAAATGTTTATCACTTTTCCACTTAAAATAGAAGCTCCAAGATTGCCTTTTACAAACAAAATTTTAGAATCCCTGATATTAAAATCCTTAAAAAGTGCATCAGGTTATGCTGTAACCTAGAGAAAATTAAGTGTATTTTTAGCCCTTTTACTAACAGTTTTTATTTCTTGTTGAAATTCTATTTGCATTTGAGAAAGAGTCACTGGAAAACTACCAAAACCAAACTCAGCACACAGAATTTTAGTATAAGGCTTGTAAGAATCCCGGTTATCCCTAGTGATAAGTGGAAATTAATGTCCTCCGTTTTTTCTTCTGTATCTTCCCTACTAACATGTAGTCATGGATTCAAAGACCCTTGTGAACTAAGGTGTGGATTAATTTTAAGCATCTCATGGCATTGAACACGGTCTTTCTATAAAGCTCAGCATCATATACATACATACATAAATATTTATAGTGCTTTGTATTGTCACTGAAAATGAGATTCAAAGATTTCAGCAGCTGACATGCTACATGGTTAGCACAGGCCCAGTTCTTCAGTATCACCTCTGCCAGATGTTACAATCTCCTCTGTTCTTGTTTAAACATCCATTTGACTGTGCTCCAACCCAAATTGTTGCAAGTATCTTGCTTTTTATATATATATATATAAATATATATATATACACACACACACAGAGTTTTTGGTGGTGGAGACAGTGACAAGAAAATGCCTTAGACTGAGAACATGGTTTCCCTATAGGCTCTGTACATATTCTTTGAAGAAAGTGTGGCACCTGCAAAATGCAGTTAAATATTTTGATGGGCTAAGTCACCCACTCCGTTGAGGAGAAGGTTGTGAGCAGCTATGTCTGTTGGCACCTCTGTAGGTCTGCACAGTCCCTAAGCTGGGAGTGCAGAGCCACTGCCACCAGTTCCAGGAGGCCCATGCAACAACGCTTGCCCAGGCAGCTTCAGAAGCCAGGCAGGAGGCACAGCATGTCATGGTACCTTCCACCCACAGGTGACACTGGTATTACTTACCTCTGGGAAGTAGACGGTGTGTCTGGTGAAGGGTTAGGTCTTGGGAGATTTAGTAGTAGACCTGATCATGTGCATTCAGATTCTTCCGATTTCAATGGGAGCTGCTCATGAAGCTGTTCCTAAAATCTCCACAAAACCATGGCCGGAATCTTCTCTTTGCTCAAAATCCTCAAAACTATTCAGATACCAAACACTCAGTACTTATAAGAGTCTGTGCCTCACTTTCCCCTGAGTAAAGAAATGCCTTGGAGCTCTGCCATGTGTCATGGGAGTTAAGGTGCTGCAATGGAGCCCCATGGCTGTAGGGAGCAGGTGCTCTGAACGTACGTTACAGCCTGCGTTTTCTGCTGGCATGCTTCACTCTCAGATCAGAAAATCTCCTTTACAGAGGGTTACATTTCCAGATTTTATACTTGATTTCATCTGAACTTAACACTGAAATGTACCAAAATTCCTAAAGATCTCCATTCATCTATGTAAAATGCTGTTTTCGGTAACTAAATGTGGCTTTAGAGAGCCTGCGTTTACAGCAACATCCCAAAAACTGAAACTGCTGAATTGACCATGATCTAAAATATTCTTTGTAGCATTTCAGCTAGTTGTATCAAGACTGAGGAGTGGACAATGTAACTTTGAATAGCTAAAGATTTTTATTTTTTTTTAAAATGAAGAATGGAAAATACATGAAATATCAGACAGTTTGGCAGTTAAAGCAGACAGAAGACAGAAAGAGGAATCGTGATACAATAAATATACAAGGGGAAGAAATAATTCTTTCTCTACTTTTTCCACACAGGAACGCTTAGATGCAACTTCCTTTTTTTAAAATGCACCTATGTCAAATGCATGAGGAACCTGATAATGACATTAACACTAACAAAAGAGGGAATTTGATAGCCTAAAACATGCGTAGTATGAGCGGAGATTTATATTACACAAACCAGATAGTAACAGCCAAAGATAATCCCTGTCACAGAACAGAGACTGTGTTTCTCATTCAAATAACGAACTCTGCTATATATAGCTGGCTTTATTATAAACTTTATCCTTCAGAGATGAAATTATGTAGCTCCTTATGAGGTATAATAGTGTAGACCAAAGCCAAAAGCACCTTTCAAAGCTGATCATTTCCATTAGGATGCATTTCACTATTCTCAGTTCTAATGTGGTAGGGTAACAAGGGAACTATTTTGATTCCAATCAGTAAAGGAAAAGAATAGAGAAAAATAGAAAAGCAGTTGGAGAACAACCTTTTTGGGAGTCAGTCCTGCAATGCTTTGGTGTTGAGCCACATAGTGCAGAGCAGCCACATCTTCTTCCATTCATGGAGGTGCCCATCTCTTGTGCAACAATCCAGAGCCCGATACAACTGGGAAAGCTGAGTGCAATCGCATGAACAGTGCCCGAATGGAGGAAATCTCCATCACTCCTATGGAAGCTGGGCTGCCATTCAGTCAAAGCGGAAAAAAACCCCACAGGTCAGGGGGAGAATACTTTACTCCCCTTTAGATCCAAATTCTAGTGATAAATGTATTGGCTGGTTGTGAAGGAGGGACACATGCATTCAAATCACTTTGCACCTAGTTTATCAGATCTGGGCTCTAGGTTAGGACTTTCAGCTAGGGGATTGAATTCTAATAACTAAATAATAGGGTCCTTGAGAGAGGCTTTTTGTTTCTGTCCTACTGAAATTGGTAAACTTGCTGTAAATATGAACTGGGTGAAGAAAAAGACTAAAGGTTTTCAGTGCAGATAGTTGTGAGAGAAAGTTCATTCTTTGACTCCAGTCCTGGTGGTTCCTGTTTGTCATGCAAAGCAGAACAGTTTTCCACTGAAAAGCTCATATTTGCTAGGCTGGTTATGTGCTCTGGAATGCCGAAGGACACATTTTAAGCTCACACACCGCATGAGGCAAAGGGAAGATTTGAACGTTGGCTTCCTATATTGGATAATATTATCCTAACCAGTAAGACATAAGTCTCCTCTGACTTGTGAATTGTTCCAAACCTCCTTCATAAATGTAGTCTCTCTTTATCGGATTTTTTTCAGAAAGACTTAGGTGAGCCAGTGTGTAATTTTTGCCATTTTTTGTGCCAACCCAAATTTGCCAAATCTGATCCTCATTGAAGAACATCTTCCAGGTGAAAATTATTTTTTTTTCCCCAGAAGATAAATCATTTATTGAAGATAATTCTCTTGGCCACACTATGATACAACATTCCTGGCTATGTTAGAGGAGAGCAACATATTCTCCTCAGTGCCTGGGCTCCTTGTGCAGTGCATTTTCTGAGGCAAGTTTAGCAGGTTAATTCCATATAAGCCAAAGAGTGTGATCAGAGGGCCAAACACAGTGGAATATTAATTTTCCATCTGCATAAGCCTCTGAACAGAGAGGTGTGAGCAAGCTGGAATTTTCTAACCCTACAGAGTAAAAGCGTGAAGGGAGAGATTCAGCCAGGCAGCAGCGTAAGCTGCCAAGTGTTCGGACACGAGTAAGAGAGGAATCTCTAGCTGCCCTTGATAATCCTTCCAGAGCTACAGTTTGCTGATGGCACTGCCAATCATTCCCACTTTTTTAGTGCACTGATTTCCCATATGCCTTTATCTATTTATTTTTTCATTTTATTTTCTGCAGGATTTAAATTATTAGAAATTACTTTTGAGGCTACAGATTTTCCTGTTGAAGCACTGTGCTGTCAAGCCCTATACAAGTGCCATGGCCCGATGTTACTGCATTGCTCTAGTTGACATTTACCCAATTTTGTGAGGGAATTTGTTTGAAGACGGGAAAGGTGGGAAATTTCAGATACCAATAGAATGTATCACTGAAAAAAACCAGTCTAATATGTGTCTTTGTGGAGGTTTTTTCCCTCTTGTATTTTAGAGCCATGCAGAAGGTCTGGAACCATGTAGGTTCCCAGAATTTTGCTTAAAACAAAACTGAGTCCCCTGTTTCTTTTCAGCCTGAAACCACCTGATGATCATCTAAACCTGGAAGGCTGACATTCTCTTTGTTCTCTGCTTCAATAAACTAAGTGTATGTGCACAGCTTTTTTGAATCTGCTTACTCTACTTACTGCTTACTTATGACACCAGAAGGATGTTCCAAACTGGTGGTCACTAAATTCTTTTACTAAAATAAAAACATTCTGTGGAAATCTAAATTTAACCATCTTTTATTTCCCCAAGATTGATAATAAGCAGACTCATAAACTAAAGAAGTACAGTATCTCTTTCCAACACAGTGTAAAGACAGAACTGCACCATATATTTAGGCTAGCTGGTGGAGGCGAAATTCAGTCCTCTCCTGCATTCTTTGGGATCATATTGAATTCAATGAGAACCACCTGCACACAGAATTTAACCCCAAAATGAAAGCCTGGCCACAGATTTGATTTGAATTACTTGACTTAGAAGTGACATAGGCTCCCTCCAACACCCCACCCCCCCCCCACCCCCCCCCACCCCCAGTAATTTTGGAGTAGTTGTAACAGCAATAACAAAGATAGCATATTTCACTATGGAATATGTGTGAAAATATTTATACTTTTGGAAAATAGTGATGACCTGCTGTGAAGTACCATCTTTTAAAATGTTACATTTTTCTGTGGTATATCGGAGCCATTATGTTTGAGATAGCAGGGCTTTTTGGTGTCAGCTGGCTTACAAATTCACCTGAGCAGCAGTTCAAGTGGGTTGAGTCCACTAAGAAGCAGAACATTGCCTGGTCTGCTTTGGTTTTAGCAAACCTCTGCACACACCATGCACTGTGGCTAACTTCCTGAGCTGGAAGACAGGGATGGAGAGGAGAGTAAAACCTCCATATTCCAAGGGGAAATGGTCAGTGACCTGCAACACCACTTAGACATACACAAATCTATGGCGCCAGATGGGATCCACCCGAGGGTACTGAGGAACTGGTGAAGGAGCTCACCAAGCCACTCTCCATCATTTATCAGCAGTCCTGGCTAACTGGGGAGGTCCCAGAAAACTGGAATTTAGTAAATGTGACACCCATCTACAAGAAGGGCCAGAAGGAGTATATGGGAAATTAAAGGCTTGTCAGCCTGACCTTGGTGCCAGGGAGGGTGATGGAGCAGACCATCCTGAGTGCCATCATGCAGCACATGAAGGATAACCAGATGATCGGGCCCAGCCAGCATGGCTTTATGAAAGGCGGGTCCTGCTTGACAAACCTGATCTCCTTCTATGTCAAGGGGACAACCTTAGTGGGTAAGGGAGAGGCTGTGGATGTTGTCTACCTAGACTTTAGTAAAGCCTTCACTACCATTTCCCACAGCATTCTTCTGGAGAAACCGGGTGTTCATGGCTTGGAAGGGTGTACTCTATGTTGGGTGAAAAGCTGCCTGGATGGCCGAGCCCAGAGAGTGGTGGTGAATGGAGTTACATCCAGTTGGTGGTTGGTCACAAGTGTTGTTCGCCAGGGCTCAGTATTGGGGCCAGTTCTGTTTAATATTTTTATCAATGATGTGGACGAGGGGATTGAGTGTACCCTTAGCAAGTTTGCAGAAGACACCAAGTTGCGGGGGGAGTGTTGATCTGCTTGAGGGTAGGAAGGCTCTGCAGAGGGATTTGGACAGGCTGGATCAATGGGCCAAGTCCAATTGTGTGAGGCTGAACAAGAAGTGTTGGGTCACAACAACCCCATGCAGTACTAGAGGCTTGGGGAAGAGTGTCCAGAAATCTGCCCAGAGGAAAGGAACCTGGGGATGCTGGTCTACAGCCAGCTGAACATGAGCCAGCAGTGTGCCCACATGGCCAAGAGGGCCAACAGCATCCTGGCTTGTAACAGAAACAGTGTGGCCAGCAGGGATGGGGAAGTGATCGTCCCCCTGCACTGGGCACTGGTGAGACCTCAAACGCTGTGTTCAGTTTTGGGCCCCTCACTGCAAGACACACTGAGGTGCTGGAGCGTGTCCAGAGAAGGGCAATGAAGCTGGTGAAGGGTCTGGAGCACAAGTCTTGTGAGGAGCAGCTGAGGGAACTGGCGTTGTTTAGCCTGGAGAAAAGAAGGCTCAGGGGTGACCTTATTGCTCTCTGCAACTACCTGAACAGAGGTTGTAGTGAGGTGGGGGCTGGTCTCTTCTCCCAAGTTACAAGCAATTGGATGAGAGGAAATGGCCTCAAGTTTTGCCAGAGGAGTTTTAGGTTGAAGATAACGAAAATTTTCTTCACCAAAAGGATTGTCAAGCACTAGAACAGGCTGCCCAGGGAAGTGGTCGAGCCACCATCCCTGGAGGTATTTAAAAGACATGTAGACATGGTGATTAGTGACATGGTTTAGTAGTGGATTTGGTAGTGCTAGCTTTATGATTGGACTTGATGATTTCAAAGGTCTTTTACAACCGAAATAATGTTATGATTCTATGATTCTAACTTGTTCTTAATTTCTTATTAAATGATGAAACATGGAGGTTAAGGACTTTTTCTACTTCATTTACAAGCAAGAAGTTAAAAATTATGTCAATCCTTTAATAATAATAATAGTCTCAAAAAAAAAAAAAAAAAAAGGAGATAATATTTCTCACCGGCTTACACAATGTGCTTCTATTAGATCTATTGAAGCTAAAAGGATGAATGGAAAATCTGAAGCTAAAAGGATGAATGGAAAATCTGGTCTGACATTGCTTGAGTTTTTCTTAATTTCTTCAATTAATCATGGTAATAATGAAAAATATGCATTCTGTTACTTAATGTACAGCTGACTACATGCCTGTCTGTGAAGCAACATGACTTCTGAGGTCAGAATATCTCCGGTTCATGTTCCTTCTAAATAATAGTCCAGTGGTGGCAGCAACATCTAGTTATTAGAAGCTAAAAGGAGTACCCTTGAAATATTTCAAATACTCTCATGTACTTGAAAGTGAAACACTCATTTAATAAAAGTGTAATCTTGAACAATTAAAAGTGTGAGTGATTAAAACATGTACAGTAATCTTTTGAAATACAGTTTCTCTCTCCTTCTCTTTCTTTGTCCCCTTTGTAACTAGAAAAAAAAAAAAAAAAAAAAAAAGAGTGCATTGTACAGGCAGCTCTGAGATGTGTACTTAAAATTGAGTGACTGGATGCCAAAGGTATTTTCAAGGACATGGGAGACATTCACTTAAACCAAGGACTGAAACCACTAGAACATGTTCTTAGGTATATTCTCACTCCCCTTCTTCTCTTCTGCTCCTTCAGCTCCTACTCTTCTCTAAAAAAATGTTTGATTAAATAGAAGAGCTCTCTTGCTTTTTGAACAGTTACCCATTTAGGGCCAGATCAGATACCTTTTCTTAGAATGAGTAGTACCCTCCTCTACAAGAGTCCTTAAGATTGCAATAGTACCAATGGCAACGTACAGTGTTCCTTCAAAGTAACAATATTCTGGCCATTAAAACACATACCTGTTATAAGGTCACCTATACAAGATGTTTCCATTATGTATTGCAAGTGTAAAGTTATCAAAGGTAGTTTGGGTATCAAAAACAGTGTCACTGCAATAAAAAGGTGATAGCGTGAGCTGAGCGAGCTTTCCCAGGACCCCGAAGACAGGTGCTAGTAATCAAACTATGTAGAAGTGTGTATGCCATGGTGGCACTGGTACTAAAGGGAGCTCACTTGGATACATGCCAGACGCAGGGAAACTCGTCTAGTCAGAGCTTTGGCATGGTTTAGCCACGTACACCCATTTCCCCCCATGCAGACATTGGTCTAGAAGTTGCAAGTGTGGACGGACCTCAAAGTGTGTGGCTGGGCTACATCTGAGGCAACTTGCTGCAAACAGCTTGTGACGGTCACAGGCTCCCAAAGCATTACCTTTGCTTGATTGTCCATGAAAGGATAGTTTTGCATCTCCAGACTGGCAGTGTTCCTGTGGCCTAATACAGAAGGTACTGGAACAAGCATTTAGAAACAGGAGAAACCCTCTGGGGGATTTGGCTGCCTGGGCTCAGGGCCAGCACAGAAAAGATTTAGGTGTCTGGCCACAACACACCTCAGTGAGGCCACTTCTCCTTTAATTGGGAGCTGCTTTTAAGCTCTGGATCTCACTCTTGGTCTCTGCCTGAGCTATCCTGGAGGTATGCCTGCACGTGGTCTTGTATTTCCTTGATTTGGACCTTGATCCTGATCCACTGACTAGACTTTGTTGCTTGGCCTTACACCTGGTTCACCACTATGGATTTGCGGAGTGACTAACCGGCTCTCAGATGAGGCTGCTCACCCCCCCCCAGGCTTGCCCTGCCCTGCATGGGTGCTGTGAGGCTGGCTGCCTTGTCAAGCAGGCTGCTGCCTTGCCTGCTTTGCTGTGACCTGCACCCCCCAGGCTGCCATCCCTCTTGGTGCAGCCTGTTCCCACTGCTCCCTGGCCCGCAGCATGGGGTTCATGACACCCATCTGTGGGCTTCAGCAATACCGACATTGTATCTGGTCTACAAGCTTGTGTTGCCTTTGTAATAAAAAGAGAAGAACAGATGCTTGTGGCCCACCTGACATATCTTACATGATAATTTTAGATGAAATAAGCCCTGGCAGGGGCTGATTCTCTCTATTCATTTGGACAGATGAGCCCCAGCTATAGTGTCTCTGTACCTGCCTCTGACCTACTGTGGATCAGCTTGTTTGTTATCTATATTCTACTCTAAATGATTAGGTTATTATGTGTTCTTCATTGAGGTAGAAATTGCCTCTTAGTGTTTCGCTCTGTGGACCACAACATAATGCCCCACAAGCTGGGTATTGGGACACTAATGTAAATAAAAATAATATTAATTTCAGCATTACATTAAATAAAAATATACTAGTTCTCTGTGGCTAAAATTATACTGAAGTCAAAACCTCATCTTAGAAGAGCAATACAGCTTAGTAAAAACTTGAACTACCTCTCCTCCCATTTGAGATATTGAAGAACTTTGTGCATTCCTATTCCTATCAAATTTGTCAAATCTATTCCCAGGGGTGTTCAGGTGATAAAGGAGAGCTTGGTTAGTGAATCAAAGAATTTGTGACTCAGTTCTAGCAATGTTTATTAGTAACCTTTTTAACCCCTGTAAACTGTATATTCAGTTTTGATAGCCTCTTTTGGGTCCAGCTAAACCACTTACTCTCCTAACAGAAGATTATATAGGCAAAACCACTACTGTGTCATCCCTGAGTTGACAATGCTCTCTACTATGGCCAGTCTAATTCCTAAATCTGAAGGTGGTATTGCCTATCTACATTTGATCAATACATTATCCCCCTTTGTGTTTATTGCATTTGGTGACCTAATGGTTGCCTGCTTGAGATATTCATTAAAAGAGTAGTTCAGAATTTTTAAAAGTAGATTTGAAAGGTTAGTTCATAGCAAGAACCAACCTGATTTTGGAAATTTCTGAGAGCGTAACAGCTCCCATATATGTAAGCTATGGACAGCTTCTTTTCCTTGACCATCCTTACCTATCGAGCTCTGTTTGATTTTAAGTCCTTGTCCTGGGAGCTCATACATTTCCATTCCAAACAGTCTTTTCTTTGTTTTCATTCTTCTGGAATGTGAACAAGGATCCTAAAAACCCCATTTGGCTACAAATGCGTCCAAAACTCAGCTACTGCAGGCCTGTGATGTGTTTCTTTGCTTCCTAGTCATATTCAGCACATGGGTATAATTTTGCTTTTTGAAAGTTCTGTGCATGAATTAATGAGTTAATCTAAATTAGCAGACAAAATAATTGGCAGAATTGCCTGCCTCTTGTTAGCCTGAGGGTTGAGAGCACATGAATGCTCTCAAAACTGCATCTCCCACATGGCATCCCATTGCTGTGCCCACTTGAGTCAAAGGGCAAGAAACAAGTACTCCTTTGAAGTACTACCTTAAACAAGAGATAAGGAATAGTAAACTTAACTGAAGCCTAACTGATGGCAAACAATTCTGTCTTCTCATGCACAATAAGCAATTGCTGAAACTGTCTTTCAATCTGTGTAACGTAATCATGACAGCAATCAACCAAGCCCAGTCTCTTTTTTGCTCTTCCTATGTTATTCTTTTACTTCAGCAGATCTTCCCTATAAAGCTGAGTGATAAGACTTTGCAATTGCATCCATGTTTCAGAAGAAACAGCGCACAAGGTAATGACAGGTTTCATCACCATAGCGTTGGCTGTAAACAGTTCCCAAGCTTCCTGTTCCTGAATGATATTGCAGTGGCTTCCTGTAATTACACAATATATTGTCATGCAGATTAGCTACGGGTCACTGCATGGGGATAGGAAACTTTAGAGATTTCTGTTGGACCTGTCAGGTTGGCAGATCTAACATAATGTTGGGATCCCCTCCAGCATTCCTCTCCATAACCCACACAGCTTATTGCAGGCTCTCTCTGAGAAGGGGGTGTAAAACAAGCTGTAATGTTCCCCTGAGGAAATGCCCCAAACGCTTGTTTTAGGAACAGGCATTCAGTCTGTAATTGCTTGAGGGAAGGTGAGGGCTGCAGGCTTGCAGGAAAGCAAACTGAAGGAAACTGTAGGGATACAGAAGCATCTTTTCTGGGAAGACAGAAGAGTATGGGACCCTTAGGGGCTTGATCTGCCTTCCTCTGAAAAAGGGACATAACAAACATGCACATCTAACTACTGTTCTGGGAGTGGGAGGAGAAAAACAGCTAATGTATTGCTTTTTTATTAAGGTGCCAAGGACAAATCTGGGTAAGAGATGTGCTTCCTCATGCTCAGGAGCTGGCATTTAACAGCAGTCTCGTTATCTACCTAAATTCAGGGGAAATATCCAACAAAAAAAAGAGCTGAGGAGGAGACATCAGAAACAACCATTAAAGTTGTTTAGAAAGGGTAAGCTGACAAAAGGGTCAGGGGTAACATAAAAAAGGAAGGAACCAGTCACAGTCTGTCTGTCTGCAATTTAGAAAAATCTCACATATCCAAAAAGAGCAATGCATTTGGCATACAAACCACACGCTGATACTATAACATAAGCCATGCATACTCAGAAGTGAAAATGCAGATTGCATTTAATATGGAAAAAGCCACGATTTAAGCTTGGACTTAGCAGCTGATATGAGTCCTGTCAGACAGCACAGTGGTACGCTGTGGTAAGACTAGACAGTTTAAGATTTTTAAGATCTAGAAAAGCTGCTTGTCCTCACTGCCTGCCCCTCGCCCTGGTGCTTTTGTATATATATACTCAATTAAATTGTGTAGCAAATGTGAGTGATTCCAAAGGACATTAGCCATCTTTTGAGATGTTCTTTTCAGAGGACCTTAAAAATGTTTTCTCCTTTTTAATGGGATCATCTCTGAGAGGGGTTTACACTTTCCCTACCTTTGCAATAGACAAAGTAACAGTCTATGACAATATCAGCAACTATCTCTATTAATCTTCTCCCTGCTTTTCTGGGATACTGTGAGTTACAGTTTTGATAGTACTTTGAAAATCTGAAAAACTACTACAGCAGCAGAAAACTGGACAGGTCTGGGAATACTTGGGTTTCTTTTCCAATTCCTTTCACTTAAACTCCTGCTGAAGGCAGGAGTTCTGGTCCAGGCACCCTGGAAAGCCCACTGGTCCCTGGTCTGTGATGTTTCTGTGGTGGAAGAAGAAACTATGTATTTATATTCCTGCCTTGTTTTAAGCACTCAGCAAAGTCATTGACATGAAAATCCCCTTTTTTCTTTTTTCTCCATTAAATGAGTAAACCTAAAGAAATTATTTTTTAAATATGATCTCCACTCTCACTCAACAGATGTGTGTCCCTCCTTCTTGTGTTCCCACTGCTGCAATTATCTTCGTGAAGCCATATGGGGAGGAGCACAGCCCAGGCATTCCCTGAGTTGACTCATTTATTAATCATTCATTATCTTTTGTAAGAATGAGTGAATTTACTGGCTTGTGTCTGAACAAGAGTTTTCTGAGCGGATTCTACAAGTCAGCATTTTCTGAGGCTGAAAAGAGCCTGAAGATGAGGAAAGAGCTGTCTTCCTCTGTTAACAGCACTTCCCCCACAGTCTGCTGCTTACTCTGAGTAGCCAAAGTAGCCAAGATGTGGTTTGTGCCCTGGCACTAGCTTTGTGCATGCAGAACGTCTTAACTTCTGTCGTGGTAGAGGACTGTGTTCTAACAAGCTGGTTGAAGCTTATGCTTCAGCTTGTCATGGTATGTTTATTTAAAAGCTTAAGAACTTGCCATGGTTTCACTTGATGTTATTAATAGGAAGTGTTTTGTTTTGACTCTCTTTCCTTCCTGATTTAGGGTCCTTTTTTCATCATGGCCATCCCCAGACACCTAAATGTATGTTCCTTCAGTGTCTTCCCACATGTTCTGAGGTCACGTCTGCACAACCAGATAGGCAGCACAGAGATCACAACAGCGAAAATCAAGGCCAAAATGATCACAGGTTGCCTCACAGTAGGGTTGGCCAGATTAGAAATGTTCTGTTTGGAAGAATTTTTGACATATAAAAATATCCTTTAAGCCCTGGTACTCTCGCTTTCTCCCCCACCAGAGACAAATTCTGGTATAAAATCTTTTCGGGAAGTATTACAGAGAATTCAGGTTTCATCTGTCATTTTGGTTACAATTACCTGATATAGGACTATCTTAAAATGAAATGTTTTACAGAAAATGTAAATTAAATGCTTACATATCTGGGAAGAAAACAAAACCCACACAAACCCTTCATATTTCACTGGAATTAAATTTTAGAGTGGAAGAACATGCCTGAACAAAAGCCTCTTAAAGTGAATAGCATCGCTCCTCTTGACCCTAGTGGCTTCTGGGTCAGGGTCTATGTGACTTAGTTTACCTCAAAGAGGGCCATTTAGTAGGTAGTTGATTGGTGTAACTAAATTCTGAAAACAAGTACAGTAGCTGCAGTGGGCTGATGAATATAGCTAAACTGCTGTTCTCTAAACAGTCAAACAGCTAAATATCACTTAAGTGGCTTGGCTTAAATTACCTTGGAACAAGTTACTGTGAAAGGGAAATGAAAGCATATAAATGAGTCTGAGACACTTGTATTCATTTGCAGAGAAGTGAGGGAAACAATTAAGATAAACCAGAAAATGGCAGGCGTGTTGAGCCATATGGCCCTTTCCTGTTTCTAACACTTCTTTTGTTTAACTTTTCCAAAGCAATTTTGTCACTATTATTACTGGGGTTGTTTCAGTTTTAAACATGTTTTCCTAGCATTCAATCTTTTCTCCAGCTGCCCCTCTCAAAAAAAAAAAAAAAAAAAAAAAAAAAAAAGAAAGTTCCAGCCCAACTGCCCAACTAAAAATAAATGCTGGAAAAGTCTTTAAGATGCTCTTTGGCTCACATTGCCTTTAAAACGTTGCACTGTATGCTAGTTTCTTTTGTTTTTGCTTTCTGCGTGATTTGCCCAGCTGTTGGGCACTCCTATGTTCTGCTATAGCAAAACAGATGCAGACTAAGATCACATGGACTGCTCCAGTTGAATGAAAGCAGCTTTGGCCATTAATCCTGTCTATAGACTCTTTGCCTTTTTTTTTTTTTTTTTCTCTTTAACAAGTTGTCTTTTCTTTTGTCTTTTTTTTTTTTCTTTTTTTCATTCTAGCTTTTAATCACAGTTTACCAAAAATTAAGAAATGGGTCTAAAAAAAGTGTGAGAGACAGAGATCAAGCAGGCTGCTGTGAGCTTTGAAGCCTAAAAAATAAAGGAAAAAAAGAAGCTTTTATTGTTCAGGAAATGGCAAATACCTAGCTCAGTTTAACAATTCTGTCTGGCTGCTAGATAGGGAAGTAATGCCTTTGGCAGTACATAAACTCTTGTTTTCTTGCTCTTTGTCTTCCGGTGTAAAACACTGTTGAAAAAATCACCTGTCCATTGCAAAGTTAAACTACTGGCTTTAACACAGTTGCATGGGAACTTCGGTTTATTAATGAATACAACATACCCTCTTTGATTTGAATGCTTTCAGAGCGCTGAAAAGATTCAAAAGGCATTGCTTCCTGCATCAGCGGCGTGCCTTTATACATCTCAGTGGTTCACCCCTACCCAGCTGCTATATCTCATTAACAAGCGTTTGGCCATCGCAGCAAACTTCGCAGTGTTGACACTTGAAAGGCCCAGGCAGGCGCTGGCAGGCTATCAGCTATGGCAACAGGAAACTGCCCCAAGACAACACTGAGAAAACAGCAGCTGCAAAAGCCAAAAGCAAAAGAGGACGGAGAGAGCTAGGTGTTTTCAGGCTGCGCTGTTTTCCATATGGGCTGTTTGTGCAGCAGAGCCATGCCAAGGGAGCAGAGGAGAGGAAAAAAGAGAAAAGAAAGGTCTAATAAGGAGGTTGATATAAGCTCGGTATATGCTAGGGCATTAAATACTTTTTTGTTACATTTTAATGGCTTCCTAAAGTCTATTTTCATGCAAATAAAAGCCTGCCTGTCTTAACGAGTTCACAAAAGCCAGGCCTGGGGCCCATCCGTGAATGGTGAATCGTGCTCCCTGAGCCATCTCTGGTCTGGGGAGGCTGCAGCCAGCCACACTTGCCAAAGGGACAGGCTGCCCCTGTCCCCTTCCCGGCAGCACGTCCCCTCTGCAGACACGTTGGACACTTAACTGGGTATCATTATACCCCACATAACTGAGGCTGCAGCCCTCAGCCCCAAAGGGGCTCTGTTTCCCTAGTGTTGCTGGAGTCAGCCAAAATGGGAGCTTCACCATGCCAAGAACACCTGCTCTGCCGCTGCCCTGCTCCAGGCAGAGCATGTTTTCCACAGACTTTACATCTGACAGAGAGCTACAGAGATCAGAGGGGGAGGAAACCTACAGAAGCCGGTGGGGTGAATGCTTTTACGACTGTACATTGGGGTGGATGAAGCTCGCTGGCAATTGATGACAAAGGGCTGAAGCAGTAAAGGGATGGGGAAATGTGTAACATTGAAACTAGGATTCTAGCTTAACCATATTATACTGCTATTTTACATATGTTAAGGAAAGGTAAAGCCTAAACGCAGTTTATCCTATTACCCTGTGTTTCCACGGATGTACCTAGGGTAGCCTGTGGGCAGGCACCAGGTTAACTGGTGCAAGTTAACTAAAACCCGCTCTGCGAACAGCTGCAGCGAATCTTCAAGTAACGGGCAGATTCATACAACAGCAGCAAAAGCAGCAGCAACAGAAAACAGACTGACATGAGCTCAAGACTCACCACCACCTTAACATTTTCAATGGTCTGGAAAAAACCTCTCAAATAGTTTTAAGTTTTTAATAAGAGTCATTATTTTTCCAGTGGTTCAAATGTAGCGCTAACCATTACCATGTTTCTTCTTTCGGCTCCTTCAGGGGTTTTGCAGCTGTGAGAGGCTTGCAGGCGGATGTTTAGATAATCCAAGTTTGTATTTTACATTTACAGGTAGAAGTTGTATACACTATCACTATTACAGA
This sequence comes from Falco naumanni, assembly GCF_017639655.2. Classification (NCBI taxonomy): domain Eukaryota; kingdom Metazoa; phylum Chordata; class Aves; order Falconiformes; family Falconidae; genus Falco; species Falco naumanni. The sequence continues at coordinate 48,387,928 of NC_054055.1, forward strand.
AAATGGAAACTATTTTCTCAAGCCTCATGCGCGTCAGGCTCTGTGGTTTATACTAAAAGTGGATTTTATAGCCTGTTGTGTACACTTCATGTTTCCTGTGCCAAGGAACCACAAGACAGAAAACCTGCAATCTGTGAAGTTTCCCAGCCTCAGACCTCAGTGTAGCATCGTCACCAATGGTTTCCAGCACGGCTGCACACTCTTCAGGCTCTCTGTTGTTCAGCCGTGGGGTGACTCAGGTGGTGATGCACTAGGTGGCAAGCTTCCTTCTGTCAATATTGAACTTATGCCCTGCTATCCAGGTATGATACTACTATTTAAAGGACTGATGGGATACAAGAATAATGTGGTGACCGATTACTGTTGTTCAAGCTCCCACGGCAGTTAATTTTGGCGTGAGCGGAAATATTAACTCCTGGGCACAGGCCAAGTTTGAGTTTGTAGGAATACATTCTGCTTAAGCTTTCCTTTCCCATCCTTATGCTGGTTTGTAATCTTGTTCTTCCTGATGGCTTCTTTCCACATGACACAAGGCTGCACGCTGTAGTGTGGGAGATGATTTCTCTTAAGCCCAAGGAACAGGGCACAGTGCTGGTATCCTGAGTCAAGCAGAGAGAAAGTATAGCAGAACTGCTGTTTGTCTCTGTGATTAAAAGTGCTTACTCACCTTTTGTCCTAAAGTACAAACACCTAGAGATGTTTGAGATTAGTCCTGGATTTTTACATATCTGTTGGCAAAAGACCATGCACCTAACAGGGTAGAGCAAATGTAAGCTTACCAGGCTGCTTATTACCACAATACAGGACATTTGGAAATATCAGTTAATTTTCCAAAAGTTATTTTACTAAAAAGAGCTGCATGCTGCAAGAAGCACATAAAATGCCAGTTTTCCTGAGTTCATACTGGTTCCATATTATGTAACCAAATTACATTATTATTTTATATTTCTGGTACAATATGAAGTGCTGATCCCGATAGTCCTAAAAACCTTCCATACTTCAGATGTTTGCTAGTTGAGAAGCGATGCCCCTGGCAATTAAAATGAGCAACGCTTGCTCTGCGGCTGGCACATCCCTGTAACAGAGCAGTTAGCTGTCATGCTTTCATGCCAGGAGTACGTGGGTGTGTTCACCTCAGTGTGTGACTCTCTTTTGCTCATTTGTGCAGCTTCTTAGGTTGTTTTTTTTCCCCTTCTGATCAGATACTTTCATGTTTTGGTATGAGTTTACACAGACACAGCCTCTGCTCTCTTCTCTTGTTTGAGGAAGAATTGCAGGATTCCCCCGGTGACATGCAAAATCATATCTAGAATATATAAGGGTGTTTCATGATTTACTTGTCATTTGTGTCATCCAGATAGGAAATTACTGGTCTGATGAAACAGTAAAGAGAGAATTTGGAGATGTAGTGTTATTTCCCCTGGGCGCTACACCAAAGCAATAAAACATTTATTGATATCAAAGTTGGTTCTTCACTGTCATGAAAAACAATTTCCAAGCAAAACAGGCTTACAGAAATAAAGAAGAATTTTCTGAGTCTATACTAAGAAGTACTTATTTCTGATTTTGAGAAGCAGCAGAATATACGACAAAATATAGCCTTGTTCTAGAAACGTAGAAAAAACTGTGTATCAGTCCTGGTAGACAAAACCGGTGCTCTGGCTTGCTGATTGGACAGCACTATTTTAAATCTATACACAAGAAGAAAGACATATGAGAAGCAATTAGCAGAGGAGAATATCACCAAATAGCTACTTTTATGACTATGATAAAGTATGACTGTACCTGAAAAAAACCCACTGTAAAATGCAGTGCATATCTGTGCATTTGTTTTTATTTTCTGTAACTTGATGAGTACAGTGTCACTCATTTTGTGAAACTACATATCTCAGGTAATCTGAAACATTATGTATGTGGTTAAGACTAAATCTGTTATTTTAATGTGATGTCCTGCAAGTATTCTTTTCTCTTCTTCATCAGACCTGAAAAACATACATCTGACCTTATATTTTTAAAATGAAAGTGTAAATTATTTTTTATCTTCACGCCAAAAAAGGAATACTAAGGGAATACTAAGGAATCTCTAAGGGAATACTAAGGAATCTTTTTTTTTTTTTTTTTTTTTTTTTTTTAATTTGGGGAGGCCAGGAAGGGATTATAAGTTTGAATTTAAAATTCTATCACTTCAATATTACCAGACTTTCAGGAACATTGACTATACAAAACTGTCTACCTATCAAATAAAACACTAATTTCTGGAATGAGATTTTAAATGTGAAGTTTTGCTCCAAGATAATTTTTTTCTCTCTTTCTTAAACCTAGGATAAGATGAAACTATAAATAAATGTTAACATATCCTTAATCACAAGAATACTACTGGGTATGTTTTAAGGAAATCCTCATCTTACAAATGTGTTTTAAAGGAAGCAAGTTTTGGGCTAGTAACTTGGCCACATAAATTTTTTAGGAGTCTTTTGGGTTGGTTTCTTCATGTGAGCATCTAAGAATATCTGTGGTAGACAAAACAGCTAGTCCCTGATGCACACAGCACACAAACATTTACACATTTTCCAGTTCATAAAAAGTGCCATGAAAAATAATTCATTATAGGCATATTTATTTGAAAGATTTCTTGGTGTTCTGCTTCAAGAAACTATGGCTGATTTGAAATTGAGAAAAGTGCCATAAAATGGGTTTCTTCAGCTCGATCAGGTTCAGTGAGGATTGTAAAGGACTGTAAAAGCCTGGTTTCATTCAGTCTCGTGCCTTTGCAAAGCTCCTGTGAATGTTTTGTATCATTGCTGTCAGATGTGATTTTCTCTGCCGCTGCAGATGTGCACAACAGATTTACTGTTACAAGTAATACACAGTAAATTCCTGACATAGAGGCATTTAGGGCCACTGCCAGATGTCTCATTTTAATAATACATTTGTATATCCTAGTTCTAGGGGGACAATTAAGCTGTGAACAATAAAGATAAAATCAGTGGAGGACAGGTATTACCACTTTATTGTTGTAGTCAATCTATGGTGCTCAATAAAATGAATTAATTCAGTTTTGGTTTTGTGTTGTTACAACAGGATTACTATCATCTAGGTCTCATTCAACAAATAGAGGATAAGGACATGTCTTTATTACAGCTGTCTGCATGGGAAGAAGGTAGCCTGTTGCTCCATCTCTTTGACAGTTTGGATGCAGAATTAACTCTGTCAAGCTCCAGGATGCATTAAGCAAATGCAGTCTCGATTCCATCCTCAGCAAATTAGTGACATTGAGAGATCCGTTGGCTGGGCATTGCCACTTGCTTATCTGTGTAATTGCTTGGGAAACATTGTCTGACCTTGTGAAGGACTTATCTGTTTGCTACAAGTACGGGGACACAGCTCAGGGAGGTTTTAATACTTTCTTTCTAGAGAACCCTTGGACAGAGTTCTTGAACAAGTTTTGTTTAGCTGGTACAAATAACAAGGGCTACCTCCACAGCTAAGGGTGTCTGGGAGTTGCTCAGAACGAAAGCCTCAACCCCAAAGAGAAACAGAGGGAGAGTGCAGGTCTAAATCATGAGTTGCCTTAAAATTAGTGGGATCATGCAGACACTGTTAAAAGAAACAGTAAAAAGTCCCTAGTGTTTACTGTAGCATTAGGCAAGTTAAGACCTGACTTTTCCAGAAATTCAATATTGTTTGAATTAAGTGAGAAATTCTTAGTTGGTACTCGCTGCTCTGTGTTTAGCCCTATGGCACTCTCCAAGACGTACTAGGATTTTATGGTTATATGTTAATATTAAGAGGGGACGAATTATAACCATCGGAACACAGAAGAAATAAAAGGGTTATCGAGGGAAGTCTTCTCTAAAAACTTGTTAGTTTAAGTAATGCTCCTTTCTGGCCTTAGATAACCCAGTCTTACCTCACCTAAAGGTGTCATAATTTTTTCCAGTCAACTCCTACACTGAAACCCCACAGCGTGCTTTTAGATAAAGCATGTATTCCAGAAGGACATTCAGTTTTGATTTAAAGGCTTTGCGAGATGAAGGACTCTGCGCTTCCCTGGGTGGTAGTTTGTGCCAATGTTTAATCACTGCCATGGGGAAGAAAGAAAAGAGAAAAATCCATCCTGAAGTTTGAAACTGATTGGCTTTGACTCTTAGACTTCACTTCTCATAATGACTAAATAAGCAGTCGCATGGGCCCAGACTGCCCTTGTTCTGGCCTGCAGGGGTCTAGAAAATGGCTAACAACAGTTGGCTGTAGGCAGGGAGCCCTCTGGGTGGCTGTTTCCGATGGTGGCATCTGTGTGAAATTGCCAATAGCAGAGTGCGACGCAGTCCCTGTTCCCATGTTCAGGGCCTTTCTTTGGCTGGCTCCATGGCTGGCTCCTTCCTCTGGGGTTGTATCCTTTCTCTCGAGATGACCTGGTCTGAAGGCTGAGCTGGGCAGTGTGCCCCGCAGTCATGTACCCCAGTAAGCCTGGGCTGCACGCTAGGGTTGGAAGTGGCTGTGCTCTTTTCTCACTTTGGGGAAAAAAAATCACATGCAGAGCTGAGGGGTGAGCCCTGGCATCTTCTAACAACCCACTGAACTAGAGCACAGGGAAATTAGGATGGTGGCCTGCATCTGCCTTCACTTTAAACACATCCCTTGTGATACTGAAGAGACAGGAAAGGGGTATAAAAGCTATGCTTTTAAAAGATTTGTTTTAAAGGCTGACGGTTGGAGAATCCCTCTCTTTTCAGAGCCATAGTAACATCACTTAGTATACATTATATCTTCCCACCATAGGATCTCCCTAAACTCTGGTCTGAAGCAAGCATGCTTGATTACAATCGATCTGGATTGCATGCTTTAGTAAATTCAATTTACAAGTGTCCCTCTTCAAACTACCCCTCCTTTCCTAGTAAAAATGAGACAGCATGTAGACAGACAGTTTTAAGAATTATCCCCTGGGCCCTGTTAAAGAAACCAATTCATAGATACTCATGTGTTAACCACATGTGTGTCACTTTGCCAGTAAGTACTTAGAAGCTAATGGTGATGGGGTAATGAAAATAGCTGCAACCATGGAAGGCCACTCAAAAACACGCAAACTTTTTGAAAAGCAATTAATCAATTAACAAGCCATTGACCTATCAACATGGAATATCAGAATAAGAAGAGCTATTAACAGTCCTGCCAAACCATTATTAGTAATTCTTAGCTTTCTTCAGGCACATCCTCTTCTCCCCCCACCCCTTTACAGTTTTCCTTGCAAAGAGTAGAAGCCAAGTGCCAAATTACTTTCCTGATTTCAGTGGTCCAGAAAGTCTCCCTGGCATAAATCAAGCTGTTCTGGAGATGTCTCCCCTCAGCTGGGTCTGGCAGATTAGCAATGAAGAGGGAAGAGACAATGGTACACTCAGCCTTCCAAAAAGCACATTAGTTGAGAGCTAATAGCTGATTAGTAAAATCTTCCCATCATTTAAAGATGCATTTTCGTTAGTGATGAAAGCCAGGTCTCTTAGACCTCAAGTCAGCGTCTGGTCTTTTAGGTCAGTTCCAGGGTAGGTTTACATTGCGATTAGCATGGAGTTTGCAGTTTGAGTAGGCATATGTGCAAGTTAGCTTTTAACGTCAGAGTCTGGACAAGATTCAGTGGTGTAGCTGCAGCAGAACCCAAAAAGGACACTCCAACTGAATTATGTGCTGCTGTTAGCGTCCAGTCAAGCTAATGAACCACATAAAGCCTTAAGTGAGGTGGTAGCAGACCATATACTTCACTGTTGCTCTCCGCAGTAATTTCAATATTACCTTTGGACTGTAAGGCAAGTAGTGTCGTCTGCCTCAGAACTGAAAACTACATTGATGTTTTACCTTGCTTTTCCTCTGTAAGATGAAAAGAGTGTCAGCATGGAATTTGCAGCACACGAGTTATGATTTTCTCAAGTCTTGAGAATGACATTTGTGTAATTAATGACTGGTAACTATTGCATCCAACTTTAAACTCAGCTGAGTGGCTTTGTGAGCTGTTTTTTTTTCTTGGTCTGCTGATACATAACCTCAACTTTTTCAAAAAAGTGATGGAATGCAAGAGTATATGATTATAAAAGAAGATGCAACTAGATGAGTATTTAGGGTCAAATATAGTTATTTTAGAGAATATTTATAAATAATGACTTTATTTTTGAATCCCATTTTACTATGAGATTGCAAATTCTTTATGAAATGAAAAATTATGTTGTTACATATTGTACTTACATAGATATTGTTACCAAAATACTTTCCTGTTAAAAGGAAAAATGCAAAAAAGGTTTTTTAAAACACTTACGACTTTGCAGTCTTGATTAATTTTTTGTTGTTTCAACAATATGAAATATAAATTATAAATACATTATTTTAACACTGATAATCTCTTACAAATCTACTGTTAGTGTTAAACGTTATAACATTCTTTAGCACGTCTACTAAATAGATCAAGAATAAATTGACTGCAATGTGTAAAGATGTAATTTAACCTGAGTTTAGCAGGACATTTATGTGTGTATCTGGTTTTATACATATAAAAAAGAAAACAGAGCTATACGATACACATAAACAACTCTTCTTTTCGCAGAAGAACTTATACCATTGCCTGCCAAAACCCAGTTTCCATAGGAGGTGATTACCTTGCAGCACTAATGTTCCTAAGTCTTGTGATACATGTCTTCTTGCTTTTTTTCTGAAAGCTTTCACTGTCAGAGTAAGGTGATTAAGGAGAAACCTCAGCTTTCATTAAAAATCTTAACATTATCTCCCATCTGACAGCTTGTACAAATCTGTTGACTAAATCCATTTGACTTTTGTAGCCACCTGAACCTCAACAGGCACAATGCAGAAGCTGAAACAGCATCTTCTCGATGCTCGGGTGGCTGCATATCCTCCCTCGTTTCTGAGGCATTCTCTGACTGTGGAACTACCGCGATAAATAAAAGAGAGGCCACAATCCTCTCAAGCACTGGAGCCTTGATTTTCCATATTGCTTAACTACTATTTCGTTCTCCAACTCAATTTTGGACTGCCCCCACCAGCTGCCACTGTAACAAAGCTCAGGAGTGGCTAAGGAGGGTTGCATTCAGAGGACATGACTGTACCAGTCTGGCCTCAATCTATCCTAAACAATCCTCTGATGGCATCCCAAACCTCAAACACCTATATGGGCCTTCACACAGGCAATAAATAACTTCAGTCCTCCCTGGCAGCTGTGACACAGCCCTTACACTATTTTAGACACATCTATCTGGAACAAAACATGCAATAAGTAATAAGAACATCCCAAGAACTCTTGGTACTGAGGAAAACTCTGGACAAACTGCTATGTAGCCTGGGCACAGTCAGCCTGTTCTAGGTGTCACTAGCCCTGGGATTCCAAGGCCAGGCAGCCTTGGGATCAGTGCCAGTCTCTAAATAGTACAGTGGACTTTGGAAAATGAGGCTTCTATGTTTGTTTGCAAATCTAATTAGTACATTAATTTTCATTATGCCAATATTCCCCAGCAGTCAAGCCAGATCTCCATTTACCAGGTCATTAATGATTTGCCTGATAATCAGATCTAAGTTGATTTTAACTGTTTGTTTTAAGTCCCTGGGGATTAGAATACCTGGATGTTTTAGTGCTATTGGGGACCACTGAAAAATCCCACCGACTAAGTAATGCCTGGTATGTTTGTTCAGTTAATCCTAACAGCTCAAGCCTGTTCCAATTAATTTTATACCCCGAAAACTGCCTGAACTTTTCAGGTTCTGTACAGATCCTTACAAATCACTATAAAATAGAACAGTCTGAACACCAACTTTAATAGACAAAAAAGTTTTAAATCTCATGGAACACTTCTCTGCACACTAAAAGAGCTCTCCTTGGTTTATTCTATGCAGCAAGCATTTATGCCTGGGTTTAGCTTCAGCATATGTAGGGTTCTACTGGTACTGGTGCATCTATGCCTAAAGCTCAGACTATATTTATAACTGGACTGGCTGGGTCAAAGCCTTGTTTAGGACAGTCCAAATAGCCATTCTTGCTGGGAGACTTAAAATCAGGAAGAAAATATTTACCTATAAAGCCATTTTTCCTCCAACTTCATGCAGGCACCACAGTTCAAAAGTGTTTTCATACAGACCACCCTGACCTCTGGACCCAGCTCAGACTAGGCAGAGACTTACAACAGAAACAGAGGTAGCCCAGCTCCTCCATTTATGGGCTCATCTAGAGTCTTTTGTGGTCATCTCAGATTAAATGCACCTGGAGGCCCTTGCTGGGTTAATGGCCTTCACCAGGTTACTAAAAAAAAGATAGGGAACTGAAATTTGCCCATGTTCCAGCTTGGCCCTTAGTAACAAGGTCTCCTATTATGTATGAGATAAAATAAGGGGGAAGTAAGCATAAATCTCCAAAAAGATCACTCTCAAGTGTTCTGCCATGCTCTCCTACAAGGTTACACGCCCAGGACTCCTTTCTCATCTGCCACCCATGGGTCATCTCCCTCAAGACACAGGTGCTCACCATCTTTATTACTGTCTATCCAGGTGCCCTTTATGACTTGATCCTTGGAGGCATGGTTTCCTAACTCAGGTCTCCAAACTTGAGGCTGTGGGAGTTTCAAAATCAGTGGATTTTTAAATCAGTTTAGCTAGAGTATCTGTCTCCTGCATATTTAGAGGAAGCATGACCATGGCTGAGGTGGAACAGCTGAATGAGGGGAGGCTATAGAATTCCCTCTGCAGTTTATAGTCCATGATTTTAAACTGTTGCTCCACACTTCTCACACCTCTGGGTTTACTGTATCAGAAAACATGGCTAGTCCTAACAGTCTTGTGATGGAGCTATTGGCTCTTGGCAAGGTTATGAGCTGCCCAATTGCCCATCTTCCAGCAAAGATCTTCCACAACTTGGGCCCTCTCTGCTTCTGTCAGGAGCTGCTGGATGTTCTGGAAATGGTGTAGTCATCCACAGAGGAGATGGTGAGGGACAGCACCGTCTGCACTGCTACCAGCCTTCATTCTGGGGCAAGATCACCCCTTGTGTCATTGCAGGTTCACAAATAGACTGGTACTGGGTAAACATATTTTGGTCCTTTAACCCAAGAGCTCATGCTACAGCAGCCTGTCAGACCCTTACACCAAAGGTTTCTTTAAGGAAAGCCTGAGGTCTCATTCAATGACAGGCATATCCAAGACCTGATCTGTTTCTCTTGCAGAGGAACAGCTGTCTTCTCCTCTCTGCACAGTCTGCTCTGCCCCCACAGGTCTAGAGACCCAGAAATGGACTCAGAAACACCCTGTTCACCAGTGCCTTTGGTCAAGGAGGGAGGAAATCCATCCAACAGTGGTACAAGCTCTTCCATCTCTTAGGCAACGTGTATCACTTATGGGTTACTTCACTGGATGGCTAGTGGGCTGCTCTCTGGTGATGAAAGACGGGCTGCCTGAAGAGCTAGGGGTTTGGCAACCAAGGGGAGGCTGGTAGGAACTCTCTGGGAGGAACTATGGGACTGGACAGCGCCATATTCTTACAAAAGAGAGCACAGCATGTCATACCAGAGCCACTGAACTGGAGGGGGATGTTATGTCTAGCAGTATGAGTTTCCAGGGACATGCACGATACTGGTGGCCTGCAGAAGTGTATCAGTAGGCCATTCCCAGGCCACCTGGAAAAGTCCACTGGAGGGTGTTGGGAGAGGTGGGTGCACCTGAGGTATCATTTGCACTCAGAATGCCTTGAAACATCATTCTGAAAACTGCATAAACAGGGAGTGTACCACTCACACCAGGAGGTAATATCCGAAGACAATTTGTGCAAGCACTCCCCAGAGCAAGGAAGGGGTCCATAGTCTCTCTCAGAAGTACAGGCAACTTATAGATGATGAGTAAAGGAAAATGTAACAGTGACCGAAATAACTGGCAGTAAGAAGTTAGCACTGACTGTCAGTCTAAAGTGTCCCTGCTAGACATTTGTCTCTTGCCTTTTCTATCCCCAGAGCAAGAAAGTAAGACAGTGGGTTTTGTTGACAGCTGCAAGAAAAACAAAAGTCTGGGGAAAAGCTTACTCTAAGCCCTCCTTACCTTCTTCACAGAGGGAGGGCTGGAGTCGGGGAGCTCACAGCAGGGGCGAGGTCGGCGGTTCGGTGAGCGATGGCAGGGCTCCGGGGAAGACGACGGGAAGCAAGAACCGACCATCTCCCTGCCTGGTGCAAACACACACAGACTTAACCTACAGCTGAACTTTTGCCCTTGAGTGACCAGTGCCATTAGGACGCAGGTCAAAAGGTTGCAGGGTGACAGAAAATGGAACTTTATTGAATGAAAGAGAAAATGAAAAAATTCCTTTGTTTGCTTAACTCCGTGTGGTTTGTATAGCCGCTGTGATCCCATAATAGAGTCCAGAGTGAAAAAGTAACTTGATTTATCACATGCAAGATAAAAAATAAAAAGGGGAGGGGAGGGGATTTCACTAAGGGAATAACTAAAAAAAAAAAGAGTGAAAGAATAAAATCCCCAAATCCCTAAAACATTAGAATAAATGTGACTTTAATCAATAAACCCCCTTTTCTATAAATGAGGCAGAGAAAGAATTTGCACTCTTTAGGAGCAAATGTATATTAAGAACACCAGTGTATATATCAGTGAATATTAAGGACACCAGTGAGGCATGTTAAAAGAATATTCTTCCTGTTTGAGTCAGGAAAAATAGGCATGTGTATGAGCATGCGGCTTGAAAATATTTTGGTTTGACACATGTTGGAGTGCAAAATCATATCCTTAGATGCATAATCCATTTGCATTTGCATGCAAATGTAAAACCCAGATATTTAAAATCAGTCTGAGGAGAAGAAATATCTCTGGATAAGTATAGAGAAAACGTGGTAGGGCTCTGGCCTATTATTTGGAAATTAGAGATTCCAAATGAGGTCAGCTAAATGTAACCTGAAATCTCAGCATATTTGTCATGCTTAGTATGTGTTGGGATTTTTTTTTTCATTTCTTGACAGAATGCGGTCCATCAGTAAATATATGACTGGTTAAAATCACATGTTTCAAAATAATGGATTTTTAGTGGAGTGGCATATTCTGAATGAGATCCAGAGAGTTTTAAGGAGTAATGTGCTACTTCTGAGCTGTCTCACTAGTGAGATAGAAATCAGTGGATCTAAAGCAGAATAAATCTAATGAAGTCCAAAGCTATGCCAGGTAAGTACTTTTCAGGACATACAGATACTCCTAGAAACACACACAAAAAAATAATAATTAAAATAAGTGTTACAGACAGACCTTTAGTGAATTAAATGTTTCATGATCTGTCTTTCAGAACACTAAGGAGCAGATTTTTCCCCTGAAGTGCATATAAAAGTTCTGTGAGTGTGATGAGTGGTACTGTACTCAATGTGTTCATAAAGAGTACTTGAGGGGCAGGAGGCTGAAATGCTACTTGCTATGAACAGGGCATCAGAAGCTGCCTTCCAGCTGAGGCTCCTACATCTCTATTACTCTTCCTACTTGCTTTGCAGTGCCTCCTCTCTCACCCTCCTTTCCGTCAGTCAGCCCACAACCTGCATAGTGCAACAATTACGTCTATGCCCTCAATGCGTCCCACAACCTGTTCTTTTTGATCACTGTGAACAACTAAACCATCTGGCCTGCCACTTAGCGCCAGAGAGTGACATAGTCTACAGACCATGTCTCCAAGGGTCTTCATTTCCAGAATATGTCTACGTCTTGCTAATACTTTTTGTGTTGTGTCACAGACACAGGCCATTCTTTCTCATCCATACAGCTAAGACTCTTACTCAGACTAATTTTGGGTGTTGCAGTCATGTAACTCAGTTACTGCAGTACCCTGTGGTTTTGTTCCTGACAAATGCAGCCACGCTCTCTTCATATATATTTGGAGTGCTGCTGTCAAGATCATTATCCCATCTGTTGCCTTGAGTTTGTCATAACTCTATTTATCTTTTTGCACTGCCTCCTCCTCCTCCACTGTAACAAGTGCACCACATCTCCTTATTCCCACTTAAATGACACTGTAAGCCGTACTAAAACTCTGACTGTTACCTCCATTTGGACTGTAATATCAGTTTCCGTCATCTCCTTTTCATTTTTCAGACAAGCATTTCCAATTTTTCATCTTCCTTTCCACACACGTTTGGGAGAAAATCCCCATAAATATGTGCAAACCTGCCTTGTTTTCTGACCTCAAGAAGTCTGTTCCATTGACTGGTGCTATAACACAGGTTCCTTCAGCTTTTCCATCAGGCTGTATGATTCCATCTAGTGTAAGCACTCAGACTCTTGAAATCTTCCCTTTTTGTTCTCATTAATACAATGCCTAAAACAATGGGGTCCTCATTCCTGACTAAGGTTTCCAGTTTACTTGGATAATATAAATAGTAATTATTAGTAATAACCTTCTTGGTCACATAAAGCTATATCAAGAGTAACTCCATTAATATAAGTATAAATAATCCATGCTTATGTGGGTATAATGGAGAACAAAATTTTCTCCTTATTTTAGTTTTTCTGTTCACCTATAGAGACTAGTTAACTACTATATATCTCTCCTTACACCCCCCAAGATTTTAGAAAAGGTGGCTTTAAGAAAAATCAACAAAATCCAAATGTATAATGAAGTGTATTTCACATGCAATATTATGAATGAACTTTGAGGCTGTAAATTAAATGCCTACGAAATCCCTTAAAATGCTATTTAAAAATAAACTTGTTTCTACATGAAATCTTCAAGGCACTTTATGTTTATTTTCTCATTCTCTCTCTTCTGTTCTCACAAGCATAGTTAGATACATCACAGTTTACTGGCTTGCAGCTTGTCTCTCTGAAAACAATGAAAGCTGCTTTTAAGGTCATGGGAAGAATCTGAAAGAAGGATTTTATATTTTGCAGAGCAAACTTGCTTCTGATCTAAGATCCTTTATGCCAAGTTTCAGTGAATTTTTACAGCCAAGTTATACACTTCCTCTGACAGTTTTTTAATGCTACCAGACAATTTGGCTACATGGTATTGTTATCAAAATTCTAAAAGAAATACTCAACAAGTCATTATGTCGGGGAACTAGTGGCACTAGACAGTTATTATGATTTTAATGTTGTTTCTGTTCAGCAGGTATTAACATGTTTGGAAAAAGGGAAGAAAGGATGGTAATAAAGGCTAGAATTTTTTTGTGGGTGGATGAATGATTAGGCTTCAGCACACTGCCAGAGACAGAAAGTAATCTGTGGAAGGCATTGTTCAAAGCAGAGATATTTTGGGATTGGAAGTATTGTGCATTGTATAACGTATGCCAACCTTTCTGGGAGGTCAAGTCAGAGTAGTGGGAGAAATTTAGAAAAAAAACCACCACAACAAATCCCACTGTATTTCATCATCTTCACCTACTCGCCAAGAATTTGGTGTCTGGAAAATATGAATCTAGCAATTGAACTTGCCTTTCTCAACAATAATATCTGCTAGACAATATAGATGTATCCTTATAAACAAAGCCAATGTATCCTGTACAGTGATGGAAGGTTTCTGCAACTATTGCAGAAGAGAATGTAAAAAATATTGAGTACTTAGGGTAGAATTTTTCTGTAATCAACTTACACCTGTGCTTGGTATGGACAAAGCATCTGTGGGTGCATCTTTTAATCAAGAGATTTGGAATAGTGTGGCAGACTAGATGATTCATTTAGACCAAACAGATGATGTCAGGTATAAGACTTGCAGATGGTTGCAGGTAAAGGATATGAGTCCCACTCACAGAAACTACCTATACTTTTTGTTTTGGCAGTGCTCATTGTGCGTGTAAAGCACCAATCTCTGATCACTGCTGGTAGCATCACAACTACAGTCATGATGTTGAATGCAGCAGAATGCATTTATACAAAAGCAGCTAGATGATCCCATTTAATATTAAAAAAGCCCACCATGAAAAATTATGGATCAGTTGAATAAAACAAATAACCTCCTTAAAAAAAAACAGAACAAAAATAGGTTAATTACTTTTCAGATATCAGCAAGTGCCATGGGCAATCAGTCTGTAGCTTCTCTGTGAAAACTGCCAGCTTGTTCTGGCAGAGCTAAAGAGGGGCTACTGTTGGGAAATAACTAAGGTGCTCCCTCATTTAACACAGACCACAGAACAGCTGCAGATATGAATGCCTTTCAGTCACCATTGATCAGGGATCGATTCAAATTACTGACCTAGAAATAAAAGGCTGTCTATTGAAGAACGAATTTCCTATACCATTCTGTCTTCAGTAATGAGAAATGGAAGTGTCTGCCACATTTAACTTTCAGCTGTCAAATATAGAATAGATGACCTCAAAGCATGACAATATGAAAAAACCTCTAAAACTTAGGGCATTTTTCCTGTTAAGTGCTTTTTTGGTTTGTTTGTGTTTCTTTGTCAGCTTTCTCACTGAGCTTGGTAGTTAGGTGTTTACTATATTAGGCAAAAGTAGGAAAATAATATTTCACTTTCCACACCTCACAAGAACTTGCTTTAGAAGTTCTTTCTCAATTCTAAACTTCTTAACTTACATTAAAACCCTCAGGGAGGGTGTGCTTTCAAGTGCTAGGCTAGAGCACTCAGGATTTGGATTCCAGTCCTTGACTTTGTAAGGACTACCTCCACAGCCTTGGCAAGCTGCTCTATATATTTTCTCCATCTCAGATTCCCATTTACTAATGGTGAAAAGTAATGTTTCCCTATCCTGGGAATATCATGAAACTGAAGTCACAGGTAACTGAAAGACGCTCTGCTACACATGTACCAATGATCAACTTGACAATCTTACTGGTCTCTTATGGCTAGCTAATGTTTCCTTTGAAGGCTGAGTTAGGAATACAAGGCTGCAATGTAAGATTTATAGGTATCATTTTCATGCTTATGGACCTTAGAGATAAAAATAAACAACTCTCCTCTCTCCCCAGCCACTGAAGAAAATGGGTCAATCGAAAATTATCACAGTGACAGGTTTTTCCTTTCATTAGGATTACAAAACATTCAGCGTTAGTAAGAATTGTAGAGATTTTTCTGACAGAATTAATTATTCTGAATGATTAGTTTGTTATGCTCCTTGCAGGCACCAAGTTTGGAAGAGGAAGTGCTTTGTCTTTCGATTAAAAATATCCAAACAGCTCTGTGGAGTCATGATCTGAGAAACCAAAACAAGTCCTTAACCATAGATAAATGAAGGTTGGCTGATCCCAGTTTGTAGAAAGCCAGAGGAAGCCCTCTGCTCTGACCCCACGCCCTCTGGCATCACAGCTGGTGCACGAGCACAAAGACAACTTGGATGTAGGTGCTGCTATGGGCACTTTACACAGGCTAGATTGTAAATTTGTATATTTATGAGTGTCCTGCGGGGGTTCCCACCAACTCAGAAGACAAAGCAAGAGCTGAACTGAACAAAGCATATCCATAAAAGCTCCTCTGATTGCTACTATTAAAAAAATGGAGGCCATAAACAAATTTACTGTGTACTGTTTCTTAAGCAGGGGAGGCAGGAAAGCAGAGGATGCCTCCCTTGAACTGAAGGAGGTGTATGTGCTACACAGGGTGAGTGCAGAAGGTATATGAGCTCTATGAAAAATAAATCTGGCTGCCAGAAATGTTTTCCTTTACACTTCTTACTGCTGGGCTGTGGACATGAATTTCCTTCTACCTGAAATCTCAGATTGCCTTGGCAGAAGCTTGTAAATATGCATTTGTAGCATACGTAAAACAGGTACTTTGGGATTTCTGGAGTGGTTTTGGGTTTTCTTTATATAAATTCAGAAGGGGAAGAATAGTTTTGAAACTGTCCTGGCATGTACCAGCATACTCCAAAGTACTTCAAGGTCCACCTCCAACTTGCATATTTTTCATTTTCATTCACACTTTCTAGAAATAAGGACAACTTGCTTATTTTTGATGCCAACACCTATTATGGAGCATTAGATATGATTCAAAAATCACAGCAGTTTAAGACAAGAGACTAATTTCTGGGGGAATGATTGACAGAGAAAGCTACATTTCTTTCAAAATGCCAGGCCTGGTGGTTCCTTCCAGTCCTGTGTACAAAGAGAGCAGTTCATAGAATCATAGAATGGTTTGTGTTGGAAGGGGCCTTAAAGATCATCTAGTTCCAACCATTTTCCAGGACTGCCTGCTCTGGTTTCCTACTCACACTAAGGAGTTCTGCAAAGCACCACAGAGGCTGGTAAAGTGGGGAATGAAGCTTGGGTAGAGGTGAAAACGTAGCAACCTCTTTAAAGCTGCCTTGATGGAAACAAGTTTTTGTCTGACTGTGTGTCAGTCATACACTTGTTCTGCTGTAGTCTGCCTTGTACTGCAGGTACCCAGCTGGAAAACGTTACTGCTTCCCAAAGCTGCTACTGTGAAGTTAAATACATTGCTGGCTGACTGCGCAATGAAAACTCAAAGCAAAAAACAGTGGATATTCCCAGTGGGTCTGCAAGTCCCACAGGTGGTAAGGAGTATCTCTGTGGCCCAGCAGTGGGATCTCCAAAGACCTTTAGCACACCTGGGATCAGTCTCTGGCAACATGACCCACTGAGGTGCATAGCAAATGCCAAAGTCACAGGGTATTAGAACATGAAGATACTTATGCCGTATCTTTCTGCATTGCACTTGGATCCTTTTTCAGATAAATGGTTTTTAAGACTTAGAAGAAACTTTATACTGATGCAAACTGGATAACTAGCATGGCACCTAATCTGCTTCCCAGGGCACCAAGCTTCAAACACAGCCAAGAGATCCACATGGATTTATTTTTCTTCTTTTTTTTTTTTCCTTTTTTTTTTTTTTTTCCTTAACTTTAATTAGTGCCAGGTAAGTTTTGGGTAGAAATTGGAAATTGGATATCTAGCTTAGTTGGAATTCATGGTCTGGAAACCACTAAGAAAAGCCAGTTCCAGTGTTTTACATCTCAAGCCTAGCGTCACGTGGTCGCACTCTGTCATGCAGTAACACTGACAGTGGCGCAGGAAATAGCTTGGAGGAACGCCCTCATTCTGTTTCATTTGGAGCTCATTTGTTCTGAAACTCGCAGTGACAGAATTATGGTGCAGTTTTAATAAGAGTATGTGTCTAAACTCATACTCATGGTTTTTCTGCAAATCTGG
Source organism: Falco naumanni (assembly GCF_017639655.2). Taxonomy (NCBI): domain Eukaryota; kingdom Metazoa; phylum Chordata; class Aves; order Falconiformes; family Falconidae; genus Falco; species Falco naumanni. The sequence continues at coordinate 48,405,059 of NC_054055.1, forward strand.
ATTAGAGGATCTCATTTTTCTCCTCCCACACATGCACTCTCTGCCAACTGCTCTAACAATGACCTGTATTCATCCATGCTGTAACTCTGTTGACATCATCAGGCTACAACAGAGATAAATTTGGTCCAATGAGGCAAAGTGCTGTGAAATGGTTTGATTTTTCTCTTTTACCCAAGGAAAATGCATCTGGAAGCATATCATACTTTCATGCTGACACACAGGAATGTCTTTATCATTATCAGGTGACTGATATTCCTGCAGATTCACGAGGTTTTCTTTAAATAGATACTTAAATTGAAAATTTGGTGCATAATATTTTTTTCTATTGCAATTCAAATCCATGAGTTCTTTATTCTTCTTCTTATAAACAAACTTTCAGAATTAGCAGTATGATTTTTTTTTTTTCAAAATGTTAGGTGTTTCCTGCCTTCTTTCTGTTTTTGAGGACATTTAAGTTCCATGAGAGCCATGATCCAAAAATGGAGTATTCAAGAGTGCCTAAGTGTTTCTGGAGACTGATTTACATCTTCAAAAGTAGCTCAAGCAATGACAACAACAGGATTTAGGAACACAGAGTCAGGAAGAATTCAAGAGTGGTGTCACAGTGCCATATAATGTCTTTTAGCTAGTTAAATGAGTGATGCATGCAATCTTAATTTAGGAAACTAAGTTGCCTGGTCCATGAATAGGAATTACTAGTGCCAAAGACTAGAATTTGCAGCACCTAGCACATTGAGCAGAGGTATACCTAAACAACCCAAAAGTAAGAGCTGTGAAAGAGATATATCTGAGATCGTGCCTCTTGCCCAGACACAAGAATTAACTACATCCTTCAGATAGGTGACTCTAAAACGAAGACCTAGAGCCAGAAGTTGCCTTTGTATGCACATGACTGGATTGCTGTTTTCCTTTAAAATGCAGCTTTGTAAGAGTAAAGTGTCTTTTACTCAAGGAATGTGAACTTCCTTTTTTATACAGTACAGTGGAACTGGAGACAGAGAGATTTCTTTTGCATTGATTTTATTTTTTTATCTCAGATTTATAACAGAAAAGATAATCAAAGGTGGTGTTCACAGAATAAAAAGCTCTTGAATTGTCTAGCTAACATATGCAATAAAGTCTGTTGCTAACAAAATCAGTTATCAGGTTGTTCACAATGAAATCTGAACGACCAACACCTGATACTGGCAGATTTTTTTTCAGAGCTCCTCAAAATATGAGATTCTGCTGCTTTGAAATGTGTTGCAAGATGAACATCTCAGATTCACCTGTAAACTACTTACTACAAGTGGGACTTAGAAATGACCATATCTGAGGTTTTGCAGTTTTCTTTGGCTTTGGTATAATCAAATTCAAATTATCTTCCTGCAAAATTGGTATAGTAATACTTAAATGCTTGCAAAAGACTTAATTAGTTACTTAATATTTATACAGTCATCAAAGATCCTTTTCTGTGAGATATCATGCTAATTTTGCTACAAGAGATTTCATTGAAAATTTAATAAAAAATTGTAATACAATGATTTAAATTCCTTACTGTATTTGAATTTAATGTATTATTTAACAAAAAAATAAAATTAAATTATTAGCACACCCTGACACACCCCACTTCCCCACAAACAAACAAACAAACAAACAAACCAAAAATATAGGTAATCAAAGCCATGTAAACAAGAAAATGGGAGAAGGAAGATTCTGTAGTAAAATCTGATCAATTTGAGTTACCTCCATGCCCTGTGAAGCTCATTTTCATCTTGCTGCCTGGTTTACGCATACTGCAAATAACACCACGCAGAAGACGGTTCTGCATGATGGGAATTCAGGCCCTGGTGCCAGTCCTTCAAAAACTGACTCCTTGTATTGCTTAAAAAAATGGATGGAAATAAAAACAACCAGCTAGTTCAGAGTGAAACTGTAGTCTGGTTTGGGATCACTTGCTTCCAGCCCAGATAACTTTTTGCAACTGTTTGTTCTCACCGCATGCACAAGGGCAGAGTCCTATGCTAAAACTCATGCACAGTTGACTGCGAGGTTAATTTGCGGCAGGGCTGCCCACAATGCTGGCTAGCCAATCTGAGGAGCAAATGAAGTGCTAGAATCCATGATCTACAGATAAACCGAGCATGTACCAGACAAACCAAGTAAAGTACCAGGATGGTACATTACACAAGTTCTGAAACTGAACAGCTCATAGAGCAAATTAAAAATGGAAATGGGGGTGTTTGCCTGGCAGGACATACTTCCTCTTCCCATCTTCCAGTTTCATATATGGTGAGGGAAAAAATACCAGAAAAAGAAAGCAAACCTTAGGAGATTAGGGAGACTAGCAGATCCCTTTTGTCCATATCTGCTGGAGAAAAGATTGAGAAAAAGTCTGTTGAGCCCAGGCAAGTAGAAAATAGTGCCTGGCTGAATCCATGTAATCTATCACCATATCAGGCTGGGCCAGGCCAGCAAATATGAGAGCACCACAGCGCAGCTCAGAGTGAGGCAGTGATACCAGATCACAGCAGTACTTGTATTGCTGAGGAGTCGCACACAGACAGATCACGGCTTTTGAATGGCTGGCAATGTTCTGATGCAGCCCAGGAGGCTGCTTTGTCTTTTTTGCTGCAAGGACACAGATGGCTCATGGTCAAATGCAGTGCCCAACAGGACTCCCATGTCCTTTTCTGGAGAGCTGCTTTCCATCTGGTTGGTCTCCAGTGTGTACAGACACATGGTGTTGCTCGTACCGAGGAGCAGGACATTGCACTTCACTTTGTGGAATTTCATGGTGTTCTTGTCAGCTCATTTCTCCAGCCTGTCAAGGTCCCTCTGAGTATCGCCCACCTCTCCCAATTTTGAACTGCCTGTAAGCTTGCTGTGGAAAGAGTTTATTCCATCATCCCAATCATTAATAAAGAGCCTTCATCACAGTAGATGTTGTCTTTAAAATTAGTAGATACCTGCTCACTTGTGCAGATGACGTGTGTATGACCATACTGAATGTCTGAGAAGGAGCTACTAGATCCTAGATCCATACTAGTAATTGTGTGATGATGACAGTGAATTTGTCATCTCTATTTGGATTATAAATTTAGTTGGCCTTTGTTTGAATTGTGTGGTATAAACAGTTAATGGACTGAGTTTTCTCACCACACAGATCATATGCTGTTTTTTCCCATAGCTAGGAAGCTAGTCTCAAGTAATTGTTGGTATCCCTCTACAAAGAATCAAAGTTGCACATGTATATGCAACACTATGCATGTCTAGAACATACTGGAAAAAACTAGATTACGTCCCTTGTTGACAAATTCAGCCTAAAAATTTATTTTATTCAAGCACCAAACCTGTTTAGAGACCAAGGAATTCTGGATAGCTGCCCAAAATCCGTGCTGTTTTTCTCCACAAAACAGATGGTCAGAACCCTAAATCTAATGGTTTGAAACCTCAGTAAACCTTTCAGATGCATAAAAGCCCACTTAGCTTCCTGGAGCTTCTTCTACAAATTCTTCAGGACCGGGCATGTGAACAAGACTGCCATAAGAACAATAGGGGGGAACACCTGGTGCACTCCATGGCTAGCAGCCATCTCTGACAGACAGGAAATTTCAGCACGGCAAGAGAGGGGCGTGCTTTGAAAAAGGCAATAAGCATGCTCTGACACTTGTTATGTGGAAATCCAGCTGGTTGTAGATGACGTCTTTTGAAACTGGTCAAATATTGTGGAAAAGACAAACCTCTAATCTGAGTATTAATCAGCCTCTTCAGTAATCTTTCTGTTGCACTTTATGGCTGGAAGGAAATGAAGGTGTTTTCACTTCCAGCTCTTTGCATGCCATCTCAAAGGGATGATGAGTGATACAATACACAAATCCCATTGCTACAAAGTGAATGAATACTTGAAAGCTAAATCTGCCCATCAGTACCTGCGAGAAATGTCAGACTTGGGAGGAAAGCTCCAAAGGGAAAAAAATTACCCAGGTGCTGACAGATCAGGCTTTCATTTCCCATCTGCTGATGAGAAATGAGATGAAGGTGATAACTTCTTGAGAGATGGTTGTATATTGGTTCCCTTCCTGAGGAAAGGAAGATGTGACGCATGATATTTTCTTACCTTCCCCCTGCACTTATTACACACTGGGAGTGGTAAGCAAGGTTTCCATATGATCTGAACAGTAGCCCTTGAACCCTGCTTCTCCCTACAATAAATACCTGTGCGTATACATTGGTGACCCACCAGTCCACCACTGTAACAAATCTCAGGATCTCAGGATCAGCAGGACTTTAATCTTTTCTTTTTAGAGCAGGGGTCCTCAAACTTTTTAAACAGGGGGCCAGCACGCGGATGAAGTGGCAGGCAGTCATCTGCGGCTGCTTGGTTTCCTCCCCAACCCCTAGCGGGGGGTGGGTGTGGGGCGGGGCGGGGGGGGTCTGTAAATACCAGGGGCTGGATTGAGGACCCTGGGGGGCCGTATCCAGCCCGTGGGCCATAGTTTGAGGACCCCTGCCTTAGAGTGAAGTGTGATTTGCCCTAATCAACCAGGTCAACAGTACTCAGTCACATAACCAGTTCCTTACTTCCAAACCAAGGTTTCCTGTACGTTTTGCCTTTGACCTAATTGCTATAAGAGAGCTTCCCTACTCCTTTTGCTTTCTCTCTTGGCTTGGGCTATCCTCTGTGTCCACCCAAGCATGGATTTAGATCATCTCTTTCAGTTCTGCAAGCTCATCCCAACCCATGCTGCCAGCTGCTGTGTCACAATCTCACGTATCCACAGTGCAGCTCAGATAGCTTCTCTTCTACCTGAGGGACTACTCAGTATGCTGTTTTCTGAACCCCAGGAAAAAGTGTTGGCATTACACTGGACTTTTCCAGGTGACATGTTTCATTGGTAGTAGCCTGACTTCAAGCCTTCTCCACCACATTCACCCACACACCTTTTGGCTTATTCCTCAAACCATGCCAAGAACTTGCACCTCAGCTGCACGACTTGGACACTGTCACACAGCCACCCTGTCACCAAATCAGGAGGTCTGTCAAGCACATAAATGGATTACATTTTCCTCAGACTTGGTTGTGTAAAACTGTTTTCATCTTGTGTTCCCTAGCTCAAAATCTGCTCATACAATTTCTCCATGAATGATACCTTATCACGATTCAGAAAGGAAATACTTATTTAAAAGACATTTCTGATAATGTTCTTAACCTGGAATAGGCCAAAAAAGGTAGAATGAAATTGTTAATTGGAGTCTAATTTACTAACACAAATAGCCCCATAGATTTCAGTAGAATTACACGAATTAATGAAATGAGCAAGTTTTCCCTGAGGTAAACCTTTAAATTGACAGTCAGTCGAAAGCTCGATATGGGGTACTGTTGACTGAATTTGAAATATGTAGCTCTGATTCTGGACTAATTTTTTACCTTAGGACTTGGTGTGCTTGCCTATGTATATTTTACACAGCAGAGAAGAAAGGAGTGTCTCACAGAAAAATGAAATGTCAGCATATTTCCATGTTTCTCCTCTTTGCTCTTCATTTGAAAAAAACTGATTGTTTTAATGTGCTGGTTTCTTAGAAAAATAATAATTGAAATGATTGTAGAAAGCTAAGTCAAAACGTTTGGGGTGTTCTTTTGAATTAGGTAAAGTTAGATTCTTATCTGCTTCATGTTATTTATTGTTTGACATATTTGATTTGTAGCATCTAAAAGCCTGGATCAAGATGGCAATCCCACTGAGCTGTACATGCTGAATCCTGCTTTCAGTGGAGCGGTGAAGGGATTTCATGGCCCATACCAACATCTATTATACATGCAAATGTAAAGTGGTACATTCCACAAGCATATGCGTATTCCTACGCATGTGGGCGTAAGTGTGTGTGGACGCACTTGCTCATGCACATGTGCACTTTGCCCTAGCTTTGAAAGTCTGATGTGTGGCGAGAGAATTTTAATCCCATTTATTGACCTTTCTGAGAAGTGAAGGGAAAGAGGGGAGGGGGAAGCATACACACCTGCAGTTTATTTCCTTTAAAGACATGACTTTAAGATAATAGAGATGAGATGGAAGAAGAATACTGCCCATTGCCAGGAGCCTTGTTCACAATGCATACAATGCACGGCCTCAGAAGCCGACAGGGAACTGTTGCCACTGGAATGAAGAACAGTATTGCCAGGGGGTCACAGAGCAGTGAGTGCAATTGATTAGAGATATAAGTCTTAAGATGGCAGCAGGGAAAATGTTCAGTGACCAAATCAATCTGCTAAATGACCTTTCCTCCAGATGCGTATAACGTTATTCTTTTAAAGCTGAATTTGCATTCAGGTGCTTTAGCTTAGCTAGTTTTGAAGGCACTGGAAGTTGAACAACTGTCTGTGGGAAGAAAATTTAGAACAAAGGGTTCATAAGAGCATTTATTTAGCATGAAAAATACCTGCCTGATATTTGAAAATGGAACTACAAGGGAATCCAGAAATAAGGTGCAATAAGCATAATTTAGCTAATGTTTATTGGTGATAGGTAACTGATTACTATTTAAAGGGCATTCCTAATACACTGATGTCAGTGGTAGCTTTTCAGGAGACGTTTGACTAGGTCTTTGGTGAACATCATCCCTGGTCTGTAGAGATCATTTACACAATGTGATTAGATACTATTTAAGGCAGTAGACTCCTAAATAATTACATTGTTTATGGCAAACCACATTTATATTCATTAAAGTATGACATATTCTGCACTTCTCTTACGAACTTTAGTGAGAGTTTTTGTATGTAAAAATTAAGACTGGGCTATTTTAACCATACTTAGTGCCTCTTTGCCCCTGCTTTCTGCTGGATTTTCTTTGCTTAGTAGGGGAAAATAATACACATTGCAGTATACTCAAAATTAACTTATTTGTATATTCCTGTCACATATTTCTGTGTACTGTCATCCCATTGTGACCAAAAAAAACCCCTCTCTTTTGGTAATGAAATGTTTTTCTACAACAGAAATTTTTTCCTCTTCAAATTTTGTTTATGCCATACTGTGCCCTGATTCTTACTGATGTGGAGAAATGCACGGCTCTTTTATGATCTAAAGCAGATCTGAATGTAACATTCCAAAGATAAAAGCTGCATGAACAGCAGCATGGAGTTCCTGGCAGAAATTGCTGTTCTTAATATCCTCTGTCAGGAGAAATGTTTTTGGCTACAAATTTATGCTCTTCAAAACTGAGTAGTGAAAGTGCCTACTCCCAAATAAAACGCAGTATTTTGCAGATGTGATTACGCTGTTATAAGTGGCAGGAGAGTTTCACTGGTCATGTTGGTATCTTGTATTTGCACTATAAAAGTTTCAACCATGAAGACAAGTTATAGTTTTCAGCTTCAAATGTTTCTTAATGGACTGCTGCATATAAATATCTTAATTTTCTCATGATTTCTCTTAGAATTCACTCTGCTAAAAGCTATTATTTCAGACTGAGTGAAAAAGCAGTGTTTTGTATAAAATTTATAATACAATGTTTCATCATTATTTTTGACATACTCTGCGTTTTCAAGATCTTTTCCCAAGACACTTTTCATTTCTTTTAAGTCTGACAGTTGAACATGTTCTTTGTTATGACAAAGTATTGATGCTCATGTCTAAGAAAGATGACATGACAGAAAATGTCAGTAAAGGTTTCAATCCCCACGCTAGCAAGTATAAAGGTTACATTACCAGAATCTGCTGTGCTTACGTGTAAAAATAGTACTTATTCAAATACCTTGAACTCCTACATGTGTTTCTTTTTTATCATAAGAATTCTTACACTAGAACGAAGGGTAAAGTCATCTGTGAATAGGATTTGTTGAAAATTCGATAGTGCTGATAATGAAGATTTCCCTCAGTTTGAGTACACATGTGCTGAAGGAATTCTGTTGTTCTACCATTCTGTTTTGTTCAGTGTTTTGTTATCCTACAGCTGACATCTGAGAAACACAGTAAGTACCGAGTATAAGAAATCATCAGCATTGAACTATATTTAGCAACTATCTACACGCACTACTCTTATACACACCTCTGCAATCAAAACCAAATCTCCTATTTCAGCTGTAATATACAGCATTGAATCTCCCAGTTGCTGTAGCCAGGAAAGAAAAATGTGCTTAAAGCTTTTTTCTCTCTTTTTTTTTTTCTTTCTTTTTTTTTAGGGGTAACACACTTCAACAATCAAAGGGCAAAACCAGATAAAAAGTCACACAGAACTGTATTTAAAACCCTTGGTTTGGGAGTATGGGGGTGGGGGGGTGGGTTATGTGTGGGAGAAATCCCCTTAACTAAACGCATTAGAAAAATGGAATGAATGTAAAATTTAACAGTTTAATTGGATCCCAAGGAATTATCTTGGAACCTGCAAACTGGCTTCCAAGCCCTGCTAACCAACTTACCTTCATCAAATGCTTAAAGGCTTTCCTCACATTGTCAAAAGCATTTTAAGCAAGCACAGCACTCAGCTACATACCATGACAAATTTTGCCTGTAGGCTGTTAAAATGGCTTTAAACTAGTGAGGTGTGCTTTTAAAATACATATATATACTTTGTACATATTTCATCCCAAGCTGGCTCCCTCCTCCCTAGCTGCTTTCTTTTTTTTCCTTTTTTTCCTTTTAACCTTTCTATCTTTGCAGTTTAGCAGAGTTATTAATTAATGAACTTGTGTATTTTCCATCTTTAGCTGCTGCAGAGCGAGGAACTGCCAATCAGCCAGGACCCTCCTGAATTAGGTGAATGCTAACATTTGGCAAGTGTCATCACAGTTGCCTGCCCATGCCCTTGTAATGCTCTAAGCCAGTGACCCTTCCCTCTTTGTTACACATTTCAGGTAGCACTCAGAGCTCATTGTGTGCAACTGAGGTCAACCGCCAACCAACCAAGTGCTCTGTCCTGCTCACACAAAGCTTTCCCTGAAGGCAAGAGAAAAGAATAATAAAAGGGGGAAATGGCCTGCTGAGCAAAGGCTCTCAGCCTTTTATAACAGGAGGTCGTTTTTGATTATAGGAAGGAACCTTCAGTGGCCATGGAAACCAAAATGCCACACAAAAGCCAGAGGGTGCTTGGGAGGTAAACAAGATAGATGAAAGGTGATGGTGCTTTTAATCTCCACAATCAATGTGCTTAGGTGGGTGACTTTAATTTAATCCATGTCTGATTAACCCTCTCCCTTTGTTTACACCATTATAGGAGTTTTTCTCCTGTAAAATTTTTAAACAAATGTTAAAAAATTCCAGAAGAGGGCTGATCACTGCAGTGTTTTCATCCTATTCACCCCCCTGATGTAATCATGGATGTTCTCATTATCCACATAAATGCCTAATCCTTCTTACTCCTGCTAAGCTTATCCTCAGTGCTATATTTGTGAATGAGAGAGTGAAAGTTCTTATACAAATACAAATTCTTGTGACTTTCTTTTTTGGACACCTAGCAAGATGAAATAACTGGAAACAATGGCACTCAGTGAGGAAACCTTTTCCATCAAGAAGCCTTGGAGCAGTTCGGTGAAAACTGGATTTATTTGGTTGAATTATGAGCCCTTGAAAACTGCACATTGTACATGCTTAGACATTTTTAAATAACAGCAGTGGTTCTAATGACAGCTGAATGTTCGGAAGGAAGTTGTGCTGTGCATGCGTGCATGGCTAATTTACCTACTTACTGAAAAATATACTCAGGGGTAGTGCTCCGAATGAACCCTGCCACATTCAGTTTGGGTTGGCTTACACGACTGAAAATTCTCTCTGACGGCTGCGCAAAATTTTCCACAATAATGAGCATTTTATGGATGAGATTTTCAAAAGCCTGTTCCCATTTAGGAGAGCAGATCCCATTCAGACAGGAAAGGGAAGGGAATAATAATAATAAAAAAGGGCCCAGAGGAATTTGTGTTCCTACAGACAGGCATTTAAGCACTTATCTCAGTCTCAGTGTCATTAAAGTATGAGCTTTAAAACCTCTCGGAATCTTGTCCTGGCTCATGAATGAGAGTAAAATGCACAATCATTCAGTTAGACTTCCTAAACAGTCTGAAGGAAAAGAAAGATGCTTCAAAATAGCATTTGCAGAAAGAGCTGCCCTTTCCAGAGCTACAATGCCTTTGCCACGGCAGAAAACAGCTGCCTTTATCCATCCAAAACCTCAGTGTTTATTTTTAAAATACAGGCAAAGGAGGCACTGCAACTGATGCTGCCCACTCTCAATGCAATAACCTGGCAGTAAGAGTGCTTGCCCAGGAAGCAGGAGAACTGAGCACCATGCCTTCCTCATTGCCAGGATGCTTGAACCTAGTCCCCTGCTGCCCAGCCAAGCAGGTCAAGTCTGTGGAAGAGGACATTGCTGGAGCTGGACTGCCTCTCAGAAACAAACGCGAGGACTGGGGGCTCAGAAAGAAAAAAATGCCTGTGAGCTCCTAACTGTCACTTGGGCTTAGCAGGGAGCAATGTGCCTGGATGCTAGGCCAGCGTAGTTCTTAGCTTGGACTGCAGTAGAACTGCAAATACTTCAAGAGCTTCAAGGTAAAATAAGAAATTATAAAAGGAAGCCAAAATCCAAGCACAGCTTTCTGAGCTGTAAATTCAGGCTAATCAACCAAGCCTGTCTAAATCATGTTTTTTTATCTTGCCCTAATTCCATAAAGGGCCACAGATGTTGCAAGGCCTAATTTTTAATTGATTTGCTCTTATTTGCTTGAGAGGAAGGTGGGATGCAGAGAGTTAGGATCCTAATTATGAGCTTCCCAGTAGTCACAAAGCAAGAGCACGAAGCTGCCTCCACTAGCCAAAAAGAAAGTTAAAGGAAAAGACCTAGTCACTGGCTCTGGGCAAAAGAGGGTCCTTTTTCAGTAAGAGCTGGCAGCTCTGAACCCTCCTGTAGAGTTAGACTCTTCCTTAGCAAGGCAGCACTCTCTGAGGAAAAAAAAAACAGATGTTGTTAGTTGCGGCCTTCTGCTAACAGTGGGCACTCACATGCCATTTGAAATATTCAGATCCTGCTTTTCGGTTAGGTCTGGGGCTTGCTTCTTCCTCCACAGCTCCCCAGTGGGGCCTCTGTCCACTAAGCTGGAAAATACTCTGAGACAAACATCAGAGTGGTCCTCAGCCTAAGACAAAGCCTTTTATACAAGGCGAGAAACATTTTGTTTTTCGATGAATCCACGGCTACTTGTTAGTGAAGAGACTGCATCCAAGAGCCATATGTGTGCCTACGCTAAAGTCATTCTCTCTGAGTCAGCTGGCATTTAAATCATTTATATGAAATGGAGCAGCATAAATAAGCAGGAAGTGAAAGGGATCTGCACAAGCATCTTTCAGTAACTTTTACCCTGACAGCAGAAATTTTAGATTCCAGTATCTGTGTGATAAGATCTTGGCCATGGATCAAGGACCAACCAATTCTTCTTTATTCTTTTCTACTTTGATTAGCCACAGTCAGAGATTTTCTTCCGGAGCTCCTTGTTTATCAAATTCCCAACATATAGCTAAACAGTGTCAAAGTCTGAGTATTACATGTAAAATTAAAAGGAGAAATGTCAGTTCCAGATGACAAATCAGCAATTACAGACTGGAGGTGCTTTCAGATTTAGCTATCAGTTGAACAATTGCTTTTCAGGATCTTTGTTATGAATAAATTTTACAACTCACGTTCATGACTGAAGCTTTTCAGCCCCAATCATAAAGTGTTCTGTATCTAATATTTTGGAAGGTTCATGGTCACTCAGTTGGCACAAGAATTGGCCATGTGCATGTAACCTACATGTGAATGCAGTGGGCAACAAGGAGCTTTCCTTCTCCTTTCCTACTTGTATCAAAATAAAGGTTGCCTACAGATGCAATGATCCATGCTACAAAGATTAAAATCTGAAGTAAACTTGCTTTAAACTTCACATGAGCTCGTAGGCATCTTTCAAGGAGTACTAACCTCTGGTAAATTTCTTCTTTTGTTTAAGTGTGTTCAGGAAGTTTCCTGAGATTCTCTGTAGCACACAAAATTTTGTTTGCTTCATCTAACAAACCCAAGGATTGTTGTTGACAATGTATTGGGTCACACCAAAGCACTCACAGCACCATTCTCACAAAGGAGCAAATGCAATCCTCCCCTGATTTTGCCTAAGCAAAACTCAGCTTAGTATACTAGTCTATTTAATAAGAACCTTGTGATCAGTAATGCCAGTTGGATTTGTAGAATTCTGGCTTTTGATAAAGTACACTGAATCAAAAAGCCTGTGAAATATTTCTCAGATGATAACTATGCAGCAGGGCAAGATCAGCCCTGTAGATTGAAGAAGGAAAGAGAAAGGTTTTTCAGGATTTGGGCAGGTTTTGATAGACCTTCCACTCATCTGTCAGAGGGTGACATTCTCATTTTTGCCCTGGAATTTTTGTTGGTCTCTTTGAGAAGGTAAAGAATGAACAGAAAAAGCAAAGAAAGTGAGTGGTGGACATACACTACATAATGGGATCAATACCTTACTCTGTAAAAATAGAAGTGATGTATTATGTCATTTAGACAGCAAGTTATAGAACTACTCCAGAAATAGAGGATAATGATTGAATGAAGGGGAAAAGGCTTTTTTACTGACCTGAAGTACCAAGACTGAGAATATTGCTATGAAGTTGAGGAACTGAAGAGAAAGATGACAAATTGCTATTTTAGATTTTGCTTGTGTTCCTACCAGGAATTTTAAGCCATTCGTCACTGATTGTGACTGTTTCCACTTGCCTTCTTTGGCTGTTTTAATAACATTTTGCAGATGCAGTGCAATTTTTACCTATTATTTTGGGTGAATCTTCCAACAGTTGTTGCCAACTTTTCTGGTATATATTAAAATACTTTATTTAAAATAATAATAATAAAAAAAACCCCAAACCGAACCACCTCCACACTCAATAACTTGAACACATCAGAATGAATGCATTATTTATTACATGCTCCACTCTGCTGAAAATGTCCCTAAATTGCGGTGGATAAACCTGGGGTCCTGGAAAAGGAGAAGACCATTCCTTCCTTCGCTGTGTGGTTGTATTGGAACAGGCATAGCATATGAATCCAGACAAATTGCTAGGGTCCTGTGAAGTTATAAGTGTCCAGGCCTGCTGCACAATAACAGAAAAGTTACGTGGCAAATTCAAGCAACCCAGTGACCACCTTGAAATCTATCGAAGTTTTCCTTAGACTTAATGTAGATACTTAGCCAAACCTCTCTGGGTGAGCAACTGAGCTTTATCAGACTCCTTTCCTCTTCTCCCAGCTAAAAATATAAATACCCTTATATTTATGCTAGTGCACCACCTACTAGGAGGCAAGGGTAAGAAAGCTAGCTCTTTTAAAAATTAATGAGCCTTGGAAGGAAATGAAGCTGAGAGAGTATGAAAGCATATGAATTTCTCCTATACAGAAGAACCAGCATTCATTAAACTGTAACTCTACACTGTTCAAAGCTCCAGTCCACTTCAGCAGTAGATTAGTATGAGTAAGGACTACAGAGTTCAGGGTACATGTTTTTTTCCCGCCTGGAAAAACATATTACTGAATCTGTGGATAATGAGATTAGCAAAGACATTTGCTTTGTCACAGCGACATGGGCCTACCTGTCCATTAGATGCAATAAAATTGGGTCTTGCAATAGTCCCAGAAAATGGGAGATTTATACACCGTGCTAAATCTGGGGTTCTTTGCAATGGTAGCAATTGTAAGCATAATCCTATTTTTAGACTGTCGGATGATGGGAATCACATTCATTGAGCGTGTTAAGAATGGCAGCCTGGAGTTTTTGGTACTAATTAATATTAGAACTTAGAAGAGGTGGAAATGAATGTTCTTACAAATAATTCTATTAAGCAAGATATCTTTTAATTGTTCCTTTGTTGCTCTTTTTACTTAAAAGTATTAAAAACTTACCCCTTTGTAGCTCTCTTTTAAATGCAGAGATGGAAAACTATTGGAAACCAATAGATTACATTATTCATAGATATTTGTTTCCCAGATATGACCACATAATTCAGATTTTTGTACAGGAGGGTGTTACTTATTCTTTCCCATCCATCAAGACATAGGCTCAAAGAAGTCTTGTTCCAGGTCAGAATGTTAAACAAAAGCATATTGACCTGGATTCCTCTTGTTCTGTACATTTCTTACTTTTTCTTATATTCAGTCTTCCGCTGAGGGTCATTTCTATACAAAACAGTTCTATCAATATATCTGTATCAAATGAAAGTTGATTGCCATTGACATATTAGTGCAAATATACTGTGTTTGTATTTACATAAGTATAAACGTTATTCCTAATACCACCTTTGAATAAGCTATACACATGTGACACAGATCATACAGAAATGACTGTAGCTATTCTAATGAAACCTGAATCACTAAATGTAAATAAAGAAATACAACCTTACAACTGTGAAAGGAAATTGCTGTCAGACATGATAGATTGTATTTCGTGAGTCTACGGTTGGTAATTTTCTATTTATTCTCCATTTGTTTATCAGATATTCATATAATTTTGTTGTATCATCAGTCACTAAGGGACAATCAAATAATTTCCGTGAAGACACAGTTCCACCATTAAAAATGGAGATTTTTGAGGAGACCCATTTGCTTTGTCTTTGAAAGAACAGCTATACAAAGGATGATTTACCAAAAATGAGGAAAACTAAGTCTGTATTCTTTCCAGACAGCCCCACTGTCGCCATTTTTAAACAAAACTAATAAAAGCAAGTAGAGTTAAGCTGACGGAATCCAGTATCTGAAACAGCTCTGCTTCTCACAGAAGTATACAGGATGTGTAGTTCCAAAATCAGAATAATGTTCAGGTGCTAGTCACAAGAGGGAGCTCAGTGCTTCATAGCTATAGTAGAAATAGGTCTGGACTGAGAAGCAAAATTTGAATAGTTTGTAAAAGGATATAGAATTTATAAATCAATAGCAATTTTCTGTGCTTGGACTATATTAATTCATCTTGGATTTATCCTAGAACATGAGCCTTTGGCATCTAAGAAAGAAGACTATTTTCTGCTTAGTTAATAAATAGCTCATTTTCTCTTCTTTCCTCTTCCCAGTTCCTCATATTTCTATCTCTTTGTCAAAAGTAAGGTTAAAATGGAATGGAAGCTGACAGCTCATAACAGCAGTTTAAGGCAAAAAATTACAGTAATGCTACATTAGTCTTAGAAGTTGACCAGAAACAACCTTTCTATCAGGGCTAAAAACATTCAGAACTATACATTTGAAGTATCATTATACTTGAAATAATATGATAAATAAAATGCAGAAAAATGAAAATGGGGTTTTTAAAAAAATTTTGGTTGCACATCTGAGATATCTTGGTTTGATAACTGCACATTGTAGCTACAGAGCATCACAGCCATGGGTACCATATTGGTATGCACCCAAATGATCTGCTACACCAATAGTCCAGGAATGAGAAAGTGGACAAGCTGTCACAGCTGATTATTTTTGGAATTAATGCACTTGCCTAGAATATTTTGGTTTTTAAAAATGGCATTTTTTAACTGAGGAACCATTGACTGATAAAACAGTGGTCAGGTGAACTTGAAAGCAAGCTAGGAATCATGACAACATGAAATTTTCAAGAAATCCGAACTTATTCTAATCTTTGGATGTGCATACTACTGAAATTGTATTAAGTCCTCCCCATAAATTATATCATGGGAAAAAGTATGATTTGGTCATTTCAGTGTTTGTTGTTCCAGATTAAACTAGGCTGATTTTTTAACAATGGTTCTTTTCTTATTTGCCTCACCCACTCCTGGTGTTGCCTGGGTGATGTAGCTGTTCAGATGTTGTGGACTTCTTTGAGTGTTTACTTATCAGCAGTATAAAACCTGTGGAATGGTTTGACTTACTGAATTGGATTTACAACTGTTTTTCTTCCCCAGAACAGTGGAAAGTAACTGAAATAGTCATATATTTCTTCCTTCTTTCTGTAGATTCCCTTATCTTCATGTCTCAACCTACACTATCTTTGACATTCTCTTCCTTTTTCACACTCTACATTCCCTGGCACATTTCCCACTCCTTCTTGCAAAATCTACATTATCTTCAACTTCTCTTGGCCATCTGTTTTGAAAATGTCTGGTGAAATGGGTAATTTAAAAAGTAGAGTCTGTAAATAATCTCACCAGAAAAAAGATCTGTGATGACTGCAAACTAGAAGCTGAGGCGAATAACCTCTGCAACATTTTTCCTAGGAAGTTCTGGAACCTGTGACAGTTTAAGTGCTTATATCAAGTTTGAGTCTAAAAGGTATGTTCACCCTATAGTCATGGACTTGATGGTAAAAATGCTTGTTGAAATTCTATACTCTGTGTTATGCAGTTGTGCAAAATAAATAAACCTAATTATCTCTTTCGGCCTTATGAAGACTAGCTGTTTTAATTTCAAAAGACCACCACGCCCTACCTTTTTTTGGTAAGCATGAAGTCAAGCTGGTAAGTTACTAAAGAAATTTATTAGGGAAAAAAAAAAAAAGTGTGAAATAGTGTATTTCTAAAAAACTCCAATTTAAACCAATCAATTTATGAATTATTTTATCTGTAATTTTTGAGAAGCTGTTTTCTAAATTTAAAGAGAAAACACTGTAATTTTGTGTAGCATAAGCTTGTGCTTGCAAGTAGTTGAATCCTTGCATTAAGAAAAAAAACAACTTCAGTTATGAATAGAAAGAATGATTCTATGATAGACATGCACAGAGCAAGATACAGGAGTTACGGTTCAATGTATACATAATGGATATATAATCTACAAAGAAATAAAGACTTGATTAAAATTTTCCATTGAAATTGTCTTTGGTAGAAAATGGGATTCTAAGTACGTTTTATCCATTAAAAGTTTTCCTCATAACTTTTTGGCCAGAATATGTGAATGTCTGGCTTTAGGACTATTTTCCCTCTCATTTCCCAAAGAAACAAGGTGTATGTTACTATGCTGCCTGCATAGCGTTCCATCTTTCTATTGTCAGCCCCCCTTAAACTGCTAAAATGCGTTGGACACTTTTTGATAGAAGTCAACATGAGTTTAACCAGAGTTAACCAACTGTTTGGAAAACTGAGATGCTGTTCGGGTCCCATTTAAGGAGGAGGTATAGAGGGAACGTCTCTTGTCTTTCATGTGTGGATGTTCAGAAGTCAAGATGCAACTACTCTCTGACCAAGTAGCATTTGTATAACCAGCTAATCAACACATACATGATTCAGCCATAAGAAATGGTACCACTTCCTTTCCAGCAGGTCAGAAAGTGGAGGATTTGGGAGGGAAATAGGGGAATTCCAGTGTATGGAACAGAAGGTACAAGTCTGTAGGAAACCAGGCTTCATTGCCTGCTCTTCTCAATAACAAAGACAATACACGTAACAGAAGAGGAGCCTTGTCATATGGCCATGAAGTAAGTTCAAAGGAGGCTGGGTGGCTTACCCTGAGAGAAAAATTGGAAAATCCTGCTTTTAACCATCTAGGTGCTTTTGTGATCAAGGCAACAAAGCAAACTATAAATCAGCACAGGACATTTTGAGCTAATTCCTGTAGCCCTTACAGGCAATGCCTTGGAAGCCAGGATCTGATGGCTGTGAGACTCCTCAGCCACACTCTTCACCTAGAGACATCCCATCCCCAAAGGCTGCTAGCTGTATCCCACTGCTCTTCTCTGAGGGAAACCTGAGGAGGCACAGATGGTCCTCTACAGCTGTAAAGGCACTGAGAACATCAAAGTCAAGACTTCATTTCCCTCCAGCACAGCAGGTTTTAAAACAACAACAACAAAAACCTCCTAAACTGTCTATAGCTCAGGAAGTAATCTCAGCCCAAATTGGCAAGAACTCAGATAGCTTCAAATTGGAAAATGTGCAATTAATTTGCTAAATGCAAGGTGACATGCCTGAGAGGATGGTCTGTATTTGAAATCAGGGAAAGTTGATTAAAAATTGGGCTCTCTACTAAGAAGGAAATAGTCATTCTGAATCTATGATTTAGGGCATGATTTTATTGTACTCTCATTCAAGTGTGCAATGCCTGATTGAAAATGAAGCAAATCTAATTAATTAATATTGGCCTCCTGCTATCGTGCATCTGTGCCACACTCCTTGAATGACAATCCTAAACATCAGAAAAATATAGAACTCTTTATAACGAAGGATCTTATAAACAACAAAATAAAAAAGAAAATTTTAAAAAAAAAAACAACAAACCCCAAACAGCTCCCTGAACTGTATCCTATTGCTAAGAATAATCCAATGGTATTTTAACCACCCTGCTGAACAGACAGGCCTTACATCGCGCTCTGACGTTGGCCAAACTGGGGCTCTGGCGGCGGGCCAAAGGAAGCAGGTTTCAGCGGCGCAGCCCTCCACCGAGAACACCCCAGCACCGGTCCCCCCACGCCGGGGCACTGCACATTCATTTTATGTGTAGTGCTCCTGTGCCTCACAACTGCTATGTCTGATATTTTCTTTATGACTTCAGCTTATTTGCAGATTTGGCTGCAAGATGTGTTTTCGCACAGTACTCAATACAAAGTCTAAAACTGAAGCTCAGTAATACAGTTTAGCAAATTTAACTGAATTAACTTGATCTCTAGAAATAATAACTGTGGAAAGACAGAGGGATTTATTCCTATGAAGTTTTGACAATTTCTGGCATGTATGATGACACCAAAAAATGTTATACCAAAAGTATGTGTAACCTCAGCTGTCAGCTGGGTGAAATTGCTTCACAGATACCTGATGGAGACACAGAGAAGCCAGAAAGGTAACATTAAGTCAGTAGTAGTAGATAACAACCACAAATGTTCGCCACCACATTTGTACTCTACATCATGCACTGACATTCTAACCTGTCCAACTCTTCTCACTGCAGCTTCTCCTTAAAAAGCTACCAATGGCCAGTGCATCTTTTTTGTGGATGAAGGGATAAGGTGGGGTTTTCGGGGAGGTGGGGTGGTGGGGAGGGGCACGGGAGAGGAAAAAAAATATTGGCGTGTGTAAGATGTGTAAGGAGCAGAGTCACAAGTGCATGATCTGCAGGTAGGGTGTCTGTGGTCTTTGCAAAGTTGTGGATTGGTGAATGGAAGAAAGGGATATCTGCTAGATGGCCATAGACTTTCTTTTCCTTCCTTTTTGGGTTTCCATGTGTTTTGTAGTCTAAAGATTAATTTCCAGTCTTTGCAAACATAACATGAAAGTCAGCCTGCTGACAAAAAACATTGTTTCAGATTTGTCTTCTCAACTGCTGATCAACCCCCTTCTCAATTTATGCATAAACTTCAATTATGAAAAAATATTTTTTTTTCATAAACACAAAGCACCAGATCTTCTTTCACTGTTTCAAAAGGCTGTATAATATTGAATGAATGAAAATAGAGTCGTCAGTTTCAGAACAAAATCTCTAAGAAATTAGGAGATTGTGGTTGGATTCTTCTCTGTGCACACTATTAGGCTTTCAGACTTAAAAAGAAAAAATTGTTTATATTTCTCCACAGAAAACTATGCCAATGATCTGACCTCAATCAGTGAACTCTTAAGAGAACAGCACAGGTGCTAGAGATGGCTAAGGCAAGACGGCTGGAGAAGCATATTTATTATTTTTATTGTACACCTCACACTGACACTTGACTGATTAATACAAAACATCCAACTCTTTCCAGCAGCTGGAAAAAAGATTTATTTTTATCTCATCATTAACATTCCCATCAAGTGATGAGCTATAAAACTTCTGCCTGCAAATCCAAATTGAAGAACAGTCAGATAGAATATTTTTTCATGCAGTAAAACCTTAAAAAATGTCCAACTGGGATATCTGTAGCTCTGCTGTTAATATCTGGAGTGAGTTCCATGGACAATGCTATGATTTCCCAAAGTACTTAAGCACATGGCTGATTTTAAGCTCTGAATAATCCCATTTGTCTGCAACAGAATTTAAGCAGGCATGGTAAAGTAAGGATGAAGCTGGAGCCACAGAGCAGTCCTTCCACATCCCTCAGTCAGTATCTCTAGGATTTCTGCTACCTGGATGCAGGTGGCTCAGCTATTTTGAATTAATTTAGGTTTAGCAAGTATTTACCTGGAGGACAGGATATAAATGCAGGAAAAAATTTAACCAAATGATGTGATGGAGAAACAGCAAAAATCTGTTATTATGAGAACTAAGCAGGAAAAAATATACTGTAGATAACATATTTATGAGCTTTAGGGTATATTTCTGTCTGCAGTTCTCACCACACTGTCATATTGATACAAAGCAGTATGAAAACTCTCTTTCCTATGATATTTCCCATTCAAGCTGTGATAATAACTTTATATTTGCCCAAGTGTGTAAAAACTTCCAACTGCATGCAAAATGAGCAGTCTGAAGACAAACATACAACAGTATCAGAGAGAAATTCTACTGGATTCTTGTTTCACGTGTAGAGCAGAAAGATCGGGTCTCAATATAGTCAGGGAGCCTGAATGCTTCATTTCTCTAGGGGAGCCATTCTCCTAGCATTAGAACCATATTAAAAATTATTAATATCCCTATTGTCATGAAAATCTATACTTTATTTGAACATATATGTGCATTTTAATAGCTGACCACTAAAAGTACTCAAACGTGGAGTTCCATGTTTGGTTTGTATGAGTAAAATGCTGCAATAATGGGAAGTATCAGTACAACAACAATAGATGTAATCACAGCCGCCGTTTGGCAAGGTATTTTACATAAAAAAATGAAGGGACACTTAAAATAAGCTTAAGCATGGCTTTAGAGGCATAATTTAACCAAAAATGCTCTCGGGTAATTAAACAAGAGAACAACTGGTTTTGTTCTGTGTCTTAACTTCTGAAGTTTTAAATTCTGTAATCACAGTTGTTGGCGAGTCTGTCCCCAAGATTCCCCTGTCACTAAGAGTTTTCCTCTTGCCTTCACAAGAGTAGAAAACCCCTCATCACTCTGCATTCATCATGCTAAAGGGTTTCACTGGAAACTCATCACATGTGGTCAGTGTGGGTTGGCGAAGGCTGGATTTTGTTAGCAAACTCTATCCACTAAATTTACCACCAAAGTTGAACCTGCCAGAGACCACTTTCCTTGACGGCACTACTGACAGAGTCTTTGTCAAATATGGAATGGGCAAATAAGTTTAAACAAAAGAAGAACTGACTTAACTGTGCAAAACTCAAAGTGTGTTTCCAATGAATCACTACTTTGGTTATTAAAAAAAAGGTGACATAACCTTTCTTGACTGGTTTTTGTTCTGTAGTCACTTTTTAAATTCCTGGTTTGAGCCAAGCCAGTAAGTAGAAACAGAAAATGCTACAGTACTACCTTTCCTTGTGAAGTTTTTTACGAAAAAAAAAAAAAAAAAAAGGGAAAAGGAAGTTGGACAAATCTCTCAGTCTCTACTGTATATCTCTTTTGGCAACTTTTACTACCAAGTTTTACAAATTCAAGATTAAGCTAATTTAAACCTAACGTATCCACCCCCTACCCCACCCTGAAAATGTAGTGGTGATGAAATTTTATGTCAAAAATCCAATGTGATTTCAGGCTGGATTTAGACATGGATACAAGTTTCCTTAATGGTTTAAGAGATAGAAATTTTGCAGCATCGTACTATTATGGGAAGCTTACTTTCATGTAAATACTCTGAAAAATATTTGTACTTTATATTAATAGCATCTTGATCTACAGCTGGGTTTGAGGGCTGGAAATTTTCTTCACTAGCACTGAACCAACAGGGGATAATGCTTTTATCAGTTTTGTTTTAGCACATGGTAAAGAGATAATGGAAGTTCTAATTACAGCAGATAGCTTTGAATCCTGCTCTGATTTAGTTAATATTAAATATAAAAGCATACACAGGCTAGACAGTGATGATGAGCCTTTATTTCAAAAAAGCAGGCCTGGAGCTTTATGAAAATTATTCCCCAAGATTTAAGAGAGAGTAAGACATGAAGTCTTTCAGCAGTGAGAATGGGATTTAGGCTGAACACAAAATAAATGTGACACAAAGAGAAGAGTGAGTGGTTTTGTGTCATCCAGAAGGGACAGCATTAACATTAGGGCCAATAATTTTAGATAAACTAGGTAAATTAACAAATACAATGAAGATTATTGCAGACATAATCCAGACAAAACTCGACACATGTGTTCAGATAGTCTCCATCTCATGTTGCGGAAATAACTAATCTATGCACTTGCAAGATCTTGTAGCAAGGACTTATGATACCTTATCATTAGATGTATTAATTCATCAGGTGGTGCAGCACCTTAGTAAATATAAGGAACAAGCACGTCACAGAATCATGGAATCATTTAGGCTGGAAAAGACCTTTTTAAGAACATTGATTCCAACCATTAACCTAGCTCTGCTAAGCCCACCACTAAACCATGTCACTAATCACCATGTCTACATGTCTTTTAAATACCTCCAGGGATGGTGGCTCAACCATTTCCACGGGCAGCCTCTTCCAGTGCTTGGCAAACCTTTTGGTGAAAAAAATTTCCTTATGTCAAAACTAAACCTACCCTTGTACATCTGGAGGCCATTTCCTCTTGTAACTTGGGAGAAGAGACCAGCCCCCACCTCACTACAACCTCTGTTCAGGTAGTTGCAGAGAGCAATAAGGTCACCCCTGAGCCTTCTTTTCTCCAGGCTAAACAACGCCAGTTCCCTCAGCTGCTCCTCATAAGACTTGTGCTCCAGACCCTTCACCAGCTTCATTGCCCTTCTCTGGACACGCTCCAGCACCTCAATGTCTTTCTTGCAGTGAGGGGCCCAAAACTGAACACAGTGTTTGAGGTGCAGCCCCATCAGTGCTAAGTGCAGGGGGACAATCACTTCCCCATCCCTGCTGGCCACACTGTTTCTGTTACAAGCCAGGATGCTGTTGGCCCTCTTGGCCATGTGGGCACACTGCTGGCTCATGTTCAGCTGGCTGTAGACCAGCATCCCCAGGTTCCTTTCCTCTGGGCAGATTTCTGGACACTCTTCCCCAAGCCTCTAGTACTGCATGGGGTTGTTGTGACCCAAGTGCCGGACCCGGCACTTAGCCTTAGCTTTGTTGAACCTCATGCAATTGGCCTTGGCCCATCAATCCATCCTGTCCAGATCCCTCAATCAGATCAACATTCCCCCCTCAATTTGGTGTCATCCACACACTTGCTGATGGTGCACTCAATCCCCTTGTCCAGGTCACCGATAAAGATATTATACAGAACTGGCCTCAATACTGAGCCCTGGGGAACACCACTAGTGGCCGGCCACCAGCTGGATGTAACTCCATTCACGCTCTAATCCACTGACTACAAGGAATGGTGAAGTCACTTTAAACTCCCCAGACTCAGGAAAAAGAAGAGTAGCCTGGAGGAGGTGAATCCATAGGCTTCTGATAGGAATAGCTGGACTTCCTGAAGTTCTGATATTTTGCTCTGCTTTGTGTTTTGTTCAATATACCTTTATGTTTACTTGAATACACAGTTCATAATGCAGATAAAAAGAACCTAAAATCTCTTTCCCCTCATAAAGAACTGTGATCATCACTAAATAAGGGAGTCAGCTTTCTTCTTGCTTATTTTCCCAATGGCCCTATTTTGCTCTGCATAGTGGAAGACCTTCAGCTTAAGCCTCTGTGGTGGTAAATGTGATTTATGAGGAGGTGGGAGCTATGGGACTGTGTTTTTTAAAACTGAGGGAAAAGGTCTTACACCTCTGGTACTCTAACTACTAAACAACTGTGCAAAAGTCTGAGCACAACTCGTTCTTCCACCTATGTGTTTAAAAATAAACTTTCCAGATGCATAATGTGGGGAACATCATTCATACCTCCAAGTATGGCAGATTTTAAACTGTAAAACCCTGTTGCACCTAGGTTTTTATCTCAATTGTGAAAATACGCTTATATATATATGTGTGTGTGTGTGTGTGGGAGAGACAAGATTTTAAACATACTTCATTCCTAAATATTTCTCTTACCTGGCTTGAGGCTTTCTATCTCCTGCTTTAAGTACAGGCATCTCACAAATCCAGAGTTTAATGCGGGTGAGCATCTAACTCAGAACTATGAATACCATTCTTAGTCTGCACAATGAACTTCAGGTGCTGCTATATTTAGCTGAGCATTGTCTATATCCCTTTGGAAACTGTTTTAAAAGAACAAAACAAACAAAATACTCCATCATTTTGTGTCTATCACTCCACCTTCATTGTGAGCAAGCTGCCTTTCTTACCTTTGCTCATATCTTTTAGACAGCTGAGAATGAAAATAACCCATTAGATCTTATTGCACCTTAGTCCTCTGAGGTTGTTCTTTTCCGGAAAGGGATTTTCTTGAGTTAGGATTGCCAGGAGCAGGCCAGCCTGAGTGATCTCTTTCTCAATTCTTTTGAAACATTCTGCAATATTCCTGGCTTTTAGATGACATTAAGGATTTGATGTCTTAAAATTGAGCACTCATAAGTGGTTCTGTGAGGGAAGTTCCAAACCACTACCCAGCTTTGAACATACAGATTTTGTCCCGAAGTTATAAGCTTGACTGAAAAAGTGTATTATGACATTCCTGTGAGAAAAAAAATACAGTAAGAAATTATTCTCATTTATATCGTTGCTGCAAAGCTGATATGAAGTTCGTATAGTGAGAAAATGTTTTTTTTTTCTGCTTTGTTTTCTTGCTATGCTATTATACTACCACTTATAATATTTTTGGTTCATTCTTTAATGATCATTCTTTCCAAAAACTTTATGAGTGAAACAATGCAGCCTAAGTTTTTTAGGACATCTTAAAGCAACATAGTTGGTAGCAGGTGTAAGTTTGACACTTTTTAAAATCAAAGTAACCCATTTAACTTTGTAACTCTGGAAAGGGTAATCCCCTCACAGATCACATTTGAAAGTAGAGATTTTTACACGTACAGGTACAGACTGATTACTGTAGGTTTTGTTTCTTTTGTTTCTTTTTCTTCTATTTGAATTCCATGGATTTTACCAGATTTACAGAGACATGAAGTTGAAATAATATAGTGTTAAATCCAGCACATTAAAAAAAGTACTTCTAGTGCTGTATTGATCCAAGTAAATCTACAGTTACATTCTCTTACCTTTTGCCAGACACTGTTTTTGCCTGTCTTTAATTTGCAAGCTTTTGAGGAAAGAAAATGTCATTATTTCTTTTTGTAAGTTTACATAAACTGCACTCTTTAGTGCAAGATAAATAATGCATAAAATCTATTCATGCTGTTTGAACAAGTTTGAGGAGACTTGCACAAAGAGAGCTGACAATGCAAACTTAATAGCTTGATCACTCAAAGCATGGATTTCCAACAACTGAATCAGGTTGATTCCCAGCAATCACCAGCCACTGATTTTGCATTATCAGTTGGAAATTGATTTAATGGCATCCCCTGAGCCCTAATCTGTTTCCTAATTGCTTGTAATGTGTTTTTCAGGCAAGGGGGCAGCTTTGGAAAGGTTTGAGTTGCTCTGTTAAAATATCTTTTTCCTCATCTAGTGTCATAGATTGATGAGGAATACAGGGATATTGGGCTTTTGTGTAACTTCCAGACAGATTTAGTAGTAGTTATGTAGCAAAACAAACAAAAAGACTTTCTGCTTTGCTTTTCATCACGTTTCTGTCCCCCCAAAAATGCAAGCATAAGCTTCTGAGAGAAAGGTGGAGGCTGAGAAAGAATGTAGTACTACCTCCACACACTAAAGCTTGATTCACTGGAGGGTCCCACGGAGAAAAACATCTGTTCTGTGATGGGCATCTACATTTGGACTGGTCACCTGAGTCCTTTTGAACAGTGTGGTGAAAAAAGAATGATTCATCTCATCATAATGCAAGCAGTTAAATTATGTGGAATGTATTGTTCTTTAACAGTATTTACTTCATTTTTTGGCAATAAAAGTAACTTAGTGCGATTAGCTCAGGTGAAGACATCTGCATCGAAGACATGTACAGCTAGGTTAGGTGAATCATTCCTTGAGGTTTTTGTTTCTACTGGTAAATTAAGCAATGTCAGGGAATGTTCCTGGGTACTGGAATTCAGTCATATATAATATTCAATTATTTAAACAGCCCATGGTGTGGTTTTGGTCTATTCCACTTAGGACTCCACCAAACAATTCTTTAGCATGCTTTGGGAGCACACACCGGCCAGCAGCTATTCCTAGCAGGCGATGTGAATGTAGCCACCTTGTCTTTGAAGGTGCAGCCTGGTCCTTGCCAGCCGGCTTCAGTGCCAGAAAACTGTTCAAATGATGTTCAGTTTTCTACTATAGATGTATCCTGAATATCTAAGTTTGAGAGTAATGATAAGGGACAGTAATTCTTCATAATGAAATATGGCTACAGCATCTTAGTTTATCTGTTCAATGGTAAAACTGTACACCAATGAAACCAGGATGAGAAACCTTAGAGTATTTCCACTGTACCGTACTGTATACAGTACAAATCACAGTGAAACATGCTCCTGAATAATGTGATACATTGGAAAAAAATAATGTGGTCTAAGTATCTGTGTCTGCTGTAATTACTTCAGTACAGCTTGTGCCGGAGAGTCCTGATATAAGGAAAATGGTAAGAATAACCAATGGATTTTTCTAGTGCAGTCAACTTTCTATACTCTACCTGCCTCCTTTTCTTGTCTGAATAATTAAAACAGGAGAGTTCATGAGCCTTATGGAATATATTTTAATTAAACAGCTACTATCATATTATTCCTTTACTATGAAAAGGTGTTTATCTTTGTACAATTTAATGATCACTTACTATTCCCGTTGTAGCAAAACAGTATTTTAGACTAGAGGTAGGTTTTTCTGATGTAACCAAGACTTTCATATGTGATATGGAATTATCTGCTTCAAAGCTAGACATATATGTGTAGACACCAGTATGGAGTAATTATACAGGTTTTCTCTCTAGTCTCGGGTTTTGTGTGCTATTACCAACAATGTAAATACAACACTGAATGTTTTTAGAAAAACAGAAATTCTGACAGTGGATCCAAACTCTGGGAGGAATTATTCCGTGACAATGACATCTGCAAAGTATATACTTTAATGTGAAACATATATCAAGTAAATAAATTATTCCTTTTAAATATTTTAAATTCCTTATATGGAATACATACTATGCTCTCTGTTTCGCACAAAAAAATGCCAAAGTCAATGAGAAGTGAGAACAGACTGTTTGCAATTTTCTGAGATCACGAGAAACTGCTGAGCCAATTGGTAGTTTCAACTCACTTGCTTATTTCTCAATTAATGCTCCTGTAAAATGAAGAATAAACAAACTTTGCTCTGCCTGTTGCTTAATTAGCCATAACAAAACTTTCTGAAGTGTGGCACCTCAGCAATTGAAGGTATGGTTGTAGGCAGGGGCCTGCCAACAACAATACGAAAAACTTCTGAACCTTGCCAAGACTGCTCCTCAGCAAAGCTGAGGCTTCTCCAAGTTATATGAACCATTTCCTGCAGATGCGTTGGACTTTTTCCTTCAACACAATTTTTTAAAGTTACGTGTTTATCATATTCTGGGTATCTTCTCTTAACAATACTGTCTTGGGGTTGTTTCTGGAAAAATTCAGATAATTGGATCTGGGTTACATGTACTGAGAGTTCTACTTCAGGGCCTCATGTTTCAGTAAATTCCTACAGTTAGTTACACTGTATAGTATAAACCATCTTCCACTGATTTTCCACAAGCACCTGAGATGAAGGAAAAGTTTACCATGACATCCATCATGGACTTGGTGCAGGATGGTTTGGATTACCCAGGTGAAAGAGTCAGGCGCAGAAGAATTGATGCCCCTTGGTCAGTGGTCTGCTGCAAGCAGGTGGACAGAGAGCAAGTGGGGTATGGTGGACAGGGAAGGAAGGGCTGAAGGTGGCCTTTGCTTCTTTACTGACTGGCTAGAGCATCTGAGCTAGTGCTGACAGGGAAGTAGTTCAATGCTGATGTAAGCCTGCAGTAAATTAGTAGCATTTGGGAGCAAACAGGAAACAGAGGAAATTGTGCCACAGCATCTCAGAAATGCTCTGCCTCCCAAGACTTTTCTTGGGTAAGTGCCACGGAAGATGCCATTCATTACTCTGGAGAGGAGCTAATAAAACCTGGTTTTTGCTGAGAGCCCACCAGCCTCAGGCAGGCAGGAGCTGCAGGGAGACCTGGCCAAAGGCATGTGCGTGTGCCCATGGTTTTCATGGAAGCTTTTTGTGAGGAGAGTTCTAAAACTGTAACTCTGTGTGTAATGTACATCTAATAAATTTATGTGTGCAGATATGCAAATAACGTCCCTGCTTGGACACTCTAGGTCCTCCTTGGCTGTAAATATTTCCTTTGACAGTCATGTTATTTTAAACACACTTTTGCCTTGCAACAAAAGCAACATTAACTGTAATACAGACTTGGCTTAGAAGTGCTCCCTGTTTTCTTAGATTAAACTCCTTTCTCCAGCTGCATCTATTTTAGGGTCTGATCAACGTTATAGTTGGCTCTCATGCTTCCTAAGGGTAATGAAAACTTGTGGAGATCACACAGTTTGTGCAACAATGAAAAAAAGCAGAAGCCCTCTTAAGCAGAGGTTCAGTTGTTGTGGCAAACCCAGTGACACCTCTAAGGACACTTGGATGAAAATTATAAATTCTCTCTTAAGAAACAGGATTAGAAATGCTGATGAGAAAATTTTCAAGTCAAACTATGAAAAACCAGTGTGAGGCCTCTCCAGACAAACACTGACATCTGTAATTGTTTGCCGAAACTCCTAGGTACAGTTTCCAAGCATTTTAGATTTTTCTAGCATTTGTTCTTTACATTTTTAGGTCTGTTTGCTGACTTACCAGAGTTTAATACATGTTACATGATAGAATACATACTACCATCTACTTTGTAAACCAGCAGTGTTGCCCACAACTTCCGAAACAACTGTCTAAATGCAATTCATCCTCAGCTGGCAAACTCCATTGGCACTGCAGGATGATAGAAATGGAATGGGAGACACTTCCATCACCTCTCTTTTATAAAAATAGCCTTTGGGGAGACCACCACTCATGAAAGCTGTCCTTTGGCTAGAATTAGTCACTGGAAGATCCAGAGATCCCAATACAAAGACTCTCTTAGGATAAAGAGGAGTCACCTTGCATCCAAAAGCAGGACAGCCAGTACTGGGCTTAATGTAGCCTCATTCCCCAGTCCCAGCTGCGGCACTTTATGCCTGTATCAGCCCCGCAGGTGGTCTGGTTCTTGAGTCTGTGGAAAGAGCTGCTCAGGGGGTGGGCTATGTGCACTCAGGGCCATAGGGGTGTTATGCTGAAGGGAAGATTGCAGGATGGAAATGAGTGGTAGGGAGAGTCTGGGGGACAGTAACGACGTTTGTCAAGGTAACACTTGTGAAGTTACACATTTATTTTTGCAGATCTACAGTTCTTTATTCCTTTGGAAAGGTGGGTGCCAGATGGGAACCTGAACTGGTATTATTTGGTGCTCATCTTGCAATTCCTTTGGGTTAGTTTGTGAGTATGTATGTAAGCAAGGCAATGGATAATCAGGCTCCTCATGTAGGTAGGTATGTATCTTCTACTTTAGAAGTCAAGAGAACAAACTGTGTGATGTGGTTGCTTTGAAGGTGTTTTATTTTGCTTTTTGGCTGGTTCTCTGAAAAATGGGAGTAGAGCCAAGCCTTCTCAAATAGAGAATGAAGACACAGAGTTCTTATTTTGGGATACTTTTCCTTGGTGGAAAGGACAGAAAGAAAGGATTTCAGAGAGGTGCGAAAAAAGAATGAGCAGATGAAAAAAATATTAATTTCTGGTTTAAAAATTCAGTCAAGATATTTTTTATAAAAATGAATCATTATTTAAATTTCCAGCTGTAACATTGCAATGTTAGCTTTCTGCTGTCTACCTGAGAAGAAAATTAATTTATGGTTTTATTGTTGGTGGCTTAGCATTGGACATAGCAAATTAATTTTAATTTTTAAAGAACATCTTTGCATTCTTAAATCAAAGATTTATTTTCTTATCTCTGCTCTAAAGCTACTCCTCACCTTCCTTAAAAAAATTCTCAAAACAAAGAAAAATTCAAACTTTTTAATGTCATTTTCAAACAGCTTTACTGGGTTATTGCTAGCTATGTAACTATGAACTATATGTTCTCCTTCTCAGAGATTTCAATCTCCACTTTTTTTCTGTTTTTTGGGGTTTTTTTTTAAATTATTTTCATAAGAATCACATCCAAAGTTTTTGTTATCATCACCTCCTTCCATGTTACCATTGCAGCAACGTTACTGCTGGTTGTTGAATTTGATTTTCCTGATTCCTTTTACTGTGATTCTGCATATAGGGCATGTGAACTGTTTTGTAATACTTGTTTACTACATTCCTTTCTGATCATACTAGTCCCCAAAACATGAATAACACTAGGATGTCAGGTAAATCAAATCAGCAACAGTGAGTCTGGTTGATTATTTTTCTTCACGCTTCCCAGCAGACACACGCTTTTGAGAAGAACAGCAGCCTGGGTTGTTTGTACCTTCAAAGGAACTATGTGGGTAAACCTGGGGGGCATGTAACAAAGGCTTTATTTCAAAAAGACAGAAGCAGGAAGTGGAGAATCAGGACCCAACCTCCAGGCAAAAAAATGCCTCTTGGCCCGGGATTTAAAGATGCTGTTGGAAGGATGAGTCTCAATTCCTGAATTCGGCTACCAAAGTGGTCCTTCTTTGTTTGGGACCTAGGCCAGACCCCAACCTGATACACCCTGTTCTGTTGCTCTGGAGTTTCTGACCAAGTTTGGCACCATCTCTGCCAGCAATTAACAAGAGCTATGGCCTAAAGCTTGAATATGATTACCACAAGCATCTACTACAGTAAATATTTCATTAATGTGACCGTCTTCTTTTCAGTCTAGGTCTCCTATATTTTCTTTCACATCTTTAATAATTTCATGTCCTCTACTGCAACTTTCAATCAGTCATTTCAAAGCACTTGGCAGACTTCAGAAAATGTGTGCCAGTTCCTGCACTCCTTTGACTACATCCCTTCAGTGAAATCTTGGAATGAATTCATTTGGGTTTTCCTTGAGAAAAGAATGAGTAGGAGCTGGGTCTGTCAGAGCTGGGATTGCTGTAGCCGAAGCTAAAAGTGAGTCACCTTTGAGGAATAGGCAAGGGCTGCATGCATAGCGGCAGGGCAAGTGGGGCAAACAGAAGCTTTATAAATATCTCTCCGGTATGGCACAACACCTAAGGACTCAGCATGAAGAATAGGATGCCTGTCTTAAGCTGAGAGTGACTTCTATCTATCTACAGATATGCCACATGGGATTCCTCCAGGACAAAAGGAGTCGGTAATTTGGATCGGCAGCTGCCTGGAAAGCTGTCCTCACAACAGGCTGCTGTTTCCTGACTTCATTGTGTGTGAAATGACTGTTCTTCACTTGGTATAAATGTGCTCCTACAGTATGTTAAACAGTACAAATTCTCTAAATCCTGAGTAGATGAGAACTGAGGCAAGTATATGAAGCTCCACATGTAAAAATAGTACTGCTTAAAAGCATTTAGTATTATTAGACAGGATTTCCCCAAAGAAGAAATACTGCTCTGAATGTAAGATCACTTCATGGTTTTAGTCTCTTAAATCCATCGGCTTGTTACAAATTTCCTGGTTTTTTTGTTGTGTTTTTTGGTGTTTTTTTTTAACCTCTGTTTCTATGATGGACCTGAAGAGTCTGTTGTGGATATTTCTGGTAATGTTAGCATGTCTATTTCCTGCTCAAGACAGTCAGTATCTATCCAGTTGCATATCTTTAACCATCTCACTAAAAATGGACCCTAAAAGGGATGTAAAAAATTATATTTCTGCATATAGGGGCATGTGGGTGAGAACATAGCTCTTTCCCTAAGCTCTGGTAATTTACATGCAATAACATCATAAACCTATCTCAGTGTGGGAGGTTCCATGACTATAGCATGAATCTGTCAAATTCCAGTCTCTCTGGTATACTTGGTGCCAGTTCAAAATCTAGAGACAGAAAAAAAGAATCCTAAACCCAACATCTCCCAGATACATAAATTAGACACCACAGAGTGCAGTCTTAAACATTTCACAAGGATATTAACGGAGATTTGCTTTCTTCTTTGGCTATGTTTCACTTCCTACAGGTTTTTCTATGATTATAAACCTGTCTGCTTTATCTGCAATGGGGTCTGCATCAGTACTGTGACCTGCGGACGGATGATTCCTCACAGGACTGACTCCACTGGAAAAAAACCCAATAAATTACAATAAAACTTTTATCTGTGTGCTTGGTCAAATACAATTTGCTGGGACTTTGAAAATCTACATCTGTTCTGTATACAATTTGTATTGCCATTTGTTACACAGATGTGTAACGAGACAAATACCTGTCCAGGCTTACATGTGATTCAGAAATGCATATGTTAATCACACTGGTGGAAGGAGGTGAAGGAAAAGACAATAAATCAGCCTACAAATGGTTTCACTTGGAAAGGTCTAACAGAACAGGGTTATTTTTATCCTAGGATGCTTTTAATTTGAATCAGAAATGCTTTACCACATGTTCTGCCAGCAGTTCAAAAGGACTGGTAACAAACATTTAATCTTTTTTATTCTGGGATTGGCACTAAGCCCTCATCAAAAAGCGTATGCAGTCAAACAGCTTATCTCCACTGAGCTGTTTCCCTTAATGTGTTCCTAATTATAATCCTATATATTGCTCACTGTGGCCGATTGAACAATATGGCAGTAATTTCTTTACAGGCCTCGCTGTTCTTTGAACTGTGAGTACAGAGGGCTAGAACGGAACCAGATCAATGGGATTTGAGTGCAGGGGAATCCAGCCAGATGCAATCTCTGGAGAATGCATTTCCAGCTGTCCTCCAGAAAGGGACTGAAGCAGACAGCTGGTAACTGGTGCAGCCTCTTTCATACAACCCCATGGATCTGCAAGGTGCAGTCCTTCTTACCTTTATTGCATACTGTACTTCTGGGGAGGACTCATCCAAATTCCACACAAAGGGTGTTTTTTAACAACAGGGATAGCCTGCCCACCTCCTCCTCTTAAGATTTCATTAGACTATTAAAAAGTTTCTGAAGGAATATTTGAATCAAACTTGAGCAAATGTTTCCTGAACATATAAGCTAAAGCTCTAATATAAAGCTGAGAGGAAGTAAAAGTATTTGTGCTACAGTTTTAGCTGTGTTTGTTTGTGGAGGGTTTTGGAATACATAAAGTCTGAAAAGTTAAGCCTTTTATTCTTAAAATGCCTGTAGCCTTAGGAATTGCAACCCTCTCTGCCTCCTTTTTCCTGTATGGACGCCTGGTTCACAAAGAATACATACAGCTGTAACATGCTAGATACCAAATAAATGAAAATGGTAATAACTGGAGTTATGTTTATACCCAAACAATTGTTTGTCTTTGCCAGCTTCCACTTAGCTCTGATGAAGTGATAGACAACAAGGACAAAAAAACCAGTCAACTAAGGATTTGATACTCCTGTGCTTTCAGTAAAGTTTCGCTTTACAGGTCATATTAATTAATTTCTAATTGATGTATTCACTTCCTTTAATATGATCTTTTTCCCCTTACCTACATACCCCTCACATACAGAGGGCCCTAGCAAAATAGAGTATAGTGCTTAATCTTTAAAACAAAGCAGATCAGAGAGACAAACTCCTCAGACTATCCCAGCATAATTTGCAAACTTGGTAGCTTAGGGCTATGGATCAGCTTTAAGGGAAAAAGGGGGCATTGCACAAAGTGCTTCTAGTGACCCTCCAATTCCTCTGAAAGGAGTTTTGGCAGGTACTGTCTGCCACAATAGCCCCAAGCCTGGAAATTGGGAAGCGCTATGTTTCAGGTGTGTATGTTGCTGGTGTTAGAGGGAGTGAAGGGCAAATGAACTCATTTTTAACGCCATCACAATATCTAAATACAAAATTGTTGTGGGTTTTTGGTTTTTTGGGGTTTTTTTTGTGTTTTTTTTTTTTTAATATCTCTTGCATGTTGGCAGGTTTATTTACTGAAGCTGCACAGAGGCATGTGGAAGTGTTATTAGAGATGCAGCTGCCAGAGCTGCTGGCACTCCAGCTGTGCATTGTGTAATAGAGCTACATATCCACCAGCATCAGTGGCCACAATAAGGAGTAAGTACTGGGCAGTACCAAGGAGGATGGAGGTGAATATGGGTCCCTGCAGAAAGTTCTTCTGATCATAGCCCACTGGAGTCACTATGAAGACATCTCATGATCACAGCAGGCTTCAGACCTCCTCCTGCCTGTGTAATACCTTCACATCCACTGGCACACAGTGAATTGTTGGGAAACTATTCTTAACTTATGTCTTGAAGGTTTCATAAAACCCATTTATTCTATATCTCGGTCTAACTGCCTTTGACAAACAATGCTGAGAGCTTCACAGTACTCCATTCACACTTTTTTAAAGATCTGGTGTCTGCTACATCAAGGTGCAGGATAACATCAGTTGGAAAACAGCATTACTTAACACACCTTGGTGCATACCAATAATCAACCAAATAATTAAACTTACTGAGGAAGTTCAGTTGCTCTGTGAGGCAGTCTAGGTTCACTGAGGCTCCCCAAGGAATAAAGACCATTGCTTTCAGAAGGTGACACTAGTTTTTGGTTTTTGCTTTCATGTCTTGTGCCTCTAATCCCTCAACTTTTGGGATCATTGCTTGCCAGGTACATTAGTTTTCGCCCTTCATATAGGTGGAAAACAGGCACTGTTTGCCCATGGTTCATATCTGTCTAGGGTGTCAACTTCTTAAGACTGCAAGACATCTCTCTGGTCACTACTCCTGTTCGTGTTCATTTTTCCCCTCAATGACAGCACTATTGTCACAAAGTTTGTTTTGGATACCAAGTAATATTTTGTGATACAGGATATGTGTCTTATGCCATAATTGTCGTTCAGGTACTGTCAAGTCACCAGTGACCTTGTTTCAATTTCAAATAGAGACCGCACACTTTCAAATAAAGAGATGAATAAACAATTTCTTGCTGAATGTTGATCCTATCACTTTTGTTGAGTGCTCTAGAAAGTGTGCCTGTGGCTGTCATATTATTTTACAAATCAGCCATTTGTAACCAAAAGAATATTTCCTGTGTGGTGGGTATTTTTGGGATGCTTTTTGGCCTTGAGGGCAACTTTATGGGCAGTTTTAGTTACTAATGTCTTCACATAAATAAAAGCATGAAACTTTTTATAACACTAACCAGGGCTAAAGCCACTTCTATTTGAGCAGATGAATAATTGTTCTTTGATAGCATCTGTGATGAATAAAAACAGGCTGCCAGTTTCAGATGTGCTGTTATATGAAGACCAAGCCAACTGCCCACTTGAAGCATCTTCTAAGAACTTAGTGTTGCTCATCATGCGATAGTATTTCAGGATCAGGGCCTCTTTGCCTTAGTTTCCCATGTCTGTTGGATAGCTTTGCACTGTAACATGCCCAAGTAGTCAGTTTAGGCTGTTAGACTAAGTGTGTTTACATAAATCATAATTTCAAAGAATTTTGTACCAGTTTCACATGTATTAAGACATGCCTGCTACTGATGGCCTTAACTTTGATGTGACTACCTGAACACTTTCTCACGTCTCACCCACATATATTACCATCTTCAGTGAGAAGTTACATTTCTACTTGCTCAGATTTATCCCAGCTGTTCCATCTTTTCCCAAAGCTTCTGGTTATGCTATACAACCTTTTCTTCCCATAGTTAAACATCATCTTTATAGCCTTTTGTATCCTCCATACCAACAAAAAATTGTTGTTACATTTTGAAGTCAAACCCCTCAGGGGCTGGAAACAACCCAAATGGCAGTCTGCAGAAACAATATTTCTCAAAGGGACTGTTGAGTGTGAACAAATATCTTCTGTTTTTCTTAGGGCACCCTGTTGAAAGCTATTTGGCATTATCCTTGATCCCCAATATGTCTCCTCTCATAGGTAGAGGAAAATTGTTATATCTAATTCCTCAGATCAAAAGATAGGCAGAGATTTGTCTTTATTTTAGTCTGAAGGGCTAGCAAATATATACACCCTAGTGGTTCTTTTTTGTATGACTCCCAGAGCAATAAACAACACTGTCTTAAGAAGATCTTTCCTCTGCATATGAGTTGCTGAATTTTTGGCTCTTTCAACTGTATTCCCAGTTTTGCTGGGACTTTTCCTATTCCTTGTCCCCTTTCTTACAGTGGTTTGAAACCTTTCACTGAAATGTTAGATAATGTCCACCTTCAGTAAATTTCATTCTTAACTCAGAGATTTTGCCACCTGTCAAACTCCAACTGTTTTGTTAATAATGACTTCTAGATTCCTCATATGGATTTTTCTTCCCCCCTCCCTCCTTTCTTCCAGATTTCTGTGACCTGTTTTCTATCAGCATGTTGTCTGTTAATATTGCAAGCTTTTTAACCTCAGAGCAGTCACAAATTGCTATGGTTTTGCCCTTCTCCTGCATCCTCTCTCAGATAAATTCATTATTCTGTGAATCTTAGATTTCTTATTACGTTTTAATGACTAGCCTTAGCAGATGGAAAACTATTAAAACCAAGTGCATCAGAATCAGCTGTTGTAAAAATAAGCTGTTTTCTGAATTTTATTGTCTTGACTGTCACTTATATCTCAGAGACAGGATGAATGGTCTGTCTCAACTTGATTCAACTACATGCCAGTTTTCCAGAGAGCTACAAGTTTTACACACCTTCCGACTGCTGCACTATTCCAGCATTCACATGGTGCATTTTGTTAATTTCTTATTGCTTTAACATATGATAACCATATGATAATGAGTAACCAGATTTACAAAGGACGTAGCTTTTAACCCAATCAAACATGAAAATTTCCATTTGCAGCTTATGTGACTTCTAGTTTTGTAGTTTTACATGTAGGCAGCTAAGTCACATTTCAGTACAAACCCTTTTGTTACATGTTACAATTAAAAAAATGTACCACATGTGACCAACAGGTGGATTGAATGCATAATTCAGGGCATCAGTGCTTCCAACCCTAGTAGAAAGGAACTAATTTTCCATTAAAGACTCACTAAATTTTGAAATGCATAATGAGCATGGCCAGCAAGAATGAGAACTCACAGCTTCCCTTATAGAGGACTGTTCTGAACACAAAACAAGATCTCTCTTTATTTTCTCTTTGACCTATAAACATTGAATTTTTCTCCGAACAATGACATAGCTTTGCAAGGAAGAATGTATTGTGGCTTTATCTGGCTTACCGTAGCCTTTGCTGCAGTGTCTAAGACTGTCTTCTGGGAAATAAAAAGCAGGAAGTTTTGAATCCCCTCAGGTAGAATTTTATTCCTGTTTTCTCATTTCCCAGACAAATGCTTGAACTGTTGGGGACTGCCTCCTCCTTCTGCTGTTTTTATATTTGTTAGGTGATTTCATGGCATACTGCAGACTTTGCTTTTCTCCTCCTACATTTCCTAATGAGGTGGCTTGAAAGCAAAAAGGCCATTCATTTAGATTAGATTCAGTTCAGGATCAGGCTGGATTCATCCCACTGAACCTAAGAATTTCACTGTGGAGGCTAGTTTGCCCTAAACTCCATCTATATTCAGTAAATCTCCCCATAGAGAGAGTAGGATGACAAGGCTCCTCTTTTAGGTATATCTCAGCTAAATGGTTGAAGGTAGGTAGGTAAATCCAGGCCTGAGGGAGTGTCCTTTTAGGCCTTTAAGGCTCTAGTTCAGTACTTCAGTACTTGCTTAAATACACTTCTATTTGGAAAAGCACGTAAGCACATGCTTGCAGTTAAACACCTACAACTTAGGCATAGAATCCTGCAATTAATCATCTTTTTCATGACTACTGACTGTGACATATTTTTGAAAAGAGAAATGATTCCTGCACTTCTATTTTTCTGAAGTGATTTTAAACCTCCCTATGGTAATCAAATATTTCCTACTGAGCTAAACCTTATTAACTTTCTCAGATTTCAGTGTTGTATTTCCATCCTGTCTTTCTGGTCTGGAAAATTCCTGAAGTTTACAATTCCATTCACTTTAGCTTGGAAAGCTGACGTTATATATTGTATTCAGATTACTTGTTATATTTGAAGAGATAATCTGGCTATACTTGAAAAGGCAAACTATAGAAGAATGATTATAGGAATTGCAGCAATATGAAAAATTGTTCCACTTTCTGTTTTTGCAGATTGGGAAACCCAGCATATCAAAAGAAGCATATTAAGTATTTAGTTTTGTTTGATCTTTCAGTGGAACTACTCAGCCATCCTGTTAGTTGGCACCTAGTAAAATCCATGTTCTTTGGCTAATGAAAGTCTAGCGGTCATATTTGGGATTCTCTGAAACAGCCAATCTGATTTTCCTAAGCATAAAGTATGCACAAGATACAATAACTGCAGAGATTTCAGTAAGTTTATGCGACGTAACCCAAGGTAGGATCCACCTATTCCCCAAATACAGTGACTGATTATGCACCAGCTAAGCCAGAAGAAAAACTCTGCTTCAGGTATTGGAGAAGCAAGTGAGGTCACTGGGAAGTCTTAACCCTCTTGACTCAAAAGGGTCAGAATTCCAAAGTCCATCATACTTGTAATGGGGAGCTTGCAGCAAGACAAAACTACGTGCTTTATTTCCCCATTCCTCCAGGCCAAAAACATGAGGAGCTTCTCCCCTCTCCAGGCCTCTAGCTGCACTTTCTTTTCCAGCTGTGCCTCTTGTTTCCTAGGGTCCCTTTCATGGACTTCCCCTGTGCTGAAAATGTGGCTTGTCTTCTCCTTGTCTTTCCTCACTCTGCAGTGAGCCTACTTTCAGCCTGTATTAGCATCTCTGTAAAGAGCTTCTCCAAGCCCTTTTTCCAAACCACCTTAGGCATTTTTCTTGGTAAAAAGACACCAAATAATCTCCCTAAGGAGGGAAATATTTAAGTGAATGTCTACTTTGGTGGCATGATCACTCTTTGGATTATGGTAGAAACCAAACCAAGTTAGATACCTATCTGATAGACGACCATTGAGCCTGAAATAATTTTGTGTACAAGGATAACTACATTTTCATCTGTATTGTGTCCAGAGATGATCCACTGAAGTTGTCGTGTTCATCTTGATGAAAGTGTAACTAAATAAGATCAAAATGAAACAGCTGAGGCAGAGGGTTTTGTAACTGGCTCCAAAACAAATCTACGGGACCAGATTTTTTCCACCTAGATTGTTTCAGTCTAAACAGACTGAAAAGTTTTCCCCCTAGTAAGAGAGAAGCCATTAAATAAGCAATTTTAATAGCTCAGTCACCCCCAATTTATTTGGTGTCCCTTTGAGATTATCGAGTGAAACAAAAATAGTACCTATAGAAAGTAATGAATACAGAACATACTTTCACACTTTCCAGACTTTCTCTCCAGGCTGCTCAGTCTCATTTCCTTATTTTTAATGATAAATAAATTAACATTAATTTTCAATGTTCACAGCACACCATATACACCAGCTAAAAAGAAAAAGAAAAATGGTTAGTAAATTTTTTTTAGTGGAATGCAACATGTGCTGCCCCTTCTGTGAACTCACCACTAATTCAGGAAATTGATTTGTCAAGATGTAAAATAAAAATGCATCATTTCATCACGTTTTTAGAAAATATGGGTCCAATCTTGTAAGATGCAGAGAAGGCTCAGCTCCCTTAAAGCTTTTCAATGGAAGCACTTAGCACCTCACAGTAACAGGCTGATTTTACATATCGTTTTAATGATCCCTTTAATAGTTCATTCTGGAACTAGCAACACTGAGCACTGCAGTGCCTAATGCCCTTGTTGGGCCTGGCTCCAAGCCAGCTTTATGCTTTGCAGCTTATTTGTACCCAACAATCTCACCTTAAAAAATATTTGTTTTCCCCAGGATGCAGGTGTTGATATAGCTGCATTGTAAGTAGGATTCCTGGACCAGGTTGTAAATCAGAGCATGGTGCTGACTGGGGAACAGAGTCCAGGCCTTGAGGCGGATCTGAACAGTCACTACCCTCCTCCTTTGCAGTGAACCTGTGCAGCCCGAGAGTGGTCCAAGAAAAGCAGCTTGTACAGGCACTATAACGTCTGGAACACCTTGCTAATATTGATTTTCATACAAGAGGGGTAGATGTATCAGGTATGACTTTCAACACCTTACACAAGTTTTATACCAGTGCAACTGGACTTTATTGAAACTTTGCTGGCATAAAACTTTACTACGCAACAGATAGTATGGCTCATTGCTACCACTACTCTTTTTTTTGCAATATGAGAAACAATTATTATCTTTGCCACACTTTAGAACGTGATCAGTCATGACAGAATAATTAATGGATCCCTGATTCATCTAGTACTGTAACCTCCAAAAACACACGGTGTACCACCTCATTATTATTTTCCAAAATTAAAAATCAATCATACAGAGATATTCTCTTCTTATCTGATCATATCTTTGATTTGTATTTGATACTTTGCACCCTGAACTTTGACCTTCCTCCCTGTTGCTGTCTCTCCAGTAACTTCCATCAATTCCTTCTGCTGAATGTGAAGCTTTCGAGTTCATAATTTTCTTCTGCAATACTAAGACAAAAACCCTTCTCTTTTTTAAATCTTCACCACCTTCATCCTCATCTGTTTGTACATCTTTCTTATGTGACACCTGGACACCTGCCATATGCTAGAGTCCTACCCACAGCTTCATTTTTTCATTTATCAATTATTATTCAGGAATTAATTTAACAAATGTCTGCAAGTCATCAATGACACACGCTATCATTTTCAGCAAAGCATGAAAGAAGAGCAAATATACTGAATGTGACACTGACAGAATTCCTAGGAGTTTCAGGACAAACCCTTGCCTGATCCCTTCCTCTGGTCATTGTTCAGGTAGGATGACAGATCTTGTCTTAGAATGACAAGGAAAATAACAGATATTTTGGTGTGGCTACCCAATCCTGAATTTTGTAGCTGAGAGCTGCTGTTCTTTAGCTGCAGATCTCGACCAGTTACCTGCAGCCCTCTGGG
This sequence comes from Falco naumanni, assembly GCF_017639655.2. Classification (NCBI taxonomy): domain Eukaryota; kingdom Metazoa; phylum Chordata; class Aves; order Falconiformes; family Falconidae; genus Falco; species Falco naumanni. The sequence continues at coordinate 48,446,101 of NC_054055.1, forward strand.
TTCATGGTACACACACACCTGACACAAGGTCAAGAAAATTCCACTTCCAGAAACGCTGAGAGACTGTGAATGAGTTTTTGAGCTTGCTTACTCAGTTTTTTTATCAAAACTATTTATCTGAAAACTGCTAACCTCTTTTAGGTATAAGCAAGCAAACAAAGTACCACTGTATTTAATGGATTAGGAAACACGAATGTTGTTATTTTTATGTAGGATGTGATTTCTTTAATGTGTGATTGAGCACAATGAGGAAGTGAAAATCAAGTGAATAACTAGGAAAATCCTGTGATCTTCACTCTGATTTAACAAAAGCTGGCTAGCTCTGGTCCATTCAAGGGAAATTAAATGTGATCTGGGTCTGAGTAAAACCTGAGTAAGGTCCTCAGGACTTGGTCCACAGTAACTCAGAATTTCCTTTCTATTTTTAGCCCAATGACTTCAGAAACAGTAGCAAACAGAGACAGGGCGTGTTCTGTGGTATAGTTCTATAATTTTGAGATCAAAGACTGTTAAGAATTTTTAAAGATGGGTTTTCCATGCCTGTGTAGTGGATGCTAGATTCAGAACTTTGAGGTGATATTTTTGAAAGTTGCTAGTTACCCAGATGAACAGGCAACATGTAAGACAAGCCAAAAATTGATGCTTAAATATATGAAATTGTTTTTTCTTTATTCATAGTTCTTTACAACAGATCATGTGTCCAGTAAAACACTACTAAGTCTAAAAGTTGAACTGGGAATAGAAAGCATCTGGCATAGGGTGCAAAAGTGGAACTACATGAATAATTCAGAGGCATCTACAACTTGCACATACATAACACCTCAACTATTAGTCTACGAGGAATGTGCAGCAAGAGTTGACAGGTAATGTTTTATTTCAGAGTAGGTAGTGGTTGGTATAGTGTATTCAGTACATGGGATTGTGATGGCTGTGGTGTGACTTATGCTGTTAGAACAAGGCTGTGGTGTGGCACTTGGCCAGTGGTTGAAGTGAAAACTGAAAAGCGACAACAGTATCCTGCCAAAATCTGGTATTGTCCCAGAGGCTTTTCATTTTATTCCAGAGGTCATACATAACACACCATATTCAGCCAAATCTGCTCAAGAAATTCCCACTCAAAGAAAAACGGTTCTTGACAGAATAAGTGCTATGTTGATTTTTTTGTAATTTTTTTAAAATGAATTTTCTTTGTACAGAAATAGGCTTGTAATGTAATGCTTGTGTGCAAGAAGGTAAAATCCTGTGAAAAATCTGGCACAGTAAATAGGTAAATCTTGTAGCTCAGCAATTTGTGTCAATGTTTTACATGGGAGGAAATCCTCTGTGACATGTATCTGATAATGGAATCATTTCATATAAGGGTGCTTACTGTATGAGGGCTCTACTGTTTGCAGTGCCATACAATGGAGTACATTAGCAGCACAGCACAGGTTTAATACTGGGCATTGAAGGCTGAGCTCTGCTTTTAGTTATTGCATCAGCAGGAGTTAAAGAAGCCTTGTTCTAAAAGTAAAGGCCAGAAAGGCAGGGTTGAGAACTAGCAAATATTGAAGAGTGAGGCTTTTTGCATAATTTGGACCGAATTCCCTTTCCATTGCTGTTTTTACATACTGACTTGCACTTCTTATTTAGAAAAACACTCTTCACAAACCGCTAGTTTTGAAAATCAAATCTATTTTTCCATCTGTCTAGGTTCTTTCACTTCATTACCTAAGTGCCTCCATCATCCTAAGTACCTAATACCTCTCATTATCTTAGTGAGTCATTTAGGGTTGGTTATTTAATATCATTAATTCATTATGAATAAATATTAGGGCTAAAAGCTACATTTGCTCTGGAAGATGGAAATATTTTTTAATTTCTGAGGCATAGGCTACTTAACAGTGTATGAAACCACCGAAAAAGTTTTATAAACCCCCCTGAGAGTGAAATAAACAGCCAGTTGCTAATGAGATATAATATTTTGCCTTATAATAAATGATAACTATCATTTATATTTAAACCAACAGGTGCTGCTGAGCAGGTAGACTAAGTAAGTTATGAGCTGGATTTCTTTCCACATTGAACTTTCTAGCCCCGTAAGGGAAAATTTGCCTTCAAATTTTAGGAAGAATTCAGTCATATTTCCTCCTAGAGAAGGCATTTGTGCTGGAACAACAGGCAGGTTGGACATATCAAAGCAAGGTGAAATGTATTTCTTTTTCAATGCCCAGCCAGTTTTGCTGGCCATGCAAAATGGGACAAAACAATGGTCTTACTTTCCCACACTATTACTTTAATGGCTACCACCTAATGCTATGTTATGATGAGAGAGCTCTCATCGCTGGAATTTCATTTGTAGGATCACAAAGGTGCCTTTTACTTCCCCAAGACTACACTGCCTTGGTAGTCTTCTGATCAGAAGTGTATGCCAATAATTTTAACTTCTGCACTTTTTATTTCATTACAGTCCATATTTACACACATTTCTAAGTCTGTCTTCTATGAGACATCGCAGGTGGACACTTCTTCCTGCTTTACCTTGTAGGACAACCCAAGCTCATGGGTCGTATGCAGCATGCACGGACAGGGCATAACCACAACTAGGGCTGTTCAGTACAGTCTTTCACCCTGTATCTGGTGATGTCCTACAAGAATGTCAGATAGTTGGGGTCAGGTAAGCAAGCCATGTAAGTGTCTTACTATCAGTTAAATATTATGTTAAATATTGCAAGGAATGATGAGAAATATAGGCAGAGTAAATTTGTAATGGCTCATGCTTTATGATAGCTCTCATGTGGAGTCTTACTCTTTGGAAATATGATGTAGTCCCTTCATTTTACATTTTTTTTCTAATATTAAATCTCTTTTCAGTCTAAACTAGGACTGAAACCACTGAAAATGCTGCTTTAAATTTGAAAATTTGGGTGAAGAAAGGGCCAGTTGTGGTTATTCAGAAAATCACTATCTAGACTGAACAGAAATTTGGAAGGTAGAGAGATTCATGTGTCTGCATCTTGTCTTGCTATATGTCTTACCACTTGCACAGAACAGTACTTAAAAGGGGGGGGTTGGGGGGGGCGGGGAAGGTCTTTTCCATTGGCTGTGAGAAACACTGTAGAGCTCAGACAGTGTGGTACTGTATGGGAGCACAAGGCACGCTGCATTCCATCCTGAGCTCTCCTGATTCCCTTCTGACTGTGTAAATACCAGTCTTTCAGACGGGTCTGGTGCCTACTCTGTTCTTCTTCCTACCAAATCTGAACTCCTTTCTTGATCAGGCAGGAGCTCAGAATTTCAGAAAGCAATTCTTAAAGAATACCTACATTACATGTCTAGCAGGAAACCTTTCAGGAATGCTTCTGATCTGAACATTGCCATACCCTGCCCTCCTGTTCTCTTCTTCCAGCCACTTCTTGTTCTCTTTTGCTGTACAAAGACCATTTCTCATACTTGTGTTTCTGCCTTTACTTTCAGGAACTTGCCTTGTTCCTTTCTCTACCCCTCTCCACCTTTCTGTTATTTCTATCACCCTAATTCTTTTTGGCCTTATTTCCTGCAAAATTCTGACCATGGGTGTATCTGTCTGTCTTTGATCTCCTACCCTCCACTCTCAATACCTCTTGAAATTAACCTCAGCGAACTTCAATAAAGTATTGTCATAAAATATGTTTTTTCATGCTTTGTAATGATCAGTGGACGATTAAGGGTCAAATACTCCAGATGGTCTAATCTATTCCTCTCCTCTCACTGCCTCCACCTATGCAAAAGCTATGAAGTGAACTCCAAAGTATCTGCTCTGACATTCCAGCTTGCCCCTCCACATGTGTCTTCTGCCTGGCTCATCAACATATGTAGCACATGGGTCTATGGGTCTGTCAGCTGGGAAGGGGGAAGGCAAGAAAAAAGGGACACTAGGACATTCAGAGATGTTACCAATGAGCACGAACTCAGGTGGGTCATAGTGTGAAAGCTGCTGTAGCTGGTGGGAGAGAGGCAGACACACATCACAGACAGTTCTACTGCTCAAGAGCAACTGGCTTTCTGTACTAAAAGGGACTTAAGAGTCCTCAGGAAGCCTCAGAAAGGGCTTTTCTTAGCCAGTCTTTCACTAACATTGCCATTTCTTAGCTTTGATCTCAATTTTGATGCATTCCACCACATTGTAATGACTCTCACTTGATTTCTAGCCATGCTGTGTGGAAGGACCAGGATTTATTTTATTTGTCATACTTACCACATTTGCAGGAGGGATAAATACTCACAGGTCAAGAAAGGACCTGGATTTGGGGGCTGAAGAAAAAAGCTGTTGAAACTCCCCCCCAACTTAGTTTGAATTCACAGGCAGTTTTCTCTTTCAATGGTTTTCAAATCTGTAACACTACAGCTATACAAGTCAACAGAGAGTTTGGCAGTGCATTTTTGGTCATTATGTATGGAACAGAGATGCCAAAAATAAATGCAGTGAACCTCTGTGCATATTATTTAATAAAAACATTTTCTATATTGGCAGGGGCGGGGGGTGGATGTCGGTATAAATGGTAAAATTGCTGATGTATGTTTCCAGGAAAATCCCCATTTTGTTTCTCAGCCAGAATCCTTTTGGACTATTTCTTTAAACCAAATCCTTTGCTTTCATGTAGATGCAAAGATTTGAAAGAGATAAACCCAAACATGGACTCATCATTTTGAGAATGCATGAAGTACTCCTTTTGTCACTTAATTTCCCCAGAGTATTCATACGTGGTTACTTATCCTTTTATCAGAAATCTCTAGGGAGTTAGGAAGCTGGCTATCCCATGATCAGGAGCATGAACCAAAGTGTTTCTCCCAATCAATGACATCTGAAGTGTTTACTGGAAAATTAGCTCCTCTTAGGTACTACACAATGCTGCAGCCTTGCAGTGCCTGTGTTACAGAAAGTAATTCATATATCAAGCATGCGGTAACCCCAATGAGGATGTGATGTGTGAAAGTGATCTGGGAAGACGGGATGTTTTTTTCTGCTCACTGTGCCTAACAATGCTGAAATGTTTTTTCCCTGTCCATTCACTTTAACAATGTGCCATTCTGTACCTCATAAGCACTTAATTTATTCCAACTCTTTGGCCTGACCTGTAATCCCCCCTCTCCTTACCCATCTGACCCATCTGTGTTTCATTTCCCACTCATCAGCATCCAAAGAGCTAGGCCCAGGCCCTGTTTGGAGCCATTAGACAGAGATTGGCACTGTTCCCTCTTCCTGCACCACATCCTCTGCTGAAAAAAATGACCATCAGATCAGAGAACAGAGCCTGCTTTGTCCCCAGCAACCAAGATCTGGAAGCACTTTCAATCATTTGCACTCTATACCCACTCAAACGCATTAATGTGATCAACATTGGGCCTGTTGTGGGCATTTTTTCCAGCAAATAGCTTGCTAACATTCCAGGCATGTACTTCCCTGAAAACAAGACTGAGACAGGGCCCTGAATATTCAATTGGAAAATCACCAAGAGCAAGAGCTTAGCTTGGCACGGCTGGTGTTGATTCTTAATAAGTGACTTCCTAAAGCTGAGGCATGGGGCTTGCAGCTTCAATGACTTGTTTGAAAAATATTTTGTAGGTGCCTCATACCACTTTATTTCCTGTGGTATGCGTCATATTGTGAGCTATTCTGAGCCAGGCTGTTTAAGCACACTAACATTTTTTTCCAAGATTGCGGTGTTTAACTAAAAATGTGCTTATACAAGATGAGCTCATAGCTATTAGTGCTGATGTAGTTTTAACTACTTGGATACCAATAGCCCAAGGCCTAAAACCTGCTGAAAAGAGGGGAAACCTAAGGAGAAACCATCCTTCACAGTAGTTTAAAGCTTTTCAAAGACAAGGCAGCAGGGAAAATATTTTAAAAGTCATATTTTGTTCCTATAGGATTTTCGCTATACTAAATACCTTTCAATCTCATTTCTAAAGCTCAGTATTGGAAGACTTTCTGATATGAACAGCTGAAGAGATTTCAGACATCCAGTTGAAATAATTTTCTTTAATGTTTCTGCCTGTGCTATGTACGCATCCAACAAAAGCAGTTTATATGTCCATACTAGTGCAGCTGGATGGACTAGGTACATCCTAATGTTTTATTCATTTGAATGGGTCTTTCATTGACACGGCTACCATGACAAGGCAAGTTTGACTGTGCTGAAGAGGGTCAGCAAAGATTTTGTCAAGGCACTTCATTGTGGAGGAGGGTGTCTGGCTGTCACAGTGCTATTGTTCAGTGATGTGCTCTTGTACAATTCCTCATTCTCCAAGCTGAGAGAAAATGACAGCATTTTGCATGTGACACTTGAAATGTCAAGGGGAGGGATTTTTGTAGCATACCTTGGTGCCTAAAGAGGAATATGAACGTGTCTGTGAGGTATCTTACAGAAACCCAAATGCCTTGTTTCAAAGCCCATTTTATAGAAACTGCACCCACCTGGATTATATCAGGTTGTGTCAGGTATAAAGGCCTAAAAAAAAATTAAAAGGAAGGGGCTGGATATATATATATATATGAAATGTTTGGACTGTTCATTTTGAAGCCAAAAGCTGTATCCTGGGCTTGATTTGTATCTAGAAGTCTGATGTAGAAGAGATAAAATGGAAATAAACACAGGAGAGAAAATGGAAATAATTTAGTTTCTTAAAATGTGCTACGTATGGAGCAAAGGGAACAAGAAAGGAAACAACATGCAAATGACAGATACCACGATCACTTTTTTTAACCCAAACTATTTAAGACACAGGGATTCAACTGCAGAATAGTTTATATAGAAGTACATTTGCACATATATGATTTGATTTTATCCAGACTCCTTTTTCTGTATTTCAGTGAAAAACAAAAGGTTTTATACCTGAAAATGTCAACAGAAATGTTTTACCATTTGCGTTAAAAGACCTAATTTTGTTGGTGAGATTGGTTTTGGTACAAATGCATACATATGAATTGAATTTGGACCCTTTCCTAATGGGGAACCTGGTAGTTTCTTCCTGAATTACCTAAAAAAAAAAATCTCCTGTATAATTCTAACAACTCTGCTTATGCCTTTCTGTGGATTCCATGGTAATTTATTGCATGGTGTTCAAGTGGTAGTACATTTTGAAAGAGTTCAAGCGTGTATGTTTACACTCACACATCTGAGTCTTAACTATATAGATACCTTACAGGAGCAGGAACCTAGATTCTGTCAGAAATTTGCATAAATCAGTGATTATGGTAATCCCCACCCCCCCTAGTTTTTATAAAGAGCTTCTCTTTGAAGTGGGTTAAGATCTCAGTAGAGTATAGTTTCAGCTATAGCTGCCCACAAGCTCCCTGCAAAGCAAATTTCAAAGCTTCAAACCCCTTTTATAATACACTAGGCTTATTACAAATTGCTTTGTATTATAGAAAATAATCTTCCCAATTTAGCAAAGTAATGGGAAGAGAATGCGTGTAATAGAATGTCATAATAACAAACTCTGTGATCAATCACGGGATTTCGAAGCAAATCTAGTAATGCTAGTAGTGTCTGCTGCAGTGGTGCTGAAGTTCTATGCTCATGATGTTTGAGCTGATTTGAGTTTTCCCCTTATTTGGCCCCATAACAGAGCTTTAATGTTTAACATGGGCATAAATTCACTTTAGCCCTCAAGTGAAGACTATATTTGAGAACTGAATAGAACGCTTGAATTTACTCTCCAGATTTTTCTTCCATGATCAAGTAAAGTTCCATGTAACTTTCCTTCCCAGCGTAGTGCACACAAAATCTCAGGAAACAGCAGGGTTTAATTAGGACCCTGGTTTATAGTTTCACCTGAAAAAATACATTTTAAAAATCATATAAGTTTAGCTGTGCAGATTTTTTAGTCAATAAATTCTTGCTAATTAATCACATTAACGGCACTCCTTAAAAGTTGAAACAAAATCACAAAACAAACCAAATACCCCATAAATATTATGTATAAAGAACCATTCACCAATGCATAAACTACGCCTAAAAACATTTACAAATATTTATTCTCTATTTCTTTCTTTTCCATTCTTCTTGTCCTTTTTTCTTTTCCTTTTTATTTTTATTTTCTTTACTCTTTCTTTTTAATTTCTTTTTCTCTCTTTTGCTGTCTCTCCTCTCTTTCTTTCCTTCTGCTTTTCTTTCAATTTCTTTTTCTTTATTACAGACACAATGCCAAAATGATGCTGATGTGGATAAATGCGCCTCTGCTGCCAGTGCAGAAAGGGTAGCAGTGCATGGGGGTGCAGAGCAGAATGGTCTGAATACAGCTATGGATACTTACTGTACACCCTGGAAATAATGCCAAACTGAAGTGAAATCTGAATCATGCCTGGGTCTGTGGCAGCATCTGTCAACATAGTATTTTCAGTTTGGTTTTGATATGGGACTTAATTACAGTTGGTATCTACAGTTGACTGCTTGAGATTTCCATGTGTACTAAAACTTTCTGCTCTTCTTATTTTACTTTCTTTACTTCTTATTTACTTTGTCTTTCACACGCCTGTTAAAAACAGGTGAGGGTTGAAGATGAGACAAAACTTGAGTCTGAAGTGGAATAGAGGTTTGTCTAGCCAAACACAGCAGTCTGCAAATGATGAACCAGCAGAGATGTAGGAAAGTAATGTAAGCTGTGCTTAAGAAAGAAGCCATTGGAAATGGTAGAAGCTTCTAAGAGACTGGGGTTGTTGGGCAGGTGAGTCACTTAGTTCATTTGGGTAGGCTGATAAAATATATTTCCTCTCTTGTTGATTATCAAGGCATGAGATATGAATTTCATCTTTTGTTACTTCCCCCATGTCAGCATTGGTATAGTCTTTCAATTTTCTTCCTCAACATCTATATCCTTCTGAATAACACACTGAGACAATCAACTAACACATCTGTACACTGTCCCTTCTCAACTGGTTCTGGGGGATCTGCAGATCACACTTTCTATCCCTTCAATTTTACATTAAAAATGCTCAGATGCTAAGTAGTGTGTAACAGTGCATTATCTAAAGATAAATCTGGTCTATGCTCATGTTTCTGAAAAAAAAAAAAGAAATTGTTTTGCAGCAAGACTGACCAGAGACATTTTAGCGCTTAAGTACCTTTCCCATGCATGTCTTCTGTAAGAGGGACAGCACAGAGCATCAGTAAAAGGAACAGGTCTCCTGCTGTCAGTCCCAGCTTGAAGACCAAGGGCTTCTCTCTCTTCAGAAAGATCAAGTACAGCCATCTTAGTGGTCCTCAAAATCTCACATTTTTCTCCATTTGATGACTTCTAGAGGCAGGTACAACACATTGGGCACACCTCTCATTCCACCCTTGCTGTATACTTGCTTATGTACTTGCAGTACTTCTACCAGTTCTCAGCCATGTGCCACCTGTATTGTATTTTGAAAAGAGTAAGTAGAAGTGGTGACATTCTTATATGAGAAAAACTAAGCAGACCCTGCCATTCCTGAAGGAAACAAGCAGGGAGTTTGCTTTTTCAATTTTGTTGTCAGACTTTGCATCTCTATGATATCATCTCTTCTGTTATTCAGTTCATTGTAGTGGACAACTTTCTAGTAAAAAGAAGAATGTTCATTATTTTCTCTCATACAAATGGATGTATGTGATAGTTTTAATAAAAATAGTGAATACTTTTTTGGCTAAGAATGGCATTTAAATGGTAGTATATGGACTTATCCTGAATAAATGTCTTATTTTCTTTTACCAAAACATTTTTTTTTGCTGTTGTCCTTAAGTCATGTTATAGTCAGAGTTGCCTTTAATTTGGTAGCACTAATCAGGTTGTTAAAATATTGAGTGTTGTGGACTGATTGGATGTGACTCCACCAGGAAATAGGATCTTCTGTGGCTTGACTGTACTCCAAAGACTCTGATTGTCTAAGTTTTTTGCAAATCTTAGGGAAACTGAATGAAATTGGTGAGATGCCACAAGATATCGTAATGCAAAGCCAAGAGGAATTATGAAAAATTATGCAAACCTGAAGATCTTTCTTTCTTTTTTTTTTTTTTAATCTTCATTTTCTCAGATATGAAATGCCATTATTTGATTCCAGTTTCCTGGAATAGAAACTATACTAGTACCCCAAAGTTTAAGAATTTCCTGTGCCCTACAAATCCTGGAGTTTTGCTAATAATTATGGTCTTGGAAAAATTTTCCTGAAACAGTAAAGAACATTCTTTCTGGTTCTCTGTTTTTCTTTTTCAGGTGACTCCTTATAACCTGCACAGTGACAAAGCTACTAGTCAAGAGAACTTGCAGGTGAGAAGCCATATGCAGTTGGCAGCTGTAGAAGATTTCCACTTTTTTTCAGTCATGACTGCGGGCATAGTTAAATGTGTGTGTTAATATTCAAAAAGAACAGAAACATGAAATTATCAGGAAAATATACTTATTTATAAGGGTGGAAAGATTAAATATACTTAATTGCTAGTGAAGATAATAGAGTAGTACTTGAGGAAATTTTGCATTAATACAATAACTACATGTTTTGGTCCAAATCAAGTCTTTTTATCTGGTCTACATAGCTAAGACAGTCAACACCATGAAGAAAAGAGATACCATGCACATTAGCCAGATGCAGATAGTGTAATACAGAGATATTAGTAGGCTCAAGACCTCATACTAAACCAGTATGAATTCTGAAAATAGTGCTGAGAAGACAAGAAACTGGATGTTGGATTTGACTGTTATATTTGAAGACAGTAGGCACTTTGATGTACCAGTCCCCTTGCCATCCTCCCTTGTTCCACATCACTTCAGCTGTTGGACATCTTACTTCCTTTTCCCTTCTGCTGTCTCTGTGCTCTCAGTCATCATCATCAGTTCCATTATGCCTTTTAAAAAATATCATATTCTTCTTGATGTGGCCATAAACACACGTAAACAAACACACTCATCTTTCCCTCTTTCCATCTCTCTGTCCACCACTCGTGGTTCCGTGTAGCTAAATTGCCATTTCTTAGACTGTGTCCAATGGAGCATGTGCCAGCAGTGTGCAGCAGTGTTGGGTCCTCAGCCTCTTCCCACATTGTTCCTATACAAGGGAGGATAAGGCACCCTAATAGATTTAATGGGGCCTACTATCATAGCACTCATGTTTACAACTTAGAAAAATAGCCCTCAGAAAGTACAAGGGGGGAAGTGTGCACCACCCACACCTGGAAGTAAAGCTGCCAACAGGAGATGACCCAAGAGTTTCTATTAGAAATCCTGTAAAAAAACCCTCTGAATAGGAGGAGATATGGTACTGCATCTAGAGATTACAGCTTCAGGCGGTAATCTATATCCTGTAGATTAGTGAGGTTAAAAGAACAAAACAAAACAAAAAAAATCCCAAACAACAAAGCAAATCAATTCCTCTTGACTTCATTTTCAGGGGGAAGGAGCTGTAATGGACCCTGAAGCGTACCCAGTATCTCTCCCTTTGTTTCATTCTATGTGCAGATCATTTCATGTGTGACTCCATGTGGTCTGATGCCCAGTTTGACTTCACATTGACAAACATATCTGCTTTGTGCTTCCAAAGCACTATAGTAATATAGTCCCCCTACACGTTCTTTACACTCTGCGTGGTTTCAGAACAAAAGAGAAAACAAGAAACAGGAAAATAATAGTCTTTTCTAGAGTCTCTCTACTAAAAGATAGTGGAAGTCTCCACAGTCTCTCAAATATATCTATTTGGATCTAATTCAACAAAACAGTTTAATAAATAGATTTTTAAACACTTTCTGTTTTTCCTTTTTCCACATGCTCATGTGAGAAAGGTTTTCAGCCATTGTGGTGTCTGGGACAGAACAGAGAGATAAACTGCACATCAGCAGTATTTGGAGACTGAATGCTTTTAGCAACAGCTTGCTTCCCAGAGGCATGATATTATGGGCTCCAGGAAAGTAAGGGACATCACATTAGGGAAAGGTAAAATTTTTAAGTAATATTTTAGTAATACTCTTTCATGCATTACTCTGTATTGTTCTTCAGCAGTGATGAGCGAAGAAGGAGGTGATTGCTAAGAAATTTTCTTTTTAGGGTCTATGAGGACAAGTTTGACAAACACCTGTCAGGAATGACATAGGGCAGTAGAGTGGACTAAATGAGCTCTCATGATCTCTTCCAGCTCTGGGACACTGTAATTCTACCGTAATTTGGAAAAAAAGCTATGGATAGATCTAACTAATGTGTTGTATTAGAGAAGTGAAAGCAGAGCATGGTTCAGACCCATCTTTCATTTTGACAGTTGTAAAGAGTAAGCAACTTCATAGAAATAAAACCTAATGTAAGAGAGTATCCATCAATAAGCTCATACATTCATTTTTTGGGGGGAGGGGGAAAGACTTTAATATTAATATTTATGGAAATTAAGAGTATTAGTAAATAACAGCAACAAATAATAAGTTTCATAATTACACATAATGAATTCAGTTGAAAAAAAGTTTATTGCAAAAGCAGTGATCAAACTAGACATTGCAAAATGTAAAGAAGACAGTAATTTCCAAATTTTTAATACCTATTTTGAGTTAAATAACCATATTCTTCTGAGGCAGTAAAAGTCTTTGTCAGAGACAGTTCCCAGGGAAGGCCTAAAGTTCCTTTGGATCAGATCTCATTTCTTTAATAGCAAAAGGCATCTCATTCCTGTTCTAACATGGAACATTCATTCGGAATTATAGCTAGCTTCTCAAAGTAGAATTTTAAAAAGTAGTTTCTTACTCAGGTATGTATATGAAGGACTGGGGATATTAACAGTCAAGACCTTCTTAGAGAAAACAACCAAAGAAAATAAAATATAATATTTTAATATTATATATAATATATAATAGTCCTTGAGACTAATTGGGTTTATTTCCTTGGTGAAGAAATTGCCCAAGTGATCATTTGCACTCTATATGGCAGAGACCATGGATGGGTTTATATGAAAGTATAATTTAAATTAAGTGACTTAATGGATAGATACTACATATCTACATATATTTCACTGACATCTAAATAATAGAAAATTGATATAAAAAGTTTTCAGCTTCAGTTGTGTAATCTGGTATATCATGTAATTAAAAAATGAACATTTGGTTTATTTTGACAAGAGCTTTAAAAATTTTATAACAAAGGGGGGGTTATATATACAATTAGGAATATTGAAATAATCAAAAAAACCACATGAAAAGACTTTCAGTTCTTTATTTTGAATAGTATCTTTTTAAGAGGAGTAATTAAGGGAATTATTTTATGTAGATATATATGATATTTGTAAATTCCTTAGAATATAAGCAATGTCAATTACAATTGAAAGTATTATATTATCATTTGTATATTAAAGCTGAGATATGAACACCTGGCTGGAAGCTGGTAATTGAGACACTTAGATTTTTTCATAATTATCGTCTCTTTGAATTTTTAATAAATAAATTATTGACACTTTTTCCTCCAGTTTATTTACTTATTTTTAAGATAAATCACACTAGTGAGCTGTTTTTTTTTTTAAAAAAATAGTTGATTACCATTTCTAATTACTTTAATACAGCCATTTTTATTAGATCTTCAACTGTTAAAATATACTCCTGTCTGCTAGCTTGATGTGTTAATGTAGACTCCTATAAAACACTTTTAATAAATTCATTAACTTATTTCCACTTCTTATGTTAATAACCACCTAAAAGGACTCCTTTGAAAATACCTGTCCTATGGCAATTTTCATAGCTAAGCCTATTTGCTCCAAGAGCCGTGGCGGTCGGTCTCATGTCAAACACCCAAAGGCACTGGGCTGAACAATGCTTAGGGATATAAGATGAGAAGTAGCTCACTTTTTCAGATACATGAGAATATGTGGGGACTAAAGGCTGGTAAACAAGAGGTTTAGCTATAAAATAAGAAACTATAAAAATCACATTCAAGCTATTTTAAGGAAAAAAAATATGATCTTTGGCTCACCGTATCATTGAGGTACTATTTTTTTATAACACAATCTGCAGCTGTGCATGGAAGAAAAAGATTTGGGTAGATTTAGGTTGAGACATGGCCAGATTCTGACAGGTGTAGACTGGCATACTTTGCAGAAGATTGGCTCAAAATGGGCCTCTGGCTCAGGCTATGCATAATTGAACATACAGACATCATGACTATTTGATTTAACCTTGGTTAGTACCTCTGAGCCTGCAGTATTGCTTAGGGGAACAAAATAAGTGGCTTTGGATTTAACCATCAGCTTTTTGTTTTCAGATTACTCAATATGTTGGAGCTTTGACTAAGCTTACTTTTTTTCTGCCCAGAAGCCTCAAAATATGAATTGGAAATGACATTTCACTGAGAAAAAGAGTATAGATAAGCAAAAAGCAGATGAATATATTATCCTCCTGTATTTTTCTTTGATAGAAAGACATCAAAATGCTGGAAGATAATGTGATAAATATACATTATCTGTTCAGAGACATCTAGGATAAATGTAGAAAATACCCTGGTCAGTCATTGCATAAAGGTGATGTAGTGATACAGTATTATACTGACAGAACCAGTGCAACTTTTTTCATATCAGAGATGCAAGAATGAATTCTGACTTGCAATCTTGTAACATGGGGGGGAATATTCTGAGAACAAGAATGGGATCTGCTGCTACAGAGTGAAAAAAATAGAAAAAGACATTGTCCTGCATAGTAAAATACTATGGTTTTGGAGGATTCTGCTTTTTTTGTATTTTGTTGCTTTAGAAGACTTACAAAGGAAAATGGTGATATGCCCCAGATTTGTTTGGCAAATCAAGTAGTCAATCTTTAATCAAAACTTTCACTTCAATAAATATTATGCAAGGCATTCTCATGTAATATATATGTTTTAGATTTTATTAGTTGAGATTAACCTTTATGAAAATATACAGGAGTTCAACAAAAGACACATTTTAGAGATGGCTTCTTCTAGTCTTCTATTTTTCAGGTGAAAGGGGGGGGGGGAAGAAGAAAGAAATATACTGTTTGAAACCCATTTTTTAAAAAATTGCTAGTTAAAATATAAGTGTTTTCTTTCATGTGCTTTGGGGTTTTTTACGGCAAAAAAAAATCTCCTGTTTTTATAATATAAAAATTATATTTAGTGGACTGTGGACAATTGGTCTTGGATCAGCTCAAGAGGATCACATTTACAGAAGAATTAAAAGCAGGAGAGAAAAATTAATCTTTTACTTATCATAAATGGAAGCTTATGTTTAATTTCTATTACACGTGAACTAACAAATTCCATATTTTCTTTCTGAAAAGTAGTGGGATGATGGGTAAAGCTGGTTGGAATTTTACAGTTGTTTTTGATGAGAAAAATGACCCCTTAATCTAATACTTTGATGACAGTTTTGTGTTCCTCCTAACAAATACGAAATCTGAAATCTCAGTTTTCAATGCCAAATTTCTTGTGTTTTCCTCTTCTACTGATTAATTCAAAAAAAGAAAAACTAACAAAGAATTGCTTGTCTCCAATTCCTTTTTGTTATATTCATGATCACTAGACAATGGTCCGATCACAAACACCTTCCCCAGGGAACAGTATGGAACATGTGCTGAGTTATAATTAAGTGAAGTTGTGATAAAATTAGCACAAATAAACAACTATTCACACAGTGAAAAAACAGTAGGAAAATGCTACCACAGAAAGTAAGTTCTTATCATATCAAAGGTGCAGCACGAATACAGGCGTGTTTACCATTTCTCAAAGCAAAGTGTGTCCTTCTCCCATCTCCCTACAGTCAACATACACAGACTGTAAAGACATATTTTACTCTAAAATTTTCACGGGGAAGATCTTGTGAACATTACCAAACTGGACATAAAGCAGAGCAATAGTATGTGGTAACAAAATAACAGATGTACTTGACTTAGGTCAACTTACAGTTCTCTTTCTTCTCTTTAATAGAAGACTGACCATCTGTAATTGTGAAGGAAGATAAATTTCTTCCTGCCTACTTTTTTTTTTTTTTTTCTTTTTTTCTGGAGTGGCTAGATGAATTTACTCTGGGAATTCAGTAAAAGAATGTTAAGAATGACCAACATTTTTCCATCCCTGCACACAAAAAAATACATTAAAGGCAAAATGCTCCATTTACTGCAGCAGCAGTTGGGAGATATTTGACACAGCCAGGAAACTGTGAGCTGAGTTTCTCCTGGAACATTTGCTACAGCTTCTTGTGGATAACATTAAAGGGACCTTCATAAGGGTTATTTTGCACCTTAGTTGGGGTGATGCCAGTCATTCTTCAGACATTTTTATGTCTCAGAGGAAGAAGACAAATGGTAGCTGACAAGCATGTAGCCAGGACCATGGTGTGACAATGGCAAGGGAAAAAAGACAAAACAGCACAAATAGACAGACATCTGGATGGGGCAGGAGAAAAAGGGAGGAGTAGGACGATTTATTTTGTTTCCAACCGACTTATGCTGTGATCTACGATGTCTTAAAGGCATTACTGTCCCCATTGTTCTCCACCAGCAGCTATCAGATCTATCTTCTCCAAGGAGTTCTCTAAGAAATCACAATGCCCTTGAAGACAGCTTCCCCTTTAGTCACTGGGCATTCACTTGGTTCACCTGAGACCTCTTCCAGCCCCATGAAATTTATTTTTTCATGCTGATCATACTAATGGAAACCTGCATCTGTAGTGGAGAAGCAACAGCAATGGTAGCATCAAAATGGTGGATTTACTGCATATTTGCATCCATATGTGCCCCAGTCTCTTTGCTCTTTCTACACATCTTTTCCTCAGACTTTTAAGTCTCCTCTTCAAGAGGATTCCTTCCTGTAAACTTCCTATAAATATGGCTCATCTTTGTATTGGCTGTAAGAAGATAGAAGCAACTTTTTGCTGCATAATTGTCTAAATCTGTGTCCATATTAACCAATGGAGAGTTCTGCCTGATGGGTTTGGCTGCTTTACTGACTGAAGTGGAACTTGAAAATTCCTGTTCCTAAGCCCTAAACACAGCAGAACTAGAGTTGCACC
This sequence comes from Falco naumanni, assembly GCF_017639655.2. Classification (NCBI taxonomy): domain Eukaryota; kingdom Metazoa; phylum Chordata; class Aves; order Falconiformes; family Falconidae; genus Falco; species Falco naumanni. The sequence goes on from NC_054055.1 coordinate 48,463,064, forward strand.
TGACTCAGGTGTTGAGTGCAATCTGAGGTCTGGTGGACTAAATGTGGCCTAAGAAAGCCAAGCAGTAACTAATTGTTCTGGTTTCAGCTGGGATAGAGCTAATTTTCTTCTCAGTAGCTGGTGCGGGGCTGTGGTTTGGGTTTGGTGTGAGAGCAATGCTGACAGCACACGGGTGGGTTTGGTTGTTGCTGGGTGATGTTTATACTCAGTCAAGGACTTCCCAGTTCCTTGGGCCCTGCCAGTGAGAAGGTTGGAGGGGCACGGGGAATTGGGAGGGGACACAGCCAGGACATGTGACCCCAACTAGCCCTAGAGGTATATTCAATACCATGGGATGTCATGCTCAAGTATACAAACTGGGGGGAGCGGGGGGAAGGTGTTGGCTGTGGCCTGCATATCGCTGCTTGGGGACTGGCTGGTCAGCAGGTGATGAGCAGTTGTGTTGTGCGTCTTTTCTCTTCTCCCTTCCCTTTGCAATTCATTCCTCTCCCATAGCCCCTCTTCTTCATTATAATTGTTTATTATAATTATTTGTTGGTTATTATTATTAGTGGTGGTGTTGTTGCTATTATGGGATTTTATTTTATTTCAATTATTAAATTGTTCTCATCTCAACTATTGAGTTTTAAATTCCTTTCTGATTCTCCTCCTTGTCCCTTGGGCAGGGTGGGGGGAAGTGAGCAGGCATCTGCAAGGTACTTAGTTACCAGCTGGGGTTAAACTACATGACCCAGAGAATACAATTGATGTAACATGCTACTCAGAAATATGTAGACTCTAAACAGAAAGGATTACTTTTGATTTTTTTCTACACTGCCAAGCAGGTAAATCTGTGCAAAGTGATTACAATGATGTATGTTTCATTGGTTGTTAAACTCTTTTTAGCCTCACAAGCTAAAATCACAGCAGAAATTGTTTTTATGTAAAATTGCAAACTAGATCTGTACACTATGTGGGTGAAGGCTAGGGGCAGTGAACAAAATTCTGCATTTTGCCTGTACTGGCCCTGATTTTCTGGTTTCATTGGCTATGTTGTGGGTACTGGAACTTCAACACTGAGTTTTCTTTAATTAAATGCTTCATTCATATATTCCTGGCATCTAATGACCAGTGGGGAAGAACCAGGTCTATTATTTGAAGCCACTGTCAATGGTTCTGTCACTGAGGTTAGACTACCAGCTACTACTTTCTAAGAGTAGGTGTCCAAAAATAAAATCAATAAAAAAAAGTTTTGGAAGGCGAGTATGGCCTCATACTTGAGAGCAATAGTCAACCTCTAACTATGGGATATTAAAATAAAACTTTCCCAGGGCAAAAAATATCTTGTAACTGACTATTCTGAGGTTTTTTGCTCCCACCACTGGAATCAGCTGGTACCAAACATCATTGATGGAAAGCTGGTGTACATGGCTTCTTCTCCAGGGGAAGGCATTTTTGTCTCCCAGAAAGAAAAACAGTACAGAACTTTATGTCTACAAACGACTTCATCTTTAACTAGATTTGAATATTCCAGACTTTTTGGGGTTTTATTAGAGCACTGCACCTGAACAGCTTTACAGTAGTTAGTGTGGATTGACTTGGCCTATGTCAGCTGATAAACAGGTATCATTATAGCACAGGTGGTATACCAGATTGTTACTCAGGCTGCAATGGCAAATAGCATAAATTATTGTATTGAATTCTATGTAGAAATTTCATTAGATAGATCAGTACTTAGAATTGTGTCTTTTTGTGTAAATATTTTCAATGGGTTATTGAAAGTAGGCTCTATTTTGTGTAGAGAAATCAGCCAGTGTGCTGGACAACTGGCTGAGTGTTTCTCACGAGGCGCTAGGACTTGCAAGAAGATGAATGGTTGTTTTTTGATTAGGAGGACTGAGCTGAAGAGAAAAGCATGGATTTGTCTGTAACTGAAATGGTATAACATCTATTTGTTTCAAGAGTCAGGAGCCCAAGAAATGTTCTGGTCCAGCTTTGCTAGAATGGAGAAATCATTCAGAAGCAGTGACCAGAAGCTTTTGTTCTCTTGTGTATTTGCCAACACATAACCCTGGTAAAAACAAAAACAAAAACAAAAGAATATGCTGATGTAATTTGTCTCTAGATTTGATTACCACTTGCTTTTCAATAGAATTGCATATTATATTGCCTCAGGTTATGTCTCTTCCTGGCTGAGTGTATGCCCTCGCTAATCTAAGGTATATATAGTGGAGAGATGCAGGTGTGCACCAGCACAAACTATATATGTATACACAATATACACATCATACTCACATCCACATCTGCATGTACATGCAAAGACACATATACATACAGTATATATTTGCCACATATATATCCCACCACTCTTACCTATGTATGTGAGTTTTTGTACAGAGCAAATCCAAATGCATGCCTTCAGTGACAGCAAAGGCACGCTCCAAGAAAGTGCCAATCAAGATGGCTGAAGGGCAAAGGCCAAAAACGTGCTGTGATAGGTATCAAAAGAGGAAGTGTACATGTAGCTTTGAAATGTACGCTTTCTGTACATGTGGAGCAATACATGAAGGCATTTGTGAAAGACTGGGTGGCAGTTCTTGCTATATGTGTAACATCAATATTCTGATGCATCCTGGCTGGTTACTGAATTATGAGTAAAGCTTAAGAAGTTGTTTCTGATATTGAAAGCACTTCATAACACGGTACCTAGCACAAACGCTGTGTCACATACCCAGGCAGTGTATCAGAGCTGACTCTCAGAGCGGGGGAAGTCACTTGAAGGAGAGGGGGCTGCCAGGTGGGTTGTCTCAGCAAGGAGCTTTGAACCAAGAAATTCAGTCCCATACTCTTAATCTAAAAATCGGAGTAATTTCCTGACCCTCTTGGTTCTATGCTTGCAGGATGTCTTACTGTTTATGGTTAGGGAGAAGAAAGCAGATAGTGGTATTTGTCAGTGGTGTAGCAGTAACAAAAAGGGTGAACTTACTTCTGTGTCGTATCAATGAGGTGAAAAACCCAATCTTGTCCAAATCGGACATTGGTAATTCCTATTCTTCTGTGTTTATTGTCATGACAGTCATATTATATGTCATACTGACATAACAAACACAAATGGTGTTTGTTAACAGTACAAGTCCTTTTATTTTCCAGAAGGTAAATTAAAATCTTTATTCTTTTTATGTACATATTTTCTGATTGAAAAAGCCTGTCAGGTATATCCTGATAAAATTTTATTTTAGACATATAAAAGGACCAAGTTTAGAAAGTTCATACAATAAACTGGTTCTTGTACTCTGTATGTAGTTTAGCACTTTTTCTATATGCTTTCAGGTCTAAAATCACACTTCACACAGCTAGCCACACCCTATTTTTGTGCAGTTAAATATACCTGATCAATATATGTGTAAAATGCCTTCATAATAATTTTCCACTAAATTTTGTGTAAAGGTAAATGACTATGGTGTGCAAAGCAACAAAGATTAATGTATCTGCTCTACTGATATGAGCATGTTTTGCACTGAAGGCCATCTGTGAAAGATTTTTCTTTTTTCCTTCAGCATCACTTAAACACTATTTTACATAAGTCATTTTGAAATTATCCATGTACCGAACTAAGGAATCGTACGCAACATCTTTCTTACACAGTTTGGAAATGAAAATGGGTAAAAGAACAACAGTCACATGTGTGCAAGTTTAGGGTGGATACTTGTCATGTTAACTCTGAGCACAAATAGAAGTACTCCAGCCCAGTTCCACTAACATCAATGAGAACTTCAGCAGGACATGGTTTGGAAAAAAAAAATAATAAAAAAAATAGGCTTAAAAATGAACTTTTAAAACCAGGACGAGTTAAAAAATGTAGAAGTTTGGAAAAGAAAGTGGAAGGAAAAAATAGTCAACAGAGACAAGTCTGTAATGGCATGAAGCAGACACAGTATGGTATCTTCTAACTCACCATGTTTCAGTTCAGTAAGATTTCACAAACCTTCCTGAATAGCTCTAAAACTGAAACAAGAACATTTTCTTGAAGCGACTTCAATATTACAGAACACCCCATGAGGTCTGTAAACTTGTTAAAATATTAAGAAAGACATAGCTGTTAAAAGAGCAGTTCTTAAATCAGCTCCCAGGTGGAATATGAAAAAAAAAAAAGCTCCTAAGGGTTCAAAGTAACACTGATGCATTGAAAACTGATGTTGCTCAGTTCATTTAGAAAATACTATAAACTACTTTACTATGGGAATTTGGTAAAGGAATCTTTCATTAATAGGAAAGATTGGATGGTACACTGCAAATAAAGTGATGTTTACATAATTCTGAAAGATCTTTGAAAGATTCAATATCCTTCTGCTGTGGTTTACAGTAAGCACCATATTAAACTTGCCATTTTTAATAAAATGAAAAAGTCATAATTAAGTAATTACATTGTGGGAAATATGCTTGCACTTTGGACAGATACACAATTACATCTTTAGTTATTCCTGAGGTTTTTTGTTTTAAATAAAAGCTTTTGCACTAAAACACAACTCCAAGAGGTTGTTGTCAGCACATAACAACTTTAGTCTGAGACCAAATTCTGTGAGGTTTATAAAATGTCAAGTTTTAGGGTAGCTAAAGAATTTGTTTAATTGCAAACTCCCCATGTTCATTTATGCCTGAGTAATTTCATTTTAAGGTACAGCTACTTCTTTTCAGGGTTCAACCATTCTTCTGTTTATGGCTTTTAAGTGATTCAATTTTTCTCCAGAATGTTAAAAGAAATTACTTTTACCTTTTTGACAGCTCATTCAAGAATAGGATGAATTCCTCGCAATTTGACTGATTGCCATTTTCTTTGCAGAAACACTGCTGAATTTTCTCCCACTGTCCCACAGCTAGGGCAACAGATGAGACACACAGGCCTTAGTGAACACCTTGGTTTTGTACCGAACCCATAATTTCAGAGGATTTGGCTGTCATTTACACCTTTCATGTTAGTTTTGAGATTAGAGTGGAACTAACTCAGACCTTCAAGAACTACACAAAGGGAAATGCAGATTTCTGAAGACCTTATTGCCCCACAAGACTTTGTCAGAGATACTGAGGAGCAGCATGCATGACTGTGGGCTTGCTGGTGTGTTGTGGTAACCATTGCCTGGCCAACCAGCACAGCCCACCTGAACAACTGTATTTACAACTGTAAATAACAATTCATATGCAATGCTGTAGAAATGCAGAGGGATGCATTTTATACCAACTTGGTTAAAATTAAATATTTAAATTTAGATATGTATGGGATGCATAAGGTCTGCATAAGTATTTCCAGATAGGCTGGGTAGTTTGGATTTTGTAGGGGTTTTTTATTTATTTTAAATACATGAGAATGAAGAGTTTGCAAGATAAAAATATGTGTATTTCCAATGGAATGAATATTATTATTTTTATCTAGCTGTTGTAACTACCTCTTGATTAGCAACAATGACAAGGAATTTTGGAAGTAGCATAAAAAAAGCTGGTTGACAGAAAGGAAGGAGGAAAGTTCAGGGAAGGAGAAAGATGAAGGAAGTATATATCCCTGTAGGTAAACTCCATTAAGGGAGATTTAACATTGACTATGACTGTTTTTCATGGATCTTTTAAGAGAGCATCCTCTGTGCAGCATCACATATCAGTGTAATGAATAAGTAAATAAGATATATTAGCAGTTGATTTAAGACAACATTTATTTCCAGTCTAAACTCTTTTTAATGACACAGTTAAATTGATTAATATCTCAGACTTTCTATATATTTATGATAATACACAGAGTAACCTTGTTCACTTGTGTTGAGTAGAAAAAAATTACAAAATGGTTTTGTAACTTGAATGAATAGACATCTAAGGTTTCTTGCTTTTTAAGCTTTTGTACTGCTTAACTGCTTTGTACTCTAACAAAATCAAAAGAACAAAATTTGTCTTGAAATTTTGATATACACCTCACAGTACAAGGGCTGCAGCTCATAAAGAAATCCTGATTGAAAGATTTATCTTCTGGAAGAAATCCATGTGGATAAAGTGACTAGATAAGAGAGGATGGAATAGCATGCAGTAGAAATAGGTTCTTATGCTTTTTGCAAATGGCATTCTTTTGTTCATTGTGTAAATTATTCTAATAGAAAGGTTCAGTGTACATATTAATTGATGAGATTTAGGACCACTAGATATGAAGCCCACACACATTACCTCTGGTTGGCTCAGAAATCAAGTTTAATGGAGTATAACAAAATAAAAATATAATACCTTCTTTCTGGGTCATCTGAGGAGCACCTGGATAGCACTCAGTTGGGAATGTGTGCAGGAAAATTACAGGCTTGCTTCTGTGAGTTGTTGTCCCAATAGGTAGCATCCTGGGAAGTAGGCTTGTTGTATAAGAAAAACAGGATTGGGTCCCGCTGCTATTTTTATCCTTGCATTAAAGTTATTTTGTTTACTGTATTAAAGAGCCGGTTGGCGTTTGGGCGAGGAAGCCCTTTTTAGCTCCATGTAGCTGAAAGTTCTGTCAAACCTGAACAGTTAACCTAATAAAAGCCATTATTTCTTCCCATAAGTCTTGCTCACAGTGATGAAAATTTGTCTTCTGTTAAACCCTGGTGTAGACTTGATTCAGGAAAATGCTTAGGTTTGCATTGAAATCTGCCGCTTTCAGACTAATGCCTAATGTCATGACTGGCTTTAAGCACATGCTTATTATATTCGTTGATTTCACAGGGAGAAACATGCCCTTCTGTTTAAGTGCTGTCCTGCACAGAGATGCTTTCCAGAAGTGGACCAATGACCATCATAATTAGATTAAGCTGAACTCCCCCAGCTTACACACAAATCCCTTTGTTACTTCATCCCTCTGATTACCAATAGTCCTAAAAAATACTGTTGCTTTTTATCAGTTTGACCTGTTTCACACATATATATAAAGCTTACCATGGCAGTCTTGATAATTGCTTTTACAGTCCCTGACAGGGTGTTCACTTGTGAAAGTTGGAATAAACAGAAATTTGGTTTAGTACAGGAAGGATAGGAAGTGTTTACATGGCCTGCAATTGTGGTCATCTGTATCCAGCCAAAGGGGAACCTCTAATTTTCTAGTTTATGTAATTGAATTTTTAATGGTGCACAGTGAAAAGCCTTTTCTTCTCCCCCCCCCCCCCCCCCCCCCCCCCGAGAGAAACAAACTCTAATTATAACATATGCAGGCTACAACATTTAAATTAGCAAATAATGGTGTATTTTTGACATTTCCTCTTGGGGCGGGGGGGGGGGGGGGGGGGGGGGGGGGGGGGAAGAAAAAAAAACCAAAACCCCAGACCTGTAGGAAAGACTTGAATGTTTTACAAAGTGTTTACAAATTTCCTATAATCAAAATTGCCTTGCTTTTTAGTCAAGGAATTTGGGTCTAGTAGGCATACTAATGATTTTAAAAGACAACCACATGCATGTTTCATTTTATCCTTTCTGGGTTTTTTGCTTTTCAGTAATTGTAGCATATGTTCTTTTCATATGAACAGTTAATGACTAACAAGCATCTGAGAAACTGAAAAGCCATAGACAGTCCTGGCTTGGAACACTGCCATGGAAGAGAAGTGACCCAGCTACATTGCCTTCACTTAAACCACACTTTGCTGATGAGTCTTGTCTGAAACAAAGGAGAAAGAAAGGTTATTCGTGGTAACATCTATAAAATATTAAGACCTCTGCGGATACTCAAAGGAGATGAGCTGTGCTTCAAGGACTATGCAAACCAAAGCCAACCACAGATAAAGAAAAATGCTAGAAGGGGGGAACAAGGTCTGGGGATTAATTCTGTCTTTCTAGGCACTATATATTCTCAAATGCACTAGAGCAACCAACTTCAATAAGAAATGACATTTTACCTCTAACATTAAAAATGAAGCAACAATACCCAACTCCTTTCTAAGAAAACCTAGCTACTGCAATGTGAATTAAAGGATATGTGACATTTTTCCAGGCCTTCTGCATTTACATAGGGTGCTTCATTATGAACTGATTTTACAGTACCCAGATCTACCATCCCTTAACCTGTGTGTAGGAGGAACCCTCACAGGCCCCTAAGGGCCTTCTTTATTGACCTCTCAGGCTTCTGTTTGTTTCATAGACAGTCAGGCTGTCATGGGATGCTTTTTGTTGCAGCAGTAATGCACAGAAGAAGCTTCATGTGCATCAGTTTAAGTGTGATTTAGAGGTTGAGAGGGGAAATACTACCAGGTTTCCTCCCAGAGACCCACAGAATGATGCCATCAGGGATGAATGCATTTATCAAGTGTATTGAGTCATGCATTGGCTCTATCACAAGTGGTGAAGGGAACAGAAGAACATGGTCAGAGCTGGCTACCAGACAAATAACCATCTGCATCTAACACTGTAAAGAAACTCTGATAAGAGAAAGTGATTTCAACCATAGAGTCTAAAATGTCACAGTATTAAATTTCAATACCCTCAAACACAGGAGTGTTATCTTCTTACAAATATGCTGAATGCACTTGGATGCTTATCTCTATCTCTATATGCACTGATACAATGTCTCCTGCAATTCACATGGGGACTAATCTAAAGTCCACTAAAATCTAATGGAGTCTTTCTATTGCTTTCATTGGTCTATGAATCAGATCTCCAAAGAATAATAGTGAGGTGAATTTTTAAAGTTCAGAACTGTATCTCATTTTGGACAATAATTTCAAAGTAAATATGTTTCTCCCAATTTCACCAAAGCCTGCCTTCTTGTGATTTCTATAAATCATTCTGAGGTCCTGGAAGAAATGGTGTGATGTGGGATTCAGTTACTTTTCATTCTGTCTGGACCTGTATCAAAGATTCTGTCATTATCCTTCCTTTTATATAATTTCTGTTTACAGGTTATCAAACATGCAATTCAAATTATTCTGGGCTCATTGGCAAAATTCTCAGGTATTTATTTGGTAAGCCAGACCCTGTGAAAACATCTGTGAAGTCTTTTGAATAACTTACTGAAAAAAAGCAGAACCATTTGCATCCTCAGGCTAATTTGTGTGCCATTACAGATGAGAAAGTTTCTGCCATGTACTGATCAAGAAACCAAAGAACTAGGATAAGTGTATAAAAAGTTAGTAGAAATAAGTAATTATTTGAAATACAGGAATGGAAAATGCCATGCTTTGATCTAGAGAACTAACATAATTATTAGATAATCTTAAAGAAAAACTAAGATTTAAAATAATCTGGAAGAAACAGGAACCATGGCTTAGGTCCTCAGAGATGCTTAAGTGCCTCAGTCAGATCAGATGCTCTGTAGTCTTTATCTATATATTTGTCTAAGATGTCTATTTTTCCACCAATGTGCAGGTAGAGTAGGGTGGTTGGCTCCCTAAAGCCCAGAGCACTACCTACCATAAGCCAGTCTCACTGATTCTGAGGGAGCCTTTCTACAAAAAAGGAAGTTTAATTAACTCCAACAGCTCCCAGTTCCTCTAAAACGCCCAGAGACTTAGGCATTTTGGGCTCATTCCATGCTTCCTTCTGGTGGGGTGTCTGATGAGAGCATTTTCAGCTATAGAAGGCTGAGGATGAACTCCATGCTGCCCCACAAGGTTATGATGAGGCTTCCATCTCATCCCACATGGACCACTCCAGATGCTGAACAATTGTCCAGCTTTGGCTTAAATATCCCGTATGGTATACGTTTTGAAATACACATTGAGACCTATTTCTCATCAATCAGCTGCTGAAACATGAAAATCACATCCCTTCCTTCTCTATTTTCTCCTACTTAGCTTGGATTGGGCTACTTACCAGATGTCCAACTCCCCTAATACTGTTGGAGAGGACCCTGGAAACACACTAAGGTGTGAGAACCTGGAAGCAAGACTCTTGAGATTTAGCTATTGCAATATCTATGTGCTTTTAAGGACCTCATCTGTGTGCATCTGTCACTTGAGATAAACACGTGGGAAGAAAAAAAAAAACAAAAACCAAAACCAGGAAGACTATTCTCTTCAAAAATGTTCTAAGATATGAAATTATTCAACCATAAAGAAGGGAAGCATTGAGAATTTACAGAGCTCGTAGCTACAGTCTCTCTTGCAGAAAGCCAAGACAAATGAGATACAGTCTGAAAAAGGCTGAATAAACCACTACTTGTTCTAATAGTACATTGATAGAAATAAGTAATATATTTAATGGTATTAACAGATAGGAACTAGATCATGAAGGTCCTTGTTAGTTTATCACCTGGGTTAGTAGGGTAAAATCCAATGGGAAGTAATTTGGAACTATTCTGCAAAAAAGCTGAGTAAGAAATGAGTAAAACCTGCAGAACAGCTTCATAAAAGCAGACAAAGGACTGTAGGTTACAACTGGACATCATTGTGATTGAAATTGGAAGAAATCCATGCAATGCAGGAAGACCTTATTTGTGCATCAAGGTATAGAAGAGCACACAGCTGGACACCAGAAAGAAATTTCATCTGTGCATACATCACACTGTATAATTGATAGATCTGTGGAAGCCATCGTCATTACCATCCTGCTTCATCTGACACTGGTTACTGCCAGAGGCAGGATGCTAAAGAGAGTTTGGTTCCCTTGGGCATGGTCTCAGATCTAATGGCTGTCGGCAATAGTTGCTCCCTGAGAGAAGCAGAAAAGCCTGTTCAACATAAGAGCTGTTGGTGAGGAAGTGGCTCTATATATGCTTAAAGCATGCTTTTATTTCCTATCTTCTTAGACAAAGTGTATGCTATTTAGCAGCACATTTCTGTGATAAACAGGCCTAATGAACATGATAAGTTCAGTGGTAAAACTAGAAAAGGGGGAGGGGAAAAAAAGCTGGTAATGCTGAGAGTGCACTTTCATTTAAACTACATCTTAGAATTCACCATCAAAAGCCATGGATGGCCTTAGACTGAGCAAGGTTGGTGGACACCATTGAGGAACCAGTCAGCTACAGGAAGGGTTTAATCTTTTACACTATTACACTTGGGGATATTTTTTGATTGCGTAGTTTGCTTTTTTTCTTAAAGAAAAAGTCTGCCATTTAAATGAAAACTTATTACCAATTTTTCATTGAAGGAACTGGCAGTTCAGAAATGAAAAAAAGAAAAGGGAACATCAGTGCTGTGTTTTTTCCGTGCATCAGGCAGAAGGAAGTTGTGTTAAAGGGATAACTGTCAAACTCACCTAATGCACAATCTGACTGAAAGCAAAAGTGTTGCACCAAGTGCAATTCTGGCTTCTTAGGCCTCTGACAAATGTCTCCTCCTTTGAGATTATGCTGCTTCTGATGACTGTGATTACTGCTGAGACTCAGCAATATTAATATTAATATATATCAAACATTACTTTTTCTACCATTCTGTTGCCATTTCTCTGATTTCCAGAGTTTATTATAAGTTGCATTTATTAGCACTGGGTACCTGTTGTTGATTTTAACATCCTGAAGGAAATTTCAACAAAAAAACCCAAACAAACAAACAAAACAAAACAAAACAAAAACAAAACAAAAAACAAACAAAAAAAAAACCAAACAAAAAAAAGGGGAAAGAAAAAAAGAAAAAAGCTGCTACTTTATCTTTGAAGTGGCCAGGCTCAAGGGGAAGTAGTTAATTCCCCATGGGTAGGCACAAACATTCCTTTACTTGTGACATGTGTAAAGGTTGTTGTTCCGAGCACACTCTTTTCAGGACCCATTTCTTCTGGGCACTTACATTTCTAAACCCCTCAAGAGGGCCGTAGTTGTGAAAAAGAGAGTGGAAGCTCTGGTGTTCTGCTCTAAGATTACACCAGCATTTTTGTGAACAAACTTTGGATCAATCCAGAGTTGGAAGTGAACATGAAAAGTGTCAGTAACTCTTTTATAAGTCTTTTTGTGGTGCATCTGATTGACCCACATTACGAAGTACAATAGCATGAAAGAGTGTTAGTAATCAGTGCTAATGAATACATGTACCTACCTGATTCATATACTGGGCATTACCCCTCACTAATGCTTTTGTTTTGCATTCATTAAAATTCCCATCATGACACAAAATGCTGAACATTTACTATAACAAAAACAAAAGCAAACAAAAAATGAGACACATTTATTGCAAATTTCAGTCAAAAAAGATATAAATAAGGAAATCACATAGCATAGGCACATTGTCCCAATCCTACTCTACTTTAGTTCATTAATTAATGCTTTTAGAAAAGATATTTACAGTGAGACCTCAGGCAAATACTCAGAGACAGCTCGTGGCATAATCCTTCTCTGTCTTCCCCTCTTCCCCTTCCCCCTACTGCAAATGAGACTGGTTACTCATTTCTTTTTTTTTTTTTTTTCTTTACAGTCTAGGAAGGACTTCGAGAACTTCACTCTTTATAGTTTAGATTTATATAAGCTATTTCATAAATCTTCTAAAACAAACTCCTTATAGAGCTAAAAATGACATTTACTTGCCTAATTTTGGTAGAACTATTATTGAAGTGGTTTCAATAAGATCCTAGCAAAAATCTGTGTATGTAAGTATGTATTTAAGCTACAAAAAGCTGGTATTTTATTTTTTGCCACAGTATTTAGCTTCAAAAACTTGCCTGGATATATAAAACACCAGAAGAATTAATTCCAGTACAATTAAACTGTCTGTCTGAGATGTTTCTAATACAAGCTATCAAAACTATATGTCACAATTATTTTTATGCTTTGTAAAAAAAGATGTTAATTTGAAATAAAAAATTGTAACAGAATCCACTCCTTACTACATGAAAAATATTATTAGATGATGAAGCATTTACAACCAGAGCCTTTGCAGATTTTGCAGTTCTTTTAGTCCTGCTTCTTAAATATAAGGACTTGAGGATGTGTTATGAAAGCCTTATTCTCACTGATGATGATTCCATGTAAATTCTTGTAGATCATCATACTGTGTGTTGAAGTGGTACAACACATCTACTGAGAAGGAAAGGAGGAAAAGGTTCTGGTTTGGGAAGGTACTTACTGTGGTATTACAAAAAGGATTAGGTAATGCAAAATTGGCTTGTATGGTGACAAGGCAAAAAGGCTTCTCTGCATGTAAGACGCTATCTCGAAGCAGGCTGAAAAACTGTTTTTCCACACCTCTTTATTTTTCTATACCACTTACCGCTGAGGAGATGAGATTGATGTGAATATTTGTGAGAAGTTCAGGAATGGGCAAATCTGGAGTATAAGAGAAATAGACAGCCAGCAGCGCTCAGGAACATGACTTGCAGCTGTGAATCTTTCCCAGGCTTGGACTATAGATGCAACCAACTATAGATGCAGCTTTCCAAGCTGTTAGGGAAAAACAGGGTACTAAAGTTATTTGAACACACACACATGCGCGCGCGCACCACCCCCCCCACCACCACACACACACACACCCACCCCCCTGGTGTTCTACCCTGCTGCTCAGTGCTATGAGAGCATTAGCACTTGTGTTAGCTTGTTCAGGCTAAAAAAAAACTAAGGGGAGCTCTTACTTCTCTCTGCTCAGCTATCATGAGATCTGTTTACTGACATGAAGTCTATCAGACTTAGTCCTCCAGGGCTTTAGGTAAAGAAATTATTAGTTTGCGGATTAGTCTGAGGATTCCTCATGGGCATAAGTATAGGAGTTGTGCTGCTCATACCTCCCAAGATAGCAACTGTTGCATGGGTGCACAAAAGCAGGTATAAATTTACTAGAGATGTCATAAATATTATAGAGTCTTAAGGCATGAAGGAACAGGCTCTTGAGCATGTGCTTCAAAACTGGGCCTAAGTGTCCCTTCAGGAAACTGGACCTTTGTCCATGAGGTAAATGTGGTTTCCCTTGTGGATTATAGATCTGAACTGCAATCGTTCTGCTTTACATACAGAAAATTCCACATTTTAATTAAACCCAGCATATTTCTCACCCAGGTAACACTGGGATCTCCTCAATGACTTACCTATATGCAGATTGTTGGTTCCATGAGATGGGGGTGCCATGTGACTGGGATTTTGTTTTTAATAATGATTATTCCAGTTCAGTCAACATAACTATTTCTATTCAAATCTTAATTTCTAGACAGTTCACCACCATCAAAAGCAACTTGTTTTTGTTTGTTTGGGGTTTTTTTTAAGACTTTCTCTGTAATTTACATAATCTGCCCTCTGATTCTAGCAACATATGCAGCTCATGCAGCCAAGTTAGACACCCTGGCTGGTACAATTCAGCTTCAATCTTATTTGGCTGTGTAAAGTTATTCAGTACCTTGGCTGTGTTTTTATGGTCCTGTCATAGTGGTATGAATATTTGCCCCTTATCATAATCCTTCAGATCCCCTATTTCCTAAGTGGGGAAAGTGAAGCGCCGAAAGCAGAGTTGCCCAGTTTACCCAAGCCTGGGCTAAATTGGTAATATGGAAAACCAGAATCCATGAGTTCTGATTCTTAGCAGCATTCTCCAAGTTCTCGTAAATAGCCACATAAATCAGGTTAATGTTGGAAACCTAGTAATAACTACTGTGAGAAAGGAAATGTATAGAAGGTTTTTGCCTACTATTGAATGCAACTTAATTCCAGATAAACACCTAGCGATATATTTAATTATATACCTTTTCTAGAAGTACAAATATTGGATTCTGTCTGTTCTAGCTGAAGTGTAGATGCAGTATTGGTGTCAGACCAATGCTGTCTTTCAGCCTTTGCCATCATTCTGTACAACTGGTGTTTATCTGATGTGGAAAAAGAAGGAAAAGAAACAGAAGCACCAAACAAACAAACAAAAAAGTGTGCTTCCTGAAACAGAGCAAAAATAGACTGCAGCTGATCCCCATGAATTGCTCTTGTTGAAAGCCTGGCTTTTTAAAGTTGGTGGGGTTTTTTAATGGCTTTGCTGAGGGGAATCACCTTCTGTGTGACGATGGGGAAGCCCAAATTTCAGCATGCTGCAGTTTGAACCTCACCCAAATGATCTGCTTCTCATCCTTATTTATTTTTTTCATGATATGACTCAACTTCTTAAACATTTCAGACTCAAATTAGGTCCAAGAGAAAGTGTTTCCATCCTGCCAAAGCATCCTGAGATGGAATCCTCTTACCCATCAAACTCTTAGACAGGGACTTCCTCCTACTTGATTCTGAGTAATAGTTTGGAAGTGAGACCTTGGTATTCCCTCTGAATGACTGGGCTGAGCTTGTAGTTCATAATGAATCACTTGCTTAGTAGGTACATTGAGGAGAGGAAATGGTGTTGTAATTGATTCTCATTTTGTAGCTGGAGTGTATATTTTTCATTGACTCCATTTGCTTCGTCAGCATCAATTCAGCCTTCCAGCAAACCACACCCTTGTCAAAAATTATTACAGAAAGAAGAGGCTGAGCAAGCATGGCTACTCATTTCCCTCAGGGCAAATTGCCTTATATCAGCCTTCAAAGGATGCTCTCACAAACAAAACTGGAGATCTTGTCATTTGTTATTACTTAGTGAGGAAGTCATTGCACCTGCTGTGTGATGGCAATCACACCAAGCTCCTGTAGTTTCTAGTCTCCTCCAAGCAATGTTTTCACAGACCTCTGGAACTGTTCCACTTACCTCTCCTGGATTCTTTCAGTTTCCAGATGGAAAACCGGTAGCTCTTGAGATCAATAATCGGAAAAAACAGTAGCCCAAGAGATTCCATTTCAAAATGGAATTGGCCAAAATGAACTAACTTAGAGCTGGCTGACATTCTTTCTGAACACAATTTCCACTATAGAGGCTGAACTGATTTCTTTGGAACATACCTTTGAAGGCTGCATAACAAATTCTTTTATTCCACCCTTTCTGTATTGCAAGGGCCATAGAGCCAGGATCTGGGCCAAGACCTATACTCATAAAAGTCTCTTTAAGTACTGTATCCAGTAACAAAGATATATAACAAAATGGGGTCTGGAAAGGAATCAATCACCATTGTCAAAGACCAGACATCTTTTCCCTTATGAACAATTTGATCATGTGTATTTCACACATATAATAGCTTTAAAAAAATAATGGTAGCCACTATATTTACAGAAAGACTCAGAGCAATTGCAAGCCAGTTCATAAGCTGGCATCTAGATTTTTTAAAGGATCAAATGTCTGGAAGTTGTCACAGAGAAAAGAAGGGAGGGTGGGCATAAAAAAGAAACAGCTTATATTTGAATGCCCATATGTATATTTAAGGCCAGAAACAAAAAAGGAATTTATAAATTGTGATGTTGAACATAGAAGTGCCTACAAGTTTAATGGACAGAACTGAAAACATTGAACTAAGACCCTAAGAACCTGACTAGCAGAGAGTTAGGCTCCCAGAGTGGGACCTACACTAATAATGGTGAAGCACCCTCTCATGTGAGTAGGAACTAGTAAGGGGGTATGACTGAAACTGTAGAAGGAAACTAGTTTGAGGACTCATGGATTTCACACTGGCCAAAAATGAACATTTTGTAAGAGACAATTCAGAGCATCTAAATTTGGATTTACAGGCATTTGGCTCACTTTTTTCTTTGAACATATAGGTGAAGGAGGTAAAAACCTATCTATTAGAGCCATGAAATGAACCCTAGGACCACAGGCAATGAACCCATTGAGTGTGTCTACACTGCTAAGTGAAAGACTGTCAGGGAGAAGGTTGATCACTGAAACTCTGATTTCCCTATGTTTAATTTTTCTATATGTCTCTCTGGCTCTGTGCTAGACCTCTCCATCTAAATTCCTCTAACACCTATCTGCCTGAAGGAGTTTAGCTCTTGACATTCTCTTTTATTTACCAAGAGAGCTGCTGTGATTGTTTAAAGTGAAATAGATCACGTCTGAAGGATTTGTATATATGCTCCGTGACTTTATCAGAACTCAGGCAAGCACCTGGCTTATTGAGCACACACAGGGAAAACCAAACAGTAACAGCAGGAAAAAGGGATCTGTATGCAGTTGGTATAGAGTTAGCAAAGGTAGGACATGGAAAAAAAAAAAAAAGTAGAGAAAGGGGAAGAAGATATATTGATGTTCTAGATCTGTGAAGGAAAAGGTTTCCAGAGAGGTCTCTGTACTGGGCACCAAGTAAGGTAGACTGGAGACTGAGCAGTGAAACAGCTGGTCTTGACAATCTGGCCCTGGGCCTCCCAGGGCCAGATTTGTTCCAGCTTTGCAGAGTGACTACAGGGAAGTGTTTTCACAGCTTAGTTCCTCTCCTAAATGCCAGGTGCCTACTAAAGCCGCTCTATCACCCTCCTCCTCAACCAGACAGGGGAGAGAAAATACAATGAAAAGCTCAGGGGTCAAGATAAGGACAGGAAGATCACTCAACAATTACTGTCACAGGCAAAACAGACTTGACTTGGGGAAAATTAGTTTAATTTATTACCATTCAAATGAGAAAAAACACACCTTCTCCCCACCCCTCCCTTCTTCCCGGGCTTAACTTAATTCCCGATTTATCTACCTCCTCCCCCTGAGTGGCACAGGGGAACAGGGAATGGGGGTTATGCTCAGTTCATCACACATTTCTGTTGCTCCTCTTCCCCTGCTCCAGCCTGGGGTCCCTCCCACAGCAGACAGTCCTCCATGAACTTCTCCCACACGAGCCCTTCCCACGGGCTGCAGTCCTTCCCACCCTGCCCCAGCGTGGGTCCCTGCCCCGGGGCGCAGCCCTTCAGGCACAGGCTGCTCCAGTGTGGGTCCCCCGCGGGGTCACAAGCCCGGCCAGCAAACCTGCTCCAGTGTGGGCTTCCCTTGGGTCACAGCCTCCTTTGTGCATCTGCCTGCTCCAGTGTGAGATCCTCCACAGGCTGCAGGTGTGTATCTGCTCCACTGTTAACCTCCATGGGCTGCAGGGCACAGCCTGCCTCACCATGGGCTTCACCATGGGCTGCAGGGGAATTTCGGTTATTCTGCCCCGCCTTCTGCACTGACCCTGGTGTCTGCACGGTTGTTGATCTCACATATTCTCACTCCTTTCTTCTGCTGCAGTTATTTTGTGCAGATTTTCCCTCTCTCTTCTTAAATATGTTATCACAGAGGTGCTACCACCATTGCTGATGGGCTTGACCTTGGCCAATGGCAGGTCCCTCTCAGGGCCAGCTGGCATTGGCTCCATTGGACATGGGGGAAGCTTCTGACATCTTTTCACAGAGGTCACCCCTGTAGCCCCCCCCACTACAAAAACCTTGCCATGCAATTCCACTGCATCTGCTCTCAGACTCTAATGCTTATGAACCAAGGTACAGAGATGAACACGCTATAGCCCAGGTCATGTAAAGAAGATCAGTTGTTTCCAGCACAATCCTGGCAATGGAGTAGTTCATTTAAAGTCTAATTCTCTAAGACAGGTGAGGAATATTCTCTCTTCACCTGCGCCTGTTACCAAGAGCTGGAAACTTGATTGTGTGCAGTGCTTTGATGTACCTCATACCTTGCAAGTTATGTCTTGTATCCTTTTCACAGAAGACTTTGCAGGGTGAATATGATTTTAGTTATCAAACTCAAAGTGTTGATATGATCATACTAAGAATATGCAATAACAGGTGTCAGTAGAGCTTCCCTGTCCTTTATGCTGAAGCCAGTTGAAGATGGAGGCTGCAATATACCACCAAAACGTTAGCAAAGGTACACAGAAAACTTTCCTTGACTGTAGTACCTCTTATTCATGAGAATCTTTCCAGGGTAAGCAGGAAAACATTTTTCTACTTTATCTGAGTTTGCTCAAGGAACTGAAATCATCCAGGACTGACTCACATGCCGTTTACAGAGCCCCTGACTACAGCAGAGCAAATTCTAAGAAATCCTTTATTCAGAGTGTCCTCTGGTTCAGCAAAGCCCTGGAATTTGGGTGACCACAGGAAGCAGTTGAGAGGTTTTCCAGCCTGACCGTATCAGCCGTCTCACCACAAGAACTTCCTATTTTGGCTGAGTCCCTTCAATCAATTTAAGACTGCTCTGTGTGATCAATAGCAGGGAGTTTAAGGATGGCTTGTTTGCCTTATGTTTGTGAAGTGGTTCTTGTTCCCTGGCTTCTCTTTCTTACAGCAGAGCTACTCCTGTTTGCTTTAAGGCTTTAAATCATTGCTAATTTTTACAAAGAGAAACAGAGAGTAAAGGCATATAAAACATTTTATACTAAGTCTCTTGAAACGTTAAAAGTAAAATAACCAACATGAAGCAGAACAGAGAAAAACTTATGAGATAAATGAGACAGGAAGTGTAAGAGAAAGGATGACTTTATAGGTAAACTGCACCTAAATAATAACATAATATATAATATCCCAAATAAATATATTTAAAATATACGTAAATTTTATTTAAATGAAAATGTAAATGTAACTGCAAAACTTACAATACAGACTGTTAAAATAAATATGATATTAAAACGGAGAAATGAAAATAATAAACCACAAAGTACTATTTGCATTCATGCAGCCCTTGAAAAGTTTTATTATCATAGGGAGAAAACAACAGTCACAATACAAAGCCATTAGTGTCTCATGAAAATAAGCTAGTGAAAGCTACCTCAGTAACTGAAAGAGATTTGCATTCACGGTTTTCTAGAGGTGTGGGTGAATGAATGATTTCAGTTACTGGAAAATAATATTTGCATTAGATAACATTTGAATAGGGCAAAAGGAGTGCATCTTATCTGTATCAGACCACTGCATCCTATCTCAAAAATAACTATGAACTTATTGGTTTGTTGTTTGTTGTTTTTGGGGTTGTTGTTTTTTGGTTGGGTTTGTTTTGTTTTTTTTTCACAAAGCAGCTCTTCTTTTTCAAGTAGGGGTACAGTAGAACAAATGTTTAATTGTTTTGTGTAGCCCATGATCTTTTAATCTCAAATTCAGCACAGACATATAACACTGCTTAGTGGGGGAAAACAGAGGTATGTTTGATTGAAATAAATGTTTGATCGTTAACAGGACATGTAGACTACCTGGAATACAGTGACTATCTTGTTCAAAAGTTATGCACATTAGTATTAGGTAATTTAGTTGATTTGTAAGATTTCTGAGGTAGGAACTTTTTATCATTAGCTGCTCTTTAAGAAATTTAGCACTAAAATGGCTTAATTACAAAATTGGTGAAAAATACATTTTATTTTGTTGGGTTTTTTTTACATTAGAGTAGGCCAGTAAACTATGACAACTAATGTCCTTCCTTCAGCACAGAGGAGGGTTATCAACATGCAGGACCAATGTTGGTTTAGTTCTTTTAATATACCTACCTACATGTACAGTATTGGAAATGAAAATATATTCCTTCCTTCCATGGTGATCAGTTTCCAAAACCTGGAATGAAGATTACCATCAATGAAAGGATATTTGTTCAGAGGGTGTTCAGCTTCTCAACAAGTATGAAACAAACCCCACTCTATGAGACACACCTAGCTCCTGATAAGGCCCAGAGGAAAAACTTCTGGCTAAGGAAATCCTAATATGCTACTTGATGTGAAAACACAGGCTTCCCAGACCTAAGAAAGGCGGAAAGCAGAATCAACCCTCAAAATCAGCTTCCTGGTTTCACATTCGCCAGGGGTATGGGACTGTATGGAAATCATTTGAGATCTAAACCATACTGTATCATAGATCACAACAATTACTCTGAAAAATACAATTTCATCTTAAAAGAACCAGTCATAAACAGTGAATACTGCTTCAGTGATTAAGGTTCTAAAGCAGTTCAACCCTCTTCCACCACCATACTTCATGCAAATGTCAGTTGTGACATTTCAAATGAACACAAATGTAAGATACAGAGGTAAGAGAGTTTTCAAAAGGTGGTGAAGTGCCTTGAAAGCACTTAAATTTATCTTTTTTCCCTTTGCTCAATGTTGGTTGCATAAAGAAGCTTTGAAAGATACATGTGAATAGTTCCATGAGAATGCTTCCAAAAAGGAGATCCTCCTTGTACAACAAAAAGTTACATTAAGAGGTCTTTTCTTGTTCTAGTCCTAACACAGAATTTCCAAAACTGGTGGAACAAGAGCTGTGTTCTGTTATTGCGAGGACACACCTTGCTAGACAGCTTACCACTTTCTCATGTGGCTCTCACCGTCCCCTTTTGCTCCAGGCCATCCCCACAGCACATCCCTTTTGTCTCCCCTACCTTTGTCCAACAAAATTAAACTGACTTGCAGGTTTCAGGCCAAACCATTTTGAAGCTTTGGCAAGTGAAAAGAGAGAAAACAGAAAAAACATTCATGTGAGATCACTTCAGTTTGAACCCTCGTATTGACAGAAATGCTTTGCTTCATTTGCCTCAAACTGACCAAATAATTTTTATTCTGGCATATGATCACACCTGTGGCATTTCAGAAGGATTTGCTTGGGTTTCATGATGTTACCACAGGTCATAATCTGGCTTATAAAAAGAGGCTGGAAGAGAATTAGAACTATGGAATGGCTATTCTGTTTCCCACACATAACTATAGAGACAAGTTATTCTCCAAAAGCAGCTTTGCTTCTGAAAACAGTTTGTCATCAAGAAAATAGCTGATGAGAAACGCAGCATTACTGTCTGAGTCACTGGCATTTGCTATATTTCCTCAGTACAGTTCATTATGCAAAACAATGAGTTGGAGTCATAGCTAAAGCTGAAAGTGATGGAAAGGGATAAATTCAAAACTTTCCTGCAGTAACAAGAGGAAAAGAAACCCTGGAGACCCCATTAGCATAACATGCATTGTTTGTTTGCTAACCTTTAGCATAGGGAAAGATATGGAAAATATGAGACCATAACAAGGAAAGTACGACTTATATTAGACTTCAAATAATCAGTTTGACGTGACATTTTTAAGAGATACTGACAGAAATTTATTGCACTATAGAAATGGGTTCTAGACTGATGGTTTTTTTCATGGTGAAGTTGCAAAATTTATTCTTCAAATATTTACATTAATCTGCTGAGCGAATTTTATTACAGTTCATAATTACCTTACACATCATGGCTCTCTGAAATAAGGTCATTATGTCTTAATCGTTTAACATACCTTCCCTTCTGCATATGTACATATAAATATACTTTCTTTTTTCTTTTTTTTTTACAACAATAAGCACTCCCTATTAAAGGAGGAATGCTTGGCTCTCTCTTGCAGCTTTGCATAGCTTTAAGGAAGCAAGGCTACAGTTTAATCACACCTTTCTTTTCTCACTTACACTTCAAGACTTCCACATGCTGGCAATTGCATTTCAGTTAAAATCAGACATATAGAATCCTCTTGTCCCCTGGACAGACCATAAGCCTCTTCCAGGGTGTTTCTGCTATTATGGCTGCATTCCTTTATTTTAATGTCAAGGCTAAGTGGACCACGGCCAAGAAACAAAATTATACCAAAGTCTCTGCATTGCTGCCAGCTCATCTAAGCCAATGACTGAAATACAATTAAAATTAATTTTCCTTTTTTCTGTGGAACTGCAGTGGACATGGAGTGCAGCTGTTGTGATCTGGTTTATGGGCTATCATTCCCACCTCACTTAACTCTTACTGGTGCATTTTCAAAGTGAAATAGTAGACGTTCTTTCCGCCTGTTTAATGGAAGTTGTATGCTCCAGATTTCACATAATATTTTTCCTTCTTTATAGAGTGTCACCGTTATTCAGGGTTCTTTTCAAAATAAGTGGAAAGTAAGGTGAGTCAATTCTGCCCAGCATTATAGTGGTGTAAATCTGGAATGGTTCTACCAATGTCACAGGGAGGAGACTGCGTATGAAGCAGCATAACAAGACACAATATAGACTAAAATCCAACCACTATTCACACTTCAAAATATTGTATGTGTTATCAAAGATACTTTGCCACATGGTAGGGCACTGAGATTAATCTACTGAGAATGTAACAGTGACGATGCTGAGTGAGACTAAAGACCTGCATCACACACACCATTACATCCCTGATACTGGTAAAAAGGATCCCCTTCTTGTCCAGGAGCAGAGTGTCAGAATCCCTGTCAGGAGGCCTGAGGGTACATATACTCAGTCCTATATAAATACTTCCTTTAGGTCCTACCTGTTTGCATTTCATGGATTTTCTGTCAGTGTTTCTGTGAGCCTTCTTATAGAAGCATTGAGATTATTTTGCCAAGATGTTGTGACAAATGAGGGAAGAATATATCCTTTGGTCTTCAAATTGTGCCCAAATTATACTTTTTTCTCCTGGACAAGGGTTAATAGAAAAATTTCTAACCACGAATCTGCCCTTCTGTAATGATGTATGGAGACCAGGATATAGCATTTCCTCAAGAATTGCTCTTTATGATACACAAGCTCTGAATCACCCTTCATGTTGGAGGAGAAGTCATGTAGCAAATACAAGCTGCCAAGGCAAAAAATACTTTTAAAATGTTAACTATCGGTATTTTCTATTGATAATTTCATAGGTTTCCACACAGAAATAATTGATTACATTGAATAGAAACCATTTTCTGATGGAAGTGCTAAAATTCAAATGGATCTAGATAAAGAAGTATTATTTTTGGCCTGGCCATTCAGTGACTTTTTTTGTACCTGCCTTTACACTATATTACATTTGTCATGCAAGTTCTGTGCTCTATGTAAATCAGTCACTATGCCAGTTTAGAAGCTATAAATTGTATATCTTTAAATAGATGATACAATGGCTGAGACCTATCTTTGCTTAAGCACATGAAGCTGTATTATGGGAGGGACATTAATATGAACCTATTAATGCATACTGATATTTCAAGGAATACTTTCAGTTTAGGATTTCTCTTTAAATAAGGATCCAAAGATATTTTTATCCTGATTAATATCTTTAGTCCAATATAAATCACACACGTTTGTTAAGATATGATTTTATTGGATCCTAGTTTTCAGTCACATGGAATAGTGTTACTTACTGATTGTTCATATGAGTTTTGAGGCCACTTCCAAACTAAGAAACTATGCACCTAAGCAGAGACACACAAAATGTGTTCCGTTATGTATTCTGTCACACAACAATGGGTGAACAAACACAGAAACTTAATGTCAAGCTTCTCAATTCTACATGTATAATTCTGTTAAATAATATCTGCATAATGATTCAAGTGAATAAGCATAAATTGAAATTATTGTCCCATGTAAGCTTATAACCTTGGGAAGTTTTGTCATTTTGTTCATTCTAACTGAAAAATAGAAAAATTACAAGCATTTTTTATCAGTTCTGAATTTCATACTTCTCTGTTTTTTCATCTGTAATTTTGAGAATGCTTTTTTATGAAGGTATATGCTGAAGGATGCTCTCCTTTTCATGGAAGAATCTACCTTTGTATGTCTGTGCATACAGGTAATTCATTATGTATTTTGGAGTTTAAAGTCTCAGTTTTATTCAGCCAGTCAGGCACCTTTGAATTCTCTCCGCTTGGTAATGGACAGATGATGCAGGTAGTCAATTTATACTTCTAATGTGCTTACATTTAAGGAACTCCATTAAGCTGTTTTCAAAAAGGGCCCAACCTTGTTACAGTATCTGTAGGACCTCTAGAAGGAACTTCTTTTCTCTGCCAAAGGACTTCCTTCCCTCCATGCATTGTATGAGTATCCTATTGAAAAAGTTGTCTTTACTAGCTTAAACAGTACAAGGAAATGTTTCCAGGCTCTGAAACTCATTTATCCTACTAAACATTTGAAGTTTGGGTTGTGCCAAGAAAAGTCTCCCAGAAAATATCTGTGTGTTGTCTGGGAGTTAACACAGAGTAAAAACCCCTTCACTGAGCAGTCTACATACAGCCCCTATGGTTCTGTCAGGTGGAGAGTTTGACTGGGTGGATGTGGGCTGTTTGGTGCAAGTTGGACTCTTGTATCAAAAGTTACTGAGCAAATGCTGAGTATTAGTACCAATGTCAAATGACCTGAGTCTGTTAATGCTCTCATTTTTCATGACAGCCTTTTAAATGCAAAACAAAGCTGGACTGGCTTTATTTGTGCAACATCTGTATTACAATTGTATTTACTCTGGATATCTTTCACCTTTTTTTATTCTGCTTCAACAAACATCTATATTTCACAGTGTTTTCCTCAAGAAGTAAAGTTTGCATATTATTTGTTTCACTTCATACACCAGTTATCCGTTCATGGTTATTGCCTTATGAACTGTGCTAGTTCTTTAATTTTTTATTAACAGAGGATAACAGAATGAATCACATGGAAAGGGACCTCAGGAGGTCTCTAGTCCAATTTCCTGCTCAGAGCAGGGGCAGCTCTGAGGTCAGACCAAGGTGATCAGGCCTTTATCCAGCTGGGCCTTGAAAACATCCAAAGACTGAAACGGCACAACCTCTCTGGTCAACCTGTTAGTACACGTCTTCCCAATTTACATATACTATGACTTCACATTTCATTCAAAAACTCAGACAGAATTGCAAGGATTCAGACAATTTTATTGCTGGCCAAGAATATTGTTTGAATATGGATTTTGTTGCCATTCAGAAGCATGCGCCTTTTTTGTTTGGTTTTGTATTTAACCCTCTTCAAAACTATGCATCACACACCTTTAGGAAAGTACCAGAGGTCATTAATTCTGCATCCACTTCCCCGAGAAAGTAAGCTCACTGTTTCTGTCCTGCTTCTAGCATCTGCAATAGTTTTGCTATATTCTTGCATGGTTTGAGACTTTCTTCCCAGTACTGAATAGGTTTCTCAATCCATGGCTTTATGACAAAGTGAAGCAATATTCTAGGGTCAATATACAGTTCAAATAACTCCTGGTAAGAGCAACAAGAGTTTTTCCAATAACAAATGATTACCTACCGAAAACCTACAGAACCAAATACTATGGATTCCAGCAACACAGGAGTTAAACAGTCTTGATTCAGTCTGGAGTTAAAGTATATTTGTAGTTGTCATTTCAGTGATTGGAGTGATATGCTGGCTCAACTAAGTATATGGCTTGTTTAGTATATTTGGGAGAATACAAAAGATTACAGTTTTGCAGCAGTAGATGCAGAATGTAATTCATCAAAGTAGTTAGTGAAACTGGACAGGGTAGTGAACGTACGTGGAACAGTGCTACACTTAGTGAAGCTATTTTAAGCTCTCTAGGAAGTTAATCCTGCTCCAACAACTTGACTAAAGACTGTAAAAATATCATTGCCAGGAAAAGGTATCAACATTTTAATCTACTTTCTGCCGATAAAGACAGGGAGAGGGGAGGGGTTCATTTTCACGGAATAAGATGGAGGAGAAACAAAAACCTCTTTGTGTCAAGAAACATTGCACCTGCATTAAGTTCACTGCTGATTCCTCAGTAGAAATTTGATTTTTTCCCACTCCTTGCTCCCTTCATTATTTTCAGCACTGAGGAATGTGAGGCATGTAAGCCATCCTTCTTGTCACTGACAAATTTCTGTCTTCAGCTGTGAAAAAGAATAGACCTTCCTCACCTAAGTTACCATCAGCAAGTCATCTTTAGCAATGCACCTGTACCATGCAACACTATATTATACTTTCCAGAGCTTCATATTTGCGTGACAGACAAGAGATCCATTTCCTCTTCATCTAAAACCTACAGTAAGGGCTCTTATTCTCTAGGAAAGTATTTTAGAAATACATTGTGGTTTCCAAGAAATAAATCATTTTTATTTGATAGAGAAGACCTTTTTACATGAAAGGAGAAGGTACAATTTCCATGGTATTCCCCTTCCCCAAATGAACCTATTGCACCTTCAACACATTCCATAGAAATTAGTTTTTCTTGGATGTGCTTTTATCCTTAATTTTACACTTTAATGCTCAAGATCCACAGAGGGTAAGGTCAGCTCAGATAGGCCTTCAAAGACATTTTTGTCTCTGTGAAAACCTACAAAAATAGAAGATCCATCTAGGCTGGTCTGATAGTTCTAAAAATCATTACAAACTGTGTAGGCAGGCGGGTACATAAAGTTGAGTAGAAAGATTTTATAAAGGCTGTGGGATTATGAGGGTTTAGTAGATTACACAACCTTACAATAGGTGATCAAAACTTTTCCTAATTTTTTCAAACTTGTTGGGCAGGTCTTCACTTTGCAATCCCTGGGCTGGCAACAGCCTGGGAAGATTTATCTTCCAGTACCACCCTCTGCTGATGTACCACGCTGATATTGAAAGAAGCCTAGCAATGTGAGTGTGGCTAGGTTGTTTCCAAATTGGATCTAGTTCAGTCAATGATGAGTGGGAGAATCTGTATATCTTGCTTCATAGAATAGTTATCAATAGTTCCAGCTCAGGCTTGCAGTATTTCAAACAGGATTACCCAAAGTCTATCCTGAGCCTGTTTTTAT
The DNA here is from genome assembly GCF_017639655.2 of Falco naumanni. Taxonomy (NCBI): domain Eukaryota; kingdom Metazoa; phylum Chordata; class Aves; order Falconiformes; family Falconidae; genus Falco; species Falco naumanni. The sequence goes on from NC_054055.1 coordinate 48,490,271, forward strand.
TTGTACTGTGCAACAACTACTTCACTTATGGAATAGAGTTTATATTGATGGCATTCACAGATGACAGCAAGGCCACAGAGGCTGTATGCATTTAAGTATCTATTAAGATATGCATTAAGTATCTATATTAAGATCAGAATTTAAATTAATTTATGAAAATTGAGAAAATGTTCAACTTTAGTAAGATGGAATTTTGAAAAGACCAGTGCCATATGTAGAAAGCAGAAAACAAGTTCTTGCTTTTGGGAAGCAAAAAACTCAAAATACTGCCTGGCAGGTTATACCAGGAACACGTTATCTGAAAAAGTCCTTAAGTTAAGATGCAGAACAATCTTATTATGGACCAAAAAAATGTAATTACTTTGCATAAAATACTAGAAATAATAATTCCAGTTCTACTTCACCATGTAATTAAAAAAAATAAAAATGTATTCAGCTGGCATTCCTGTGCTTTTCAACCTCACTCTTAAAAAAAAGGTATAACTGGTCTGAATAGAGACCAGAAGACAACATTCCAGAGGACAGCAACACAATAGATGAGAGAAATTAAGAAAAAATTACATAGACTAATAATGAAAGGCCCTAGTATTCTTTAAGATAGGAAATACAAGTAGAAAGAGGAACCTTGATTGAGTATGTTATAAGATGGCAGTGACCAGTCCAGCAAACCTACTGGAGTAATGACAGGACAAAATCCATTAGACAGCTAATGAGATTTGAGAAACTTATTTGAGAACTGGCATGTAGTACTACAGAAACGGAAACACTTAGTGATTGTAGTATCTCTACAATCAAGTCGGAGGAGAACTTTTTACAGACAGAGTGTATTTGGTCCTGCAGTAATGTAGGATTAGATGAGGTTGTTTCCATGTTTTTTCAAACTTGTTTTCTCAATTTAAAGGACATTGCATAAGTCTGAAATTTTATTCCTTATAAATCTGTTACAATTATCATTACTTATGGTAATTTCTTTGAATTTTTTACTGGTAAGATCCTGTATCTACTCTCCCTTATAGTGACCAATTAGCTATCAGTATCTAACATCTACTTTTTTTTCTATTGAAAAAATAATAGCTTTCTTCAGCCTTCTGGCACTTCCCATTTTTCAAGACTCCTTTGAAAACATCACTTAAGTTCTAAAGAGATCCTCTTCCATATGTTTTAAACATCCAAAGTGTGAATTTTATAGTCTTATGACTTAAAGTGTCTAACTTTATAGCCTGCTATTCAGCTTTGCTGATGAAATGGAAAGAATTTCATAATTGTCCTTAGTGACAGGAACATATTACCTGTCTTTTCCTTTTGAGTCCTTAAGTCTTCTTTTTTTTTTCCTTTCCCCCTCCCTCCCCCCACTTTTTACTTATAATTCTGCTTTTTCTGTAAGTTGGGGGTTGTGGTAGAATTTTTAGCCAAACTGAAAAGAGTGTTTAATCAGAAAAAAAAAGGAAGAGTGGTAGCACCTGATAACTCTTCCTGTCTCTGCAGCAGATTAATTCATGATCTCATCTCCACTCCCACTGAAACACACAGATCTGTATAACCAAGAAACACACAGGAGGGAGGACATGCCAACCATCTCATGAGAAGCTAATTGTGGATGCATTTGTGTGTCAGTATATTCAAACAAGTTAAATATTACCATGAGCCAGGTGAGTCACCATGAGCCACCACTATGATTTCAATTACATTGCTTTGCATTTAGAGCAGACTATGACTATTTGCATAATCATCTGTCATGGGTCAACTGATGGATGGCACCTTCTTAAGCTGTTGTAACCTGACCACTTACCTGAGATCTCACTCTATTAGGGGTGCTTTACAGGGACTTCTAAGGAATATTTGTGTGAGAACTGACTGACATCGTGCAGCAGGTTCTAATTTATGTAAAAGATTGTTAAATGTGTTTGCATACAAATCTTTTCAAAATCTCTTTCATCATAGAAATGGTCTTAGACACCAACAAGAAACTTCTATCACAGAGATGCAGTCTGTATCAGCAAATTTTAGTGGGTTTTTTTCTAATATATTTTGTGTAAATTCTGCAGATGAAATCATATAAATTCTCTGGTTTTGTAAAATAATTACAGCCATGAGGCTTCATGCAATGGACAGACATGAAAATGTCAGCAAAATCAGTTCTTTCAGCTTTAGATTTGCATACATATGAAAGGGTATAATGTGTTATAGAAATTGTATTTCATACAACTTTCTTGTCACTCAAACATGGAATTTAAATGATGACTACATGGTGAGAATAACAGTTGCAAAATGCAACTATTACACATATGAATTTAGCACATTGAATACTTCCTCTGACTAAAGCTGTATGACTTGCCTGAAGTACTGATAAGATTCAGCAATGTCCTCTTGTTGATCAGCTATTAATCTCTGGCATATGCCTTCTATCTTGATCATTTTTTTCTCATAAATGTTGTAACTAGAATGTTTTGTGGATCACCAAAGTTGTAACAAACAGGAAAGGACAGATATATGCACATGTGCTAGATAGATATACACCTGTATAATGTTTCACAATTTGTTTTAAAGTCAATTGATACCACATAACAGCAGTCTTATCCTAGAATTCCTAGGCATCATACATTGTAAGTTCTTCTTCATTCTTTAGTATGTCATTTGATTATGTTCTATTTTGTAGTTTCCAACATTTCCGTTCCTACCATATATAGGTTTGTCATTATGTTCACATCAATGTCACTCTAATTATTTTTCTTTCTGGGTGAAGAAACTAGTAGATGAAGTTTCCCAGCTGAGATCAAACCAAATCAACACTCATTAGCAGATCCCACATGTTTAGTAAGCAGTGAGTATTAAAGTGAAAGAAAATGACCTGGTTTTAAACACATAGCATTCAATTCTTTTCTGAAATATAGACAAAACAATTAAGTGTCCACAGTGAATATCTTCGAAAGGTAGCTACTCGTCGAAAGAACTAACAGAACCCTGAATCTTAACTAGTGGCAAGTTCAGCACGGAGCTACACAGTAATTATTCCTTTAATCCTTGGAAATTAATAAAGCTTGATGGATTATGAGGTTCTGTCCCAGCGGATGTAGACCAATTGACGACATTGTTAACACTTTAAAGACCTCTATTAAGGGCAGGGTCACCGAACCTGCACCATTTGTTATTGCATTATGGAAGAGTCACAAACATGCAGCATTTTCCATGCTCCTGGCTGCAGATAACAAAGATGAAAAAATGTTTCCCATTACTTCCCCTCAATCATTTATTGCTCCTTTTGTTCTTCTCTTTCATGGAATTTGAAAGAAGCCCAGGAAATTTTGTAAATGCCCTTCAGCACCAGCCACTGAATTCTTAAGAAATGCAGAACCCAGTCTGACCTCAGAGCTGTCCCTGCTTTGAGTAGGCCGTCAGACTAGTGGACTCCTGGAGTCTCTTCCCACCTGAATTTTCCTGTGATCCTGTGATTTCAAAAACTCTGCTAGCAATTAAATACTCCAAGAAGAGCTGAGAGTGCTTAGAATCTTACATTACCAAATTTCAAGCATGCAAAATTTTCCTGCTTTTTGCCATATATACCTTCTTTCTTGGAATTTCTATAAAAAATCAGTATAATTAAAGAAAATATACAATTCAAATACACAAACAATCTCCATATAAATCTGAAACTGCTTGGTTAAACAACACTGGAATCTGCCCATCCTTCACTACAACTCAGCTTCCCTTCAGCTTCAGTTATTTGGCATTTTATCAAAAATAACAGGTTAAATGCAACACGTACTAACCATGTGGTTGACCTTAATGTTATGATGTGAAATTGTCTAAATCTATCCCATACACTTTAAATTGAGCAGCAGTTATGATTTTCCTCCTTTGAACAGCATCTTGTGGGATACTTCTTCATGAAAGGCCTCGAACAACTGCAATAATGCTGTTACATTTTCCATAGTTCATTTCACCTGAACTACACCAAACTTTACGTAACTAGGATGCATAAGGAACTAACCAATTCTGCTAGAAAGGTTTAACTCAAACATAGCTGTTTGAGTACCTTAATACTGTCCACTGCAAATGTGAATAAGCAATAGAATCTGATACTCAATTTCGGAACAAACAAACAAGTAGTTCAAATACATACTTCGGCCACTAATTTCTGTGCACTAACTATCTAAAATCCCCGCTAATCTTTGTGACTGGTACTTGACACTTTGTTTCTAAATTCTCACTTGCTCTCACATTACAGAAAAATGGTAATGGTGCTAAATTTTCTACATCATCTTCCTTCTTTTTGGGTGGTGTTTGCTATTTTTGCAGCCTAAGTGTGCTTAGATGACCCACTGAGTTTATCTGACTTGACAGGACAGTGGATCTGCCCTGTCTCTCTACAAACAAATCCCTTTTGTTTCAGCTCTAGACCTTGTAAAGGACAGTGACTGTAATAATGTTTTCATGGAGTTCTGTCTGCTCCTCCAAACTGAAGTGGTAAACACTATTTGGGAACCTGCTAAACTGTCATTCCCCTTCAAACCTCACTGTTGTCCTCCCCTGCTTGTGAAGAAGATTACCCATGTTATGCTATGTGCTGTCACCTGACACAACTGCTTATCAAGGGGTACGAGTGCAACAGAGACTGCTCAGGACCAGACCTGGAGGAAAGAAAATCTGTCTTAAATGCACTAATATGAACTTAGGCACATTTAAGTAGGCAGTGCAGAAAGTTAAAACTCTGTGACGTATAATGAAGTAGAAGTAGTGCAGCCTCTACATAAACATTCTGCCTGTTTGGAGATGTGGATACCCCAAATCCATGTGCATTGCATGAGGTCCTCCAGTGAAAGTATATGCTTTATGGAAAACCTTGAAAATCTCTCTGCCTAAATACACTATGTACACACATTACAAGCTCCAGCCTTCCTGTCTATTTTCCTTCTGGAACCATGATTTTTGGGTGCCTGGCCATGCATAGCTGTTCCAGAGAAAAGGTGGATGTGGTTTTCTCTAGTCTACTCAGGAAGAAGGCTTCCTCCTTTCTCACATCTCATCTTTGAAGAACAGAGGGAAGTACCTCACTAAATTCAATTGAATGGTCAAGATTACCACACTAAAGTTGACACACAAAAGGTCAGTGAGGACCATATGTGATATGTTTCAGAAGACAAAGCTTATGTACTTTGACTACCCTACCTGTTAAATTGGCTTAAGTATTATCTGCTAAGTTCTGAGGATGTGGCAAGCTTAAGAATTTTGAATACAACTCAGGATGAGAACTGTACCAATAAAGAGACTTTTCTGTTTATTGGGACTACTAGAAAAAGAAAGGAATATTGTCTTGAGTCCAGTTAAGCATTTAATTCTAAATATGAACAGTTACTTTAAAAAAAAACCTGAAAAAAAATCAATTGAATAGATAAGTTATTTTCTTAAAAATCATAAAACATTTAATATCTTTAACATGAGAAAGCCAATGAGTTATACCTACAAATCATGTATTCACAATTCATCCTCCTGTTTCTAAGCATACTTTCTGCCAAAAAGATTTTGGCCAGAAATTAATTTAGCATTATTTGATATCTTTTCTGATTTTGCTTCTGTCTTTGTAGGTCAAGACAATGTTTTGATACAGTGCATTGCAGAAAAATAATTTTTCAAGCCCTGTTTTTCTGTGCATGATTTTGAAATGGTTCTTTTGAAGAGATGAGAATAATCTAGCAATGCTGAGATTACATTCTAGTATGTCCTTAGAAAACTATTTTTCAAGCATGAAAAAGATATATTAAAATTAATGTAAAATATACTGAACACACGTAAAACATGGCCTAAAAAGTCTCACAGCTAGATTCAACCCAAACCCATGCTCTTTGGTCCAAATTTCAGCTTTCTGTGCTTGGTCTTTTTTGTTAAAAAAAAAAATTGTATTCTGGAAGCCTATATGAAACTTTTTATATTACAAGTAGAAGAATCAATTTTGATCAGCATATCTGCGATGTGGGTAAACACTAAATTACTTTTATTAAAACAGTGGAAATTTCAGACAGCTATGCTTTTTTGCATTGCAGAAATAGAGGTTAGAAAGAAAATCCTTGCATGAAAATATCTTAGAACTTTTTGACCAAAACACTAGTTTCGTTTTCGGGGGTGGGAGCGCACAGGAAACCAAAACCACCAAACTGTAGTCTTCAGATTTTGCTTTAATATTGCTCCAGTATCAAATTTTCTATATGCTTCACTGAGTTTCTTCTGCCTCTTGTGAGTTTCCTTTTCTTTCAAGGAGGCCTAGAAGATATTATTTCATTTCTGTGCTGCCCAACAAGATGTCAAACAGTCTTCAGGACCAGCTGTTTTTCAGCCATTGTCTCTACAATTAGTACTTTCACTTGCTTTTGCTGACAATTAAAGTATTTTTTCACTATCACTTGAAAATTAGTTATATTCAATGCCAAGTCATTGAAACATTGGAGTAAGAGTATCTCTGTCACAGGTAAGACACAAGAGAAGCTTTCTTATTAGATGCATTTTCTGAGTTTAGTATTATTGACAAACAATAGAAAGTCCTTAGAAGTTTTACATTAATGAATTGGCACTTCAGGATCTTAGAGGGTTTGGTAAGTTGATGCTAGGCTATGGTGATCTGAAATGGCAATGACAGAGAACACTAAACAATTTGGGGTTTACAGCTTTTCTGCTTCATCCATCATGTTAAGAACAGGACTAAGCCTGTAGACTTAGCTTATCCCACGTAGCATTTCTCCCTGCTCCAAAGGCCGGAGTTCAATAAGGCTAGCTGAAGTATTAGGTTTCCAATTTGATCTTATTCAGAAGTTGCAATTTGAGTCAGTTCCAAACCACAACTGAAACACAGATTTCTTCCAAGTTGCTACCATCTTGGAAACATCATGATTTGTTGGCGATAATGAAAAGTATGTGAAGTACATGGACTACAGATTAAGTACATGATTACACATATAAGAATACTAGGGTGCATCATGTCCTTATTTGTAACATCTACTGTTTGGTTATTGCTTGCTTTCTCTTTTACTTAGTGTGGTTTTATTTTTGCAATTAAAGTTTTACTGTTTAAAAATCTGAGAAAGTAATGTATAATTTTTCCATGTACCACAAAGTATAAAAATACTAATATCAAGTCCTTTACATTGTGAAGTACTAACAGAGGATACTCAGATGGTTTCTCAAATCTGCTTAAGATTAGGCCTAAAAATAAATTGGAGTAAAAAGAATGTTTTTATGTGCTCAGATATTAGGACCAGCTTGAGCTGCAGATCATCTTGGCAGCCATTACTGGACCTCCCTGGTGTCTAAGGAATTGCAAACTCCTTTCCAAATCCTTTCGGAAATTGCCAGTTTGATAGAATAACATTGCAGGAAACCACTCAAATTTAACATATTTGCTGTTTCATGTTCTGCCAAAACAATGACAGGACACCAGATTAGGTCATATTTTGAAAAAAAAGCACAGACAATAGATTCAAATGCTGCTTTTTATTATTAAAAAGATATCTTTTATCTTTGAAAATGTAGAGTTGTAAGAATATGTGCTGTTCCCTATATGATTCCTTTGTGGCTAGTTTCACAAAATAAAGCATGAATATTTTGTTTCAAGGAATAAATCTTACCTTTTTTTAAAAAAAAAAAATGCTATCATGTAGCTGGAAGGGATATTATTTTCATTTTGTGTTACTGGGAGTATATAGAGAATGCATTGAGAGAAGTGATTATAGAAAAAAGGATTGTTCTGCCCACAAAGGATTATAAATTTAAGTGAGTACAGCAGAATAGTTCTGGTTTTAAAATTACTACATTTGGTTTACAAAGTAAATTATAAACTATTGTCCACTTCCTTAATTTTGATTGTAACTTTGATTAGACTGCAAATTTAATGATTTACAAATAATCTTTTATTTAAAAAAAAAAAAAGGTACATGAAACTGGTGCAACTAATAGCATGTTTCTACTTGAAGTTGCGTTGAAATAAAATGAAGAAACTATAGGACATCAACAGCAGACTCTATAGAAGCTAAATTCATGTGAACCAGAGACAGGCAGTTAAATATCCATATAGATATAAATTAAGTTTTCTTTATATCTTGACAGGAACTTTTAGTAAAGAAAAAATGTTTTTTCTGTTTCCTGGCTTTTTTAGAGATTAGTTGGCAAGGTCAAACTGAACTCATCACAGACCTGGAAGGGTTATGGAAAAGCGTGTGACATGTTCTGAAAGCCACTAAGCCTTGCTCTAAAATATGTTGAGACCATCTGCATTAATTCCTAAGAAACAAGCAGCATAGAACCCATGTATTATGACATTAACATGAGTAACTCAAGCTGGGCTTCCATGGAATTGTTTTGGCGAATATTGATCCTAAATCTAGCAGCTGAAGGAAGATTAGGTAATTCTGCTTTTCTGTGGCACTAAAGAGGCTCTGATTTCCTCCAGCAGAACATGGAACTTCCTTATTAACATTCTGATCTTGCATGCTTTTGTGGGATTTTGAGCACTCAAAACTATGATTTTGTTCCCAGCCAACAGCGTTTAACACTGGAGTTTGAACATCTCACTGAACATCTTTCCACTAATAAAAGCTGATTAAACAAAAGCAAAGTATTTACTGAAAATAACTTGCATTGTCAACATTTTCTATGAAAATTATCAAATATCTTATTTCAAAAACGCTGAATTTTTTTAATCTGTTTTGACTGAGTCAACTGCATTCTTATCTAGAGGAGCATAAAATAGAGTGCTTTGGCTTTTAGACCATTTTACTGTCAATAATGATACTATTAAAAATAAATGTTTTCAAAGAAAATATTCATTTAGTGTTATTCATTCAGTTTAGCACAATTATTTTTCAAAAAAGATTAAACTTTACTTCTGATGGAAACAACTAGCATCCACCGGGACCCATCAACACCAGCTTTATTTTTCCTTTGTCTGATAGCTTCTGAGCAGAAATGACATAGTTTGGTGGGAGTGTTGGACTCTTTGGAAGCACTCCCATCCTCTGCAGTTTTCAGTTCCTTATAACATCGATACATAAAAATGCTTTAACTTAAGAAAAGAAATTATTTTAACTCTTAGGCTTGTCAATATTATGCATAGAGGCTGATATCTTTTTAAAATGTTGGCTCATCTGTGTTATTAAATGTGTTTGAGACACACTAAAAGTGAATGGAAGGATCAGTCTATTTTTCTTTCACATTAGATAAGAGGCCCTTGTTTCCCTTTTAAAAATTGAAATGGCAGCTGTTTTGGCAGCTGCATATCCATGTAAACAAGATACCATTTTCAAGTTTCCACATATTTATCATATTACAGGCACTGGGAGACTGAATCAATAAAACAAAAAACTCTAAGTAGAGGTTGAGTGGGCTAGACTACCAACAAGGAGATGTGTTGTAACCCTAGCTCAAGAAAATCTAGGGCAATGAGGAATTAAAATGTTGAAATTAAAGCACAGTTTCCTTATTAAACAGAAGATTGGTATTTATATAGAATACAATAAAGATACAACTAACTGAATGCAAAAATAGATAAAGATAGAAATAATTCCTATTTTTGTTATTTTTTTTAAAAAAGCAACAGTAAAAATATCTATTAAGCAAAATGACTCACATAAAATGCACTCACTTTCAAAATATTTCTTTCAGAATTAAAATGCAAAATAGAGCAATAACTGCATTTTCTTTCATAGAAGCTGAGTCATTAATTTGCTTTCTTCTTGTAGTCATAGAAAACTGATCTAAGAAGAAATGAAAATATTCAGCTGGAAGTGTAAAGAGTAGAACATAAACTAATTTTAAGAGAATAGATATGAAGATATCTTTGAACTGCATTTTGGAGGATTTTGTATTTATTTTCAAGCCCTACACATCCAAACATGACTGTATTATGTAGATTTTGAATGCAGACACACCCATAAATTGTGGTAAAGTCAAATATAAATTATACGATTAAAACAGTGAACATTGCAACTCAATAAAGTGGTTAAACACTTGGTTTACTTAAGCATATGAGCAGCCTCACTGATTCTAATAGAGCTCAGTTTTGCTCTTCTCTCAGGGACAGTATTCAGATACCAATGTTTTACATACTTTTATTTGTTTTGCTGGCTAAGTAACTACGTCTTGTCTTTCTGTCATATTAGATAACTTTCTGCTTTCCAGTTGCTACAGATTTTGCAGAAAACTATTCCTTAGATAGTCTTTAGAGATTCCAAATTTTGCTTAATGTCTCCATCTTTCAAGGTTACTAAAAAGCTGACTGTAGAGGGCTTTCAGAAAGCAATAAAACCTTTTAAAAATGGATCACTGAGAGTTTAGTCTAGAGTTTGGTGGGTTTGACGTTTCCAGGATAAAAACAGTTGAGAAATGTTCAGACCACATGAAGATTGCCTTGTTTTGGATTTAGTGGAAATTCAGCCTTCTGTAATCCAAAAATGTATTCCAAAAATCTTATTTCCAGAATACCCTATCTTATATGCAGTCAGTGTTGATAGTTTGGATCACAAAGTTACCTAAATCTAGGTGTATGTATACAGGCAAAGATGTACTTATTTAACTCATTAATGAGCTTGGAAAATCTGGTCGCTATGTCCCTTTTGAAACTGGGAATATTCTCTTTATAGGAGGACAAACTGAATACTTCTGTTTCTGCAAGGGCTGGAAAATAATATGGGTTTAACTTTCATTTTTACTAATGAAGTATAAAGTTGTGTAGCTGCATACTAGACCCAGTTTTTCAGATAGTGTTCTGTCCTTGGGGAAGACAGACAGAAATGTTTTATGGTCACATTAAATAAAATATGTGGCAGTTGTCTGAGGTTGCTCAGATGTGTGTTTAATTTCCAAGACCTGTTTTAAAGTATCTAGGAATACGAACCAGAGAGTAATGTGACGTGGGATAAATGAAAGTGTGTAACTCAGTTATGATGTAGCTGTTGCAGGTATTTAGATATGTGCCATAATGTGTGTGTGTATGTGCACTTGCAAACAGTCACATACCAATACGTACATATACATATATATTTATATGTATCTATGAGCTTTTAAAATATTTCAGCTGGGTGTGTGGCAAGAAAACTTTTTTAAAACCCCAACAAACCTATCTTGCCTAAAGCACTGAACTTCTAAGACCAGGCCTGACTGGTAAGTTAGTTAGCATCGATTCATGGTTTCTTTTGCAAGGACTGGACCACAGCGTGTTTAATGTTCATTGGCAGCTTTCCCTCCCTTAAGGCAATAATAAAATACCTTCCTTAACATTCAAACAAATAAAACTAATTAAGGGATTCATGCAAAAGGGATATAAATTGGGAGAAAGTAAAAAAAATAAATAAATAGAGAGGACTTTCAATCATGCCAGAAGAAAGAAATACTGAATTCTTTTTTTAAATGTAGGACAGAGAAATTAAAACAGGTGTCAGAGGCAGACAAGGTCCGCATCCCACAGGCAGTGCTGAAAGGCTGTATGTGCCAATGCTGAGGTAAGCCACTGGTGACAGGATCCCTGCATGGGTGGTCAGGCAGATACCTATCAGCACAGAGCTGAAATGTAGCCAGAACATCAATTTTGACTGCATCTAAACTGAGCTGCAGGTGTGCACTGCAGTATGCCCCAAATCAGCAGTCTGGTGGAAGCATGTGATGGCTGCCATCCAGACAGCACTCCCAGGTAACCATCCTATAGAAGACAGATGAGAGGGAGAAGGTTTATTCTGGTTTGGAGGCAGGGCCCTTATCCAGACCCCTCAGCTCTGAAGTGTTCCCAAATCTCCTCCTAGCCTAGATTGCAGCCTCGAAGTTTTCAAGTACCCGCTGTACTTCCTGCCTATCTGCCAACTTGTATAACAATAATAATCATCACCATCAAACCAGTTTTCGGGGTGGAGTAATAGGTCTGCAACTGCTAAAGCAAACAAATTGATGCTTTTGCCTTCTAGAAAAGGAGTCATGTCTTAAAAGCAATTAATAAACTATTTAGGCACCAAATACGACATATAACCCAAACTTTGGGTGAAACAAACTAATCCACTTTGCACTTGATATATGCTAAGCACCTAAAAGGCCAGGCAAAAAGCCTGTCTATGTGCCCTGCTGTTATAAAGATGTAAATGCTACCTAGGATCCAGCTTGTGTGACCTGAATGTTTGAAATCTGTAGTTTTCTAGGGCAAATGGCATCTATTTCCTGTACGTGGTTTGCTGAACAGGTACAAGACTTAGCCACTGCATCTTGAAGACTGATGAATCAGGCATTTCCCTGGTCACCAGAAAGTGCAACAGTGAGACATATAGTGTTGTTGTCCTACCCAACATTGGAAATGCACCTTTCAGACTGGACCAGGTCAAAATCGCTGTTTTGATAGCAATCAGTACATGTCTTTTATATATTCCTGCCTGGCTGACTAAATTTTCTAATGAAACCACAATATCAAGCAGTCTTGCAAATAAAACAAAAGAGCATGGAAAAAGTTTCTAATTGATATAGCTCATTCCTACAAATATCTATCGGTGTAAATAAACCTTCTTTCCTTCTTTAACCTTCTCTGATAAGATTGATAAGCCAACACTGCAAACTTACTGGTGTGAACCTGGATAAATTTTAAGTGGCTTAAAATTCTGGGAGCAGGATTTCTACCTACTCAGCAGAAGTTTCAGATTTGTGACTAAACAGCTGCCACATCAGCAGCTAAAAATAAGAACCGTAATTTTCATAGATTTAAGGCAGCTCTGATTTAAGCCTGTGACTGGTATCTGGACTCCTCTTCCATGTGGTTATCTCTCTGTCTGTCAATCAAGCCAGGAGTTTTCTGAGGACAGAGAGAAGCAGCTGCAGATTCAATAGCAGCTCTGAGTAGCTCATCAGCACAGCTGTTCCCCTACATTTGTTTCCAAAGCAAAAAGTCTTTTGTGTTTATATTAGGTAAGGAAATGTACTATTTGTGCCTATGAGATTTTTTATTAAAACTTCTGAAAGGCAGTGAAGGCAAAAAATATGTTTAAGGGATGGAATTGTACAGAAGAAGGGCTCTGGATAAGAGACTAATACATTTCAACTGCATTTGCTTTAGTAACAGCTTTTGATGGCAATTTAAAGTTAATTTCTTTAGGAATAAAATGCCCATTAATATTAGTGAAGATTTTAGTATGTAGTGGTTGTAAAGTGGATCATAGCTCGGCTGTCAGTCAAACTATCTTGTATGGATCGCTTCTTTTTCCTCTGCCCTCCTCTCCTCTCCTCTCCTCTCCATTCCTCCTTCCTCCCCTCCTTCCTCTCCTTCCTTCTCTCTTCTACCCTTCTTTTCTTCTTTCTCAAGGAGAATAGTATAAAGTAACTACATTTAGAGGTATTATATTCATACTTATAATCTATAAATGCAGGGAAGTCATGGTAGGGTTCTCTTCAGTGCATTTAAGAACAGCATTTGACTTTGAAAAAGACAAAAAAGTGGGTTTTTTCCTCAAAATTCCGAGGCATCCTCCTCTGAAGTTTAGGGAGAACTGATTCTAACCCCTCATCTTCATGAGAAAACCCCTGGTTTAAGAAGAGGGACATTAAAACTTATTTCGCCGTAGAGAGATTCTTCTGACACTGCAAGAGAGATCATTGTCTGCTGCCAAAAAGATTACAGTTTGTCTTGATTTTATATTGCTTTCTCACATAGATTCCACTGCATTGCCTGACTAATAAGCCTATCTAAAGTAATTTGTGATTAGTGTTATTTTCTAACAAGATTTTGAAGCAGAACAACTTGTGAACAAACGCTGCACACCAAGGAAGATAAAGTGATTTCTAATTAGAATACATGAAAAATCACTGTTTTTGTAAAAAAAACTCATACATACACAGATCAGCAGTTTTCTTTTTGTCTTTGTACCATTTATATCCAGTGGTTCATAAAAGGACTGACCCAAAACCATTGAAATCAATGAAAGTTTCTGTTGACTTCCAAAGGCTTTGGACCAAACCCAGTGTACATATTCATGGCTTCAAAGTGGGAGACCTATTAAAAAAACATGCAGTTCTTGGTGTCTAACGCTATAGTCTTTTGTGTTTTCATTATAACAATTACAACAGAAGATCTTTGTGCCAGATGTTGGGTCACTCACAAGAAACATCTGTTACCAGCACGCAAAACCTGGCTGGATCAGGGCCATTAGGAAAAATAAACAAAAATACATTCTTTGTTTTCATTACAAGAATTATTGTAATTCTCCCAAGAACATGATCTTTCACCACAAGAGGAAGATTTTGTAAGCCTCATACACTAAAACCTGAAGACACAAGGTCAGTGCCAGCAAGAGCTTTCCTGGAAACTTCTAGGCTCATTTGGATCTGGCCTGAATCAAAGCAGAGAACCAGCTTCTCTCTTCTCTGACATAATAAATTTCTCTTTCCCCTGCTGTCTGAGGGTAAAAAAGTAGCTTCAATAGAAGTTGTGGATAAAATAAGGGCATACACAGTTCCTTTTTCCTCCTCTTCTTTTCCCCCGCCTTTTTTTTTTTTTTCCTTTTTTTTCCATCCTCTTTGGTACACTGGTTGAACTGGGCTCTATTTCAAGCTGTTTAGATTGCTAAATGTTTAGGGAGAAGTTAGGTCAGGTTTTTAGGTAAAAGCTGTGTGTTAAGTCAGTTTTCGAAGGCTAGTAGCCAAAGTTCACACAAGGTAGTCATCTACCCCAGCAGCAGATGGGACTCAGTCCCAGTGGATTTGCTCTTGGCTGAGTGTGCTTGTACTGGTTTGTGCTAGCAGGAGAGATGTGGCCTGGGACACAGACTGGAGGTCTTCTCCCTGGGAAGGGTCATGTGCTGAGCTGAAAACTTGGGGCCATGCCCAGCCATTCTTAGTAGCTGAGCTCACATCTGCAGAAGAACTCTGAAAGGAACTCCCAAAAGCATCCAGACCAACCAGAGGAGAAAGGCTAGTTTCCCTGCAAAAGAGCATAGCTATTGTGTTACTGAAGTATCTTTAAAATTATGAGGGAAGGTGGAAAGTTCAAATTGAATGGTGATTGTACAGAGGCTGTGATTTCAGCAACAAGCCCAGTGATTAAAATGAAATGCACTGGGGTCAGTTGAGATGGTGGAACATGGCCAAGGGCTCCAGTAGGGTAAGAACTAGGCCTACTGGAGGAAGAGGACGTAAGGAAAGGCCTCATCAGGAATTTTCATATAAAATGTTGGGGAGACATAGAGGTTTGGTGAAAGTGAAAACTTCTCAAAATATACAGTTTTTTTTGCATTAATATATTGGTTTTATCTGTGGAAAGTGTGGATTTGCAGATCAACAGTTATTCTCAGATCAAAGGTGAAAGTTCCAATTGTAGAATCAAAGAAATGTTAAAACCTCAGGGAAATCAATAGCTTAATGACAGCCCCTTCTTTTCTACCCTTATTTTACCCAACCTATATTTAGTGATTACATTTTTCCCAGCAGCGCCCCCCGTCCCCCTTCTTGTTTTTAATAAAGACCTTGGGTTTGTTCTGGCCCTAAGAGAGGAAGATCGCTCACATGTGTGCCACGTTGCCTGTTACAGCCTTGGTGTTGGTCCTGTACACACAGCTAAGAGACAGATAGAAGTGCAGATGCTGTTGAAAACTGCAGGAGAGTGGAACTTTAGGGGAATATTAGCTCGTTCCTCTTTGTATGTGCATTTGCCTGTTGAGCACATAGCATGCACTGCCCTCGTGGGAGGCCGCAGATGTCACGCCAATATTTTTTGTGACCTGTCTCAATATTATTCTCTGCAAAGACCTCCAGGGTGATACTGTGAATCCCCTTAGTGAATTTTGCTTTTGCTGGCTGACACTGGCTCAGTACAACTTTCCTGCCTGGAAGGTCCTGGTCATATAAGGGAAGGAAACGTGGATGGTCACAAACCTCATCCTCCTGGAATGAAACAAAAACATGCCTCTCTGGGAACACCTGTTGCTGGTTTAAATGTCTGTTTACACTTACCCTTAAAACAAGCTGGAACTCAAAGGAGGATGGATCTTGGAAAGGAAAAGACAGCTGAGAAAGATCTGTCCTGCACGGAGTGAGGATTTTTAATTTGCAGAAAAACAGAACTCAGACAACACTGTCTAGTGGTGTCTTGATGGGGCAGTAGGAAGCTGGGCCATAGAATGTAACTTTTGTCTAATGTCAAGCCAAATGCCCAACAGGTGTAAATTCCTATAAATCACTGGAGCTTTCCTTCTTTATGTCATGTTGCTCTGTGCTGTGGGGCATACAGACCAGCCTCTGTTTGGGCTTTCTACAGGAGGTTAGAGATTTTTTGTATGATCTGCCTCCTGTTTTCGACATCTTGCCATCACTGTTTCAGACAAAACTGACTGGTCTGAATGGCCTTTTTTAACCTCTTTTGGTCACTCATTACCTCCTGCATGCTCATGCTCATGCCATTCACTGCCTTTTGTTGCTCTCATCCCTCCCATTCCTAACCAAACATGAGAGATATATCTCCTAAAAGAGAAGCTGATATTACATCAGCTGGTCAATGTGATGGCTTGACAGCTGCGTGACCAAAACCATTTCTTGCTTCCTGGATTCCTGGACTGACAATTCTACGTAACCTCCTTGAAAGCAGAGGCAGATGTGCTGCCAGCAAGTGTGCCCTGACTGAGTACAAGCTATCAGGAGTTAGTAATTTTGATTTGGAAACAGAATTATTGTTCACATTTTAAAAATGGTAACTTTACTGGTTTAATTATGCAAGTTTACAGGGACATTGCAAGACCCTCTGCCACTGGAGTGTGCTGTTTTGAAAGGATCACCTATGACTGACGATGGAAATATTTAGTTTCTCAATCTCTGCCCAGCTCTGCTAACCTATTTCTTTATTTTCTCCTGAGTATTAACTGTTCTGCCTTGAACATATTTTAGGAATTGCGAATTCAAAAAAACCTGCTGGCTTTTTTCCATCACATGAAAGTTTCTTGGAATCTCTTGACAGCCTGGGTTAATCCATTTCTAATACAGATTAACTGACTGAAACAGAAATTATCATATTTTATCCTTACCTATAGGGTGAATTTTTTTCCTGAAACAGTCCTGAGTTCAGGTTACGTAGGTAGGTTTTTTGTGCACAATGGATAGAAGTTAATTCTTACAGATCTTTGGACCTGTCTTTAAAAAGGGCAGGGGCACCAATATGTCTGCTATCCAATGCAACTAAAGGTAACACAGAGAGCAAAACCTAAGAACAGAACACTTCATCATGATAACTGCTAGTGGAAAATGGATCTCAGAGCTTTGCTTTTCCTTGTAGGTGTTGCAAAATGTCTATATGTCATTGCACAGCTCAAACAACGGTTTAATGATGTCCTAGATTTTAAAGGTGGGGACAGAAAGCAGGGAGGAAAAAGAGCATAATTCACACTGTTGACAACCTCAATCATATTTCCATTGATATTTTCCTTGATTTGCCATGCATATAATACAGGAAAGCTGGCATACTACAGGACACTGCTGCATTTCAGATATTAGGACTGCAAAATCTGACTGCTCTAAAAACAAGCTTCAGGGAAAATCTTTACCCATATTTTACAACATGTCATGCATGGTGGTAGCTGCAACCAGCTGACTGCAGAGTGTCTGGGTTTTCTGCACCTGACAGCTGAGGAACATATACTATATGAATCTGTGATCTACACAGTACACATCCAGCTGACTAAGTGATACTGTAGGTTAGGGCTTCAACAGAAGGTAAAAATTTTAGTTTTCCTTAGCTAATAACAATACTTATCCTGGCACCAGAGAAATTGTTTCTGTTCAGCTTTCACTTACTACTGTGTAATTTCAGGACAATTCGTAACTACAGGCACGTTGCTATGGAACACAGAGCACAGGCTGAGAAAGAGGACAAAACTCTGGAATTGCAGCTTTTCATTATGCTTGCCTAGCTTCTTACAGATCTTATGAAAATACCAGAGAAAATCTTAAAGAAATTAAGAGAAAGGTTCACCCTGATTTTCATTTTATTCAGTGCAGTGGTAGATAATGTCCAAAACATATTTTCCAAGCCATGGTCTTGAAGCTCATTGAGAAGTATGTTAAGATTGAAACAATAATGGGATGGTAGAAAGTAGAGATTTACGAAGTCAATCTGTAAGTGAATGAACGAGTGCTTTTCTGATAAGCAGTCAGTGCCTCAGCAGTTTTGAAGGTGTTTCAAACAGAAGCATTTCAAATCCAGACAGAAAAAAGTTGTTTAGTTAATGTTGGAGATCTATTTTAGACAAAATAAAAGTTTACTAAATGCTGCAGAAAATTTTGTTTCAGCATAAGCAAAAGAATACCTTTCAATAGTATACAAATCACATAATGATACAGAAAACAAGATAGTACTGGTGGAAATGTGTAGATGCCGTTTGAGAAATAGATGTTATTTACTGTATAAAGCTGTTCAATAATTATTGAAATGAAATGTGAAAAGCTGAAATGCCAAGTCCTTCAGAGAAGAACTTGTCCCATAGTGGGTGGTAACAAGTATTGACGTCATACGCATTACTTTTTCTTTTGATATTCCTCTTCCTTTTAAAAAGGTCTGTGAAAGACCACTGCAGCACTTTTTAGTTCCAGATGCAACACAAACACTGAAGTTCATTACACAGGCTTTCAGACTGTGAAATCATTATGATTTTCACCTAAGAATTAAAGGTGGACATAGTGTAGAACAGAAGATTTATACAGTAGACCATAACAAGTTGTTACCTGAAGTGTTTATATGCTCTTTTATCCAGACATGTCTCTTCCAAAATCCCCAAGTTCCAGCCATGAATGATTCTGAGCATCTGATTAAACAGGCAGTGAAAAGTTGAAACCGAGACACTTACATGCATAATGTTGTGTCTCATTAATATAATTATATAGGCACATTGCTATGGCACACAGTGAACAATGAACAACATTAAGCAATGAATTATTTACATGTCTTTTTTAAATTCTAGTGTATGCAGAATAACATGTGGACAGTTGAAATCTGGTTTATTGCATGATGAGCTCTGCCAGAAAAGACCCTAAATATAGGGCTTTTTTTGCCACCAACCAGCACATGGTTAACAAAAAAAAAAGGATGCCTCAAGACTCCAGCTCAATCAAGGTGTGGAAATTAACTTTCAGACAGATATTACAGGTGGACTACAAATTTAGTGTTGGGAGATCAACAATCTGTTGCAGTTCTTTCAACTGAAAAACTACACCTTTCATTGCAAGGCTGCTGTGTCATGTTCTTATGATATTAAACAGTAGTTTCAGATGTTGTTAGCACAAAGCAAAGACCCATTCCCTTTGGCCTGACCCAATACTCACTGAAGTTAAGAGAAAATCTCCCCCTGATTTCAAGAAATTATTGGTATACATAGGTATCACAATTTATCATATTGAATGGCTGCATTTAATTATTGCATATTAAATATTGCTGCTGTTGTCACCCCCTGTTAATGCCAAGAAAGAAAATGATGTATAGAACTTTTCAATGGTCAGGCATTAAACACCATAAATGTTTTTAGGGGACCATCTAGGAGAAACACACCCACATTGCTGACTAAGTAGCATATTTTGGCAATGCTGATCAGATAAATATTTTATTTGAAAACAGAACAGGTTTACTAGCAGCAAAAAGGTTGAAAGAGGCTTTACATTAATTGAGGTATTAAATATTGCAGAGGTGATGACTCATTACACCCTTTCTGGCACAAAATATGTATCAGGAAAACATATGCTCGTGTTTTGAAAGTCTTGCAAAAGCCTTGCTGGAATGTCAGGCCTCTTTTGATGAGATCATTTGCTGCATGCTTATTACATAGAAGTACTAAGAGCAAGTGAAAGGAGCAGATACCAGTCCTACAGAGCATTTCGCCAGGGCACAGCTGGTAAAAACAACTATTAGTGTAGTCTGGTTGAACTTTTATTTTTAATCTCAAGATGAGGAGTTCAAAAACAGTTCTATAAAAGATTGTGAAAGAAAACCATATGGAGTTCTGGGCTGCTGAAAAGGTCAGATAAATATGTTGGCCAACAAAAAGCTGATTACCCTTTAATTCTGTACAACAGCATTGCCTAAAAATGGTGTTCAAAGTCAAGAACAGCATTCGTGTTTATGGCAGCTATGGGACCCCTTTTGGTTTGAGTGTATGAAAAGGGTGCAGTCCCAGCCAGAAAGAGTGTTATTAGTAGAGCTCTTTTTCAACATCTGTAAAAGAATACAGAGAAAAGCTTCGAGAAAAGCTAGTATCAACAGAGAAAGATGGGAGTTTTTAACTACCTGTGTTAACCTATTCATATATATGTTGATGAACAAATACAATAAAATCTCCACCCACCAAAATCATCTCTCATCTCCCCAGGTGGCTTCCCATGTACTGAAGACTCATTATAATAAGAGCTGTGATCCTTATAATCTAACAACTCCTAATTGGCGTATGTAAGCATAGACAGAATTTCATTATATGAATTCAGAGGCCAGTTCCATTGTACCTCATTGTCTCCAGCTTTGGTGATCTTGATTGTCTGTTGCTCGTTATAATAACTATGTGATTAAGAGACTGGAATTATCTAC
The DNA here is from genome assembly GCF_017639655.2 of Falco naumanni. Taxonomy (NCBI): domain Eukaryota; kingdom Metazoa; phylum Chordata; class Aves; order Falconiformes; family Falconidae; genus Falco; species Falco naumanni. Next base: position 48,510,828 of record NC_054055.1, read on the forward strand.
TAAGCATTGCTCAAAGCATAACAGGATAAAAATGGAAAGACTTATTTCATATCAACACTGATGAGTGGTTTATTAAAGTATGAACAACTGACAGTTAATAAGAACACAGCCATGGTTTCCTTATGAATATGAAACAGTTACATGAGTAACTTTTCCGTAAGTTTATACTTGGCAAGGCTTGTTCATTAGTCTGCACGCAACTTCTTTTCTGCATTCAACGCAGAAGGTCTGATGAGTTAATAAAAGGGGGGGGGGGGGGGGGGGGGGGGAGCGGCGTGGAGAAGTGATTCAAGCAGTGAAGGCTAAATTATACTCTTGTATTTTTTGAGGCCCAATCTTTTATTTGGTTGTTTGCACTCCATTCCTATTGACATCAATAGGCATAGCTGAAGAACATATTAAAGCATAACTTATCACTGAAAGTTATATTATGGTATGTCTCATTCATGTTTCAGAGATGCTCATAAAATGCTACAAACTACACATTAAAATACTTGTATTTAAATAATGACAGGTCAGAAGCTGCAAATATGTATTATATGAAAAGATTGTCATGAAAGCCTTTGTCCACATTTGGTAAAACTGAGTACTCATTCACACTTAAAAGATATTTTCAGATGTTTTAAAATTCACTTACTAAATCAGAATGTCTCTGTATGTTCCATGAGAAAAATGAGTTGCGTCTGTGCTCCAAATATGGGACTATCTATAAATAAGGTCTCCAAAATACGGTAAAAAAAATTAGAAAAAGAAACAAGCACTCATAAAATATTTCTTGTTGCATTCTTGGTGCTCAAACTTTGCCTCTTTTGATGGATCTCAGTCTTCCAACAGTTATCTCTACCAACACATGAAGCTCATTTGTCCCATGGACAAAAAATATTAGAGTGGATGTTAAAGGAAGTTGATGGCTTTCAAAATTGTCTAAAAGAATGGAACAGCACCCATGCAACACAGTTGCAATAGATCTGCATACTGTCCTGGTTTCAGCTGGGACAGAGTTAAACCATGACACATACAAACTTTCACCTTAGTGCAAGAGATCATGATGTAGTCACTATCCCTGACTGACATCTAAGTGATATTACCTGTTCAAATAGTACATCTGGCAGAGCTGTGAAAATGATGTGTGGATATGTTCCTCTGCTAGAGAAGGATTACTTGCAGTAAGGAAGCATTCCTTCATAATTTTTATAGCTAAATCAAAAGAGCATCTAATTACTATGAACTGCTCATGATGTCATACAGTTCAGTGCAAATTTTTTTTTTTTTTTTTTTTTTTTTTTGTATGAAAGTCTTAGACAAAAGCAAAACCTTTCATTGATCATTTAGCACTGATTGGTCACATCAACAGTGAAGGCAGTTGTGATAAGGCATTCCTGGTTTTGAACAATGGATTTAGGTGTCCTCAAGATGAAAAGATTCTAGGGGCACCTATCCCTAGCATGAGCGTTGATAACATTTTGGATTCATACAACTTTTCTGAACACATAGCTAGAGGATAGCAGGGGTCAGGATAGCAGGTCAGGATAGCCTAATTTACATCTCTGCTTCTTCATGGGAATTCTGTTTTAAATCACAGTAGTTGTTAAACACACACACACACACACACACACACACACACACGAAACCCTTTTGTTTTTCATGCAGTAAGATTTGTTTGCCAAGATTAACAGAATCATAAGATTGTTTAGGTTGTAAGAGACATTTGAGATCATCAAGTCCAACCATTAATCCAGCACTGCCAAGTCCACCACTAAACCATGTCCCTAAAAGCCACATCTATGTGTTTTTTAAACACCTCGAGGGATGGTAATTCCACCACCTCCCTGCATATCCTGTTTCAATGCTTGACCAAGCTTTCGGTGAAGGCATTTTTTTTCCTAATATCCAATCTAAACCTCCCCTGGCATAACTTGAGGTCATTTCCTCTTGTCCTGTTGCTTGTTATCTGGGAGAAGAGACCGACCTCCACCTGCCCGCAGCCTCCATACAGGTGGTTGCAGAGAGCAATAAGGTCACCCCTGAGCCTTCTTTTCTCCAGGCTAACCAACCCCAGTTCCCTCAGCTGCTCCTCATAAGACTTGTTCTGTAGACCCCTCACCAGCTTTGTTGCCCTTCTCTGGACACACTCCAGCACCTCCACGTCCCTCTTGCAGTGAGGGGCCCAAAACTGAACACAGTATTTGAGGTGCGGCCTCACCAGTGCCCAGTGCAGGGGGACAATCACTTCCCCAGCCCTGCTGGCCACACTGTTTCTGATACAAGCCAGGATGCTGTTGGCCTTCTTGGCTACCTGAGCACACTGATGGCTCATGTTCAGCCAACTATCAGCCAGCACCCCCAGGTCCTTTTCTGCCAGACAGCTTCCCAGCCACTGTTCCCCAGATGACCTAGAAATCCAAATATATTTTTGGAAGATGAAACTTCTATCCCACTTTCCTAAACTTCTCTGGGCTCACTGACATAAGGAAAAGACATAAGGAAAGCTAGGGACCTTTTTTTTTCTTTTTTTTTTTTTTTTTTTTAATTTCCCCATCAGCTTCAGAAAAACTTTGCACTCTCGTGATGGCTTTCCTACTTCCTAGTTGTGTCACTGTTAGTAATGAAATTTCTGTAGTCACTCTCTACTGTGTAAGTGATCAACATGCTCAAACTTTCCCATGAGCTGTACTGCTTCTTGGTCATTGCTGATCTACCAACAAAAACATCTCATCTTTTAAATACAGCTCATAGAATTTTACTGAGCCGGTGTGGTAGCAGTGGAGGACAGGGCTTTGTAGTTATCCCTCATGCCACTAAAAGCTTTCCTCAAGCTTTAGTACATGAATCATGGCAGTGTTCTATTAGTGACTCAGAAATCTTTCCACTTCATTAGACAATGCATTGATATTTGATGTTTAATCGCATTGATATTTGATGTTTAATCTATGCATTAATTTTCTTTAATGAAAAAAATTGACTAAAGAAGGTGCGTTCAGGAAAAAATCCCATGCTAAATCACTTGACAGAAGTCTTGCATTCCTGAATTTAAATAAGTTTTTTTCAAATCATTCTTTTTTATAACTCTTCAAACAGGAACTGTATTAATAATATTTATACCCAGAAAAGATAAATGCAGTTTGTTGAGAAGAATGTTATAAAGAGAATGAGATATATGTGGGGTACACCATAAACAATTAAACAAGGAGCTTTCACATAAAAAAAAAAAAGTATTTTTGGTTGAAAGAAGACAGGTGAAAAGGTGATAATCAAAAAGTTGCTTTTGTAGGACACTAAAGTATGTACCTTGAAGTTTTAGATGTTCTCTAATTAAAATAGGTATATCTTTCACTGTTGAAAAAAACCCTGTGATATTTACTGTTTGCTGCAAATATTGTACAATTGTAAATATATACTTTTAGGGGCAGATCCAGAAAAGATAGTTAGGTATATGAAGAATGACTTAGGCAGGATCCAGACACTTGAGTCTAACAGGCCAATCCACAAGAGTTACAAGAGGTTACTTACTCTTTGCTGAATACTTGTGGAAAGCCTAAGGTTACATAGACCTGATTTTCCTAAATTACATAGGTTCCCTCTAAATTATACAATGACAGTGATTCCAGAGCTAGCTCTGACCTCACCTAATATATCCACAAAGAATGAAGAATTGTCCAGAAATGTTAATTTGTGCCCCTGTCCAGTATAGCTATGTTATCATAGCTCTGAACCCTGAATAATAAGCCCTGTTTTCCAGAAGGGTGAATTTAGGTTCAATTAGGTGTTGACAAAACTGTACAGTTTCCAGTTTGGGTGAGGCACAGCTAAAGCTAGCTTTAGTCCTTGCTGCAAAAGAAGGCAACCACTAGCATGGCTGAACTAAGTATTAGAGTTGGAGATAGTGGTAAGCGGACATCAACAACAAGAAAAAACATTGTTTTTGTGACTTAAGAAAAAAAAAGGAAGTTTGCCAACCTAGGTGCAGACAAATACATATTCATTGTCTTAGGTACAGAATATATTCTAAAAATTATAGTATGCTGCAATTATTTAATTATCACCCCACTAGTGTCATCAAGCAATGACATGGTAGAAACAGAAAGTGATAGCTGAAAAGATGCTAGTGTTCCTTCTTTAGTAAATCACAAAGAATTTATAGCTTTTCATGATAAGCTTTGTCCTAATTACACCTTGAAAAACTGAGATAAAAATCAAGGTTATTCTTTAATACATATGTATAGGAGATGAAATGATGACTCTTAGAAGCCGTGTAGTTAGAAACCTTATAAGTTTTCCCTTGAAGATGGTCCACAGTCTTCAAAATAAATTGATAGCCTCTTCCAACACATCTATTCTACTAAGGGTTTTTTGGGGATCTTTGGGATATGTGGGTTGCTCTGACATCATCATTGGTAGACTTAATTTCATTACACAGGGAGCACTGTCCCCTAAGAAAATGTTTTGAAGGTTAGCAAACTGAAGAAAGTTATATATTCCTTTCCATTAATTACAGTACCCTTAGAAGTAAATGGGTAGATGACAAAGGTAAATTTTGTATTGAATTGTTACTCTGCAGCCTTGCCTTTTCCCTCCAACAAGGAGGCAGCACAAAGATCTAAAAAGATGATACCATTTGCTCCTTACAGGTTGTGAAATGAGAGATCACTTGATTTTAATATGATGGCTGAAGAAAATCTGTGTACAGCTGTTCTAGGACTTTGTAAGTCTTTGTGATTTTAAACATTAGAGTGCTCTGTACTCAAACCAGAGATAATTTCCTGACTACTACTTAGCTTATAAAAACCTTAACCTGTTCCAACCCGACAATTTGAAGGTCTACAGATTTCTGGAAGTTATTATCCTTCTTTCTATAAAAAGTACTAAACAACAGCAGGAGTGAAGCTAGTGATTTAAAGAAAAGAAATGGGAAATATTCCTTTCCCACATATAGAACTGCAGTGAAAATTCATAGTTCACTTTAACAACTTTGCAGCATATAAAGGATAAACCAGTCATATGAGTTTCTTCCTTTCCAAAAAGAAGTTATCCACATGATCTGATAGATGTGACACAGGGCCAATGAGAGATCTGAGATCTTCAAAAGGAGCACTTGGACACTTCTGAATGCTCTGAAGTGAAAAAAAAAAAAAAAAAAATGGCAATAGGTGTATGCATTGGTAATTGAATCCCAATCCCAGTTTCAGTGATGAACAGAACACAAATTCCAAATGATTCATTAACTTACAACAACAATAGTAAAGAGGTTAGTCAGGCTGCAAAACTGATAGTGTTTTTCTTTTCTATGTTTAGGCCATGGTCTATGAGACCAGAAACTAACTGATTTGCTGTCTAAATTTGAAATTAGTTTCTGTTTTATAATTTATCTGTATGGAAAGTGTTCATAATAAGCATGCAAAAAAACCCCTTGTTCACCTGTTTCTGTTCACAAACAGAGAATTTCTGTGGTAAGTAGTAGGCTATATTTTGGAACTATAAAATTCATTAAAAACAAAAGAATAAACAGAGTAATAGTAGCTTAGTTTTCAACTCTTAGAAGCAGAAAAAACTATATCCTCTATACGGAGGATGTTATTTCATAGAGATTGATTCAGGCAATAGAAACCATAATAAATATTTAGAATATATCTGAATAGCTTTCAAAATCTATTTTAGATGGCTGTGATAGATAGTGATACAGTGATATTTGTAAAAACATCCTAATTTAGAAATTTTTGCAAAGAATTCTGTAAATGTGATCACACTGAGAGCTGTGAGCATAGGAGCAACACAAAGTTAACATCCTGCATTATTTTGATAGCCAAGGCTATTCAGAGCAAATGTTGCCATGGTTCAGGATATGTTACTGTGACCCTACTTGAATAAGCTTAAATGATTTCTTCATCATCCATAACTAAGCTATCAGTTTGGCAACAGTAAGGTGACAACACTGAGGTCAGGCTGTCTTTAAGTAGGAAAAGTACAAAGACAGAAAGAGAGAAAAATTCACTTCCATTTAAACTACACTATCATGTGCTCTTATCTCATATTGGTTATTTGCGGTTAATGAATATTTAAAATAATAGTGAAGACTAAGTACATGAGCTTGGGCATTAACCTAGGATATAAATTTTTAGCTAAAACCTTCAGAAGAGCTCAGACTAAACCAGATTGCTTTTACTGCTAAATTAGTTCAAATTAATTAACTTGAATTATGCACACTCTGAGTTTGATCAGTGCAGACAAGCCCTTAATGGGTCCAGTTTTGCAACCCTTTCTCTCATATAAGCAATCCATATTCCTTTAGATAGTCCTAATTTGCTCACTGGACCTCTACGTGTTAATAAGGATCATAGAATCAGGACCCCTGTGCTAATACAATATGAGCTTGGAAATGTTAACGTTAAGTATATTGGACTTGAGAGACATTGCAGTGCCAAACAGGCAAAATTCTCAGAACAGAAATGTGACATCACTTTATCAAAAGTACTGCCAGGTCTAATTGCAGATATATGTTAGGAAGTTGTCTTAAAAGCATGTACTTAATAAAAGGTGGTTATTCATGCAGACATGTATCAGCTGCTTTTGTATAGTAAAACTGGTTTGTTTACGTAAACACCAGCCTAATTTACACAATACTAAAATGGCATGGTTAGCCTGTATCACACATTATTTCTTCAACTGCCCAGAGGAAGGGTGTTTGTTGCATATTCTGAAAAACGGCATTTATGGCAGTGTCAAAATAGGTAGACCAGCAGCATATATGCATCCCAGAACAAAGGGGTTTTTCCAAAAGTTGTACTGGTGTGAGAGAAAAGTGGGATGATGTCTTTTTCAAATTAAGAGTCAAATATCATCCATTTTGAGGAACTGCTCATAAGATACCCTATACATATGGGTTTTCTAGATACACAGTTTATGATCAGCCATGTGTAAGTAAAGGACTAACTTCAATGACATGCACAGTACAGAGCCAGCATTGAAAAATTAATTCTTGGCACACTTGGGACTTTGAAGCAACTGTAACGTGCTAGAAGTCTGGATCTAAATGAAGTAGATAATCAGAATCTGACATATTTTCATTTATCTCAATGGGAATTGAGCATATTCAGTGTTTCCAGAATTTATTTCCAACTGTAGATAGGGCCTAGCATGATAAATACATTTTCTGTGAAGCTTTTAACTGAGTTTCAATCTCTGCACAAACCATAGAACTTCAGTTCCTGAGGCGCAACCCATCGCTCATTTCGGTCTTGTGTTAGGTGAGCTATTAAACACATTTTCACTTTCAGCTTTCCTGCAGTCAGTACGGCTATTAATCTTTCCTCATGTGTTTAAGCGCCCTCCTAATTGAGGGTCACACTAAGGTTGGTTGTTTTCCAAATTATCTGCAACAAGCATGAATCCACTGTACTGACATTGTTTTTTACTAGCCACAAAGAAATGAAGAGCATCAGATTTCCTCTGAATAAGAGGTTTCCAGATGTTTTTCGGGCAGTCCTTCTTCTGCCACTTTCTCCTCTTCTTTATCCCGCTTTCCACTAAGCAGCCCCCAGCCACTTCCCCTTTCTTCTGTTCTGATCCTTCCCAGAAAATTCCTTGCAGCTTACTCCTTGTGTCAGAGTCAGCTCCTGAATAAAACATAAATTAATAAACCCAGGAGATAACTTGGGCTGTCCCCTTCCCATACGTTTAATGTTGTTTCACCTCACTAGTGAGAAATCAGTCTTCATGGTTCAAAGCTGTTTCACCCCGTGCTCAGAGCCTCACCAACATGTGCTTTTCTGCGCTTAGGCTTAAGACCTGAGACAAACTTTTCTCTCAGCCATGTTCATTACTAGTGGGCAGAACTGAGTACATCTCATTTGCTTTCTTCTCACACATTTGAGACTTTTGCTGAAATATCACATTAAGCAAGCTATCTCAGCAGTTTAGTCCATAATAATCCATTCAACTCAAAGGATGCAAATTCAGGAGAGTGGCTGGGTTGATTTCACACGCTGTTGGTGTGCATGGGTTTAGCGTTCTGAGAAGCAAAGAGCCTGGGCAGCTTGCTATGGAGCTACAGGAGAAAACAGTCCCTTTTATATATAAGTTTCCAGCACAGTAAAAAGGACACACACTGTTTGAGATGGGACTAATGTGTTACCTGATCATTCCCAAACTGTTTCATCAAATGCAGGCACAAAGGCGTCTATCCCTACCTCTTCCTGAGCAAAAGGACAGATGGCCTAGGGACTGAGCTCACTTACATCATCTTACTTTGTGCTGCTGAGCCGGAAACATTTTTCATTTGTTTACATTTTGGACAAGCAGCCAACATCATGTTTCACACAAACATCGATAAGATTTTCACAGGACAGTGCATAGCTAAAGAGTAAAAAATGTTGTTATGTAACAGTGAGGAAATGTCACCTTTATTAATTAAAGTATGTCTAATTTAAATGAGAAGACGGCCTTGCAGTGCATTGTTGCAACAGTGTTTGATTAGTGTTTATTCCTTTTTAATAATGATCTTTCCCAACCACTGATTTAGCCAGGTAGAATGATATGATCTCCCCAGAAATGAGAATTAGGAATTAGGTGAGCTGGAAGGCGCTGGGAACAGCTGCGGATCTAGATTTTTTTGAGGTTACTGTGAGTGAAGTGTGAACTGTTACTGTAACTGAGGTTATTGTGAGTGAACTCCTGCTGGGTTATCCTTTAATACACTGGTACCACAAAGGAAAGGGACCTGACCCTGCATGTTCTGATGGTACTTCATTACCCTTCACTTTATTGGTCTTCTTTTTGTGCTTGTGGATGTGATTTCTTGTACATATTATTGGTATTGTTAAAAAATTACTAAATATAATGGAGTGAAACAAGCCTATTTAGTTCAATAATTTTTTTAATAAAGTTTTACATGAAGCATTTGATTCTCCCTGAATCAGTGCATCATTTTTCAAGCCCATATCTCAAATTAACTTCACCTGAAACAGGCTGAAAATATGAATTGGCTCAGGTCTGCTTGGAATTGGATTTAACCCTTGGATTTTTTTCTGCAAAGTGCAGTGAACCTTTCAATTATCATTGACCAAATAGTGAGCAGCAACGGAAGTGAACCAGATATATGCATGTTTTTAAGTTTTACTGCAAATATTTTCCACTCTCCTTGGTGGGCCAACATCATCCCGGGTTTAAATGCACCAAAGTCAGTGAAGTTCTACCAAAGAATAAATTGGCTTGTTAATTTTTAACAGAGTGCTAAAGGAAACTCTGATTGCATTTTGAAACTCCAGCTCTTTTCTTTTAAAAAGAAAAACAAAAAAGAAATATTTATACAGAAAGAATATTGAAACATCACCTAGTTACTAAACTGTATACTGGTGTGACATTGGGCATGTTTGCTAGCGTAGTTTTTAAAGTGTTTGGAGAATGTATATGTATTACTGAAAGGGATTTTGGCACTGTCACTTGATATTTGGATTGCAACAAGCATTTTTTTATTACTGACAAATAGAAAGCATGTGTTTGGCATTATTTATTGTTTTCTGTGGACCATGTGTCAAGATCTGAAAGTGTGTATTTCACTAGTCACGTACTAAGTTTGGTTGTTATAATTAAGTTGCTAATATCTGGCACAGTAACCAGTCAGCAGGATTTGATTTGACAGTTTAGGAGACTGACTTGACAATTCTGGAAGCTGAGGGGGACACATTCAGCAGTACGCTGAGATAAGTACCATCACTTTCTTAAAGAGTTAGACCATATTTTCCAAAGTAGTCATTAGTTCTGATCCTTCCATTTCTGAGTGAAAAAGCATAAACTGTCCATCAGTAACCTCACTTGGCTGGAGCTGTAAAAATGTTCCATGGCTAGAGCCCCCAAAATTAGGGGATGTTTTGCATACAGCTCTTTGTGTACATATTACTGCTAATAAGGAGGGTTGTGGTTGTTTGGTTGTTGGGTTTGGGTTGGTTGGGGTTTTTTTTGTTGTTGGTTTTTTTTTGGGTTTTTTTTTTTTTTTTTTTTTTTTGGGGGGGGGGGCGGATACCATCAAGATTTGCAAACTTAATATAGAATTTCCTCCTAAAATGACCATTCCAACATTTTCCCCTCTGATTCTGAAATTCCTGGAAGAGCTGGTCAAATCACAGTGTTTCTATTCCATGAGAAAATCTCAGAAAATTGCTTTAACTTTGCACTGGAATGAAAACAATTTACTTTGCAGCTTTGAAACAAATGTTTCCAAGTGAATCATGTTTTGTTTCATTTTTTCTTACTATTACCCCTTCTTTATTTATGTATGTGTATGAATAATAGAAAAAATAGCATTTTGAAATGTAAAATCAAAATTATTATTCCTAACATTCAAAATAGCATCTGGCATTTAACTGAAATTTCAGACAGGCAAGTGTGTTTCAACAAAATATTTTTATTTTGAGAATTTTCTTTCAATGGAAATAGCATTTCATTGAAATTTAGACTTCTGGCATTACAAAAGTGAATATGGGCTACATATTCAATGCTAAAGTAACTAGCAGGTTGTAAGTGTTATACACACAATGAAATCTGGAGTTAAACGCTATATTTCAGGAATTTTTTTTGTCTCTGTTTCTTCATAATGTTCTGAAGAATTCAAAGTATTCAAAATACATGGCCATGCAAATGGAAAATTGCATTAGCTTGACAAAATTGTCATAGTGGTTGAGATGATCAGAAAGCCCCTATTCAGCCTGTTTTTTCATATACAAATGATAAACATTTCGTGTAAATCAAAAGGCATAAATGAAGTATGCAATCCTAGGCTGCATCAAAATAAAACAGGCCAGGGAACTAGTATCTGTCCCTGGGGCCAAGCACCCTGGCACAGCTTGGCTCTGTACAGCTGCACTGCTAGCTGGCAGGAGACAACACTGCTCAAGAAGCATTGTAAGCAGCATGGATGATTGCAAACCAGTGCTCCAGTCTGTGTATTATTGACTAGCAGAGGCATAGCCCCAGTGACTCCTAAAAACTTGCCTCTACTAGTAAGGACATTGGTACAGTGAGCTATATAGAGTCAGGTAGAAGATTTGATAATTTACATTTTAAAAAACCAACAGCACAAGTTTTTAAAGGGGTGGAGCTCTATTAATATCAAGAAACTAAGTGATAATGCTTTCTTTAAAGCAGTTCTTGATTTTCTTAATATGGAGTGGCAGTCATAATTTCAATATACAAAGCAATAGAATTGTGGTTATTAACTTTCAAAAATATATTAAGAATATGTGTCTATACCCTACACTTCACTAGGAAATAGTCTGGGGGTATGAATAAGCTATGCTATACTGTTGTGCAATGAGTAAATAACAGGTAATGTTTTTCAAAATCGAAATAGGGAGCTATGTACTGAAAATTCCCTATCTGGCTGAAACTGGGAGCCATGTGTTTTTGCAGCAGGAAAGCACTATCAGAGAAGTGAGTGACTACATAACTGAGGAGACCAGCAACACGATCAAAAACCTCACTTCTTACTTCCCACTTCCAGTTTCAGTATGTTTTGAGGCATGGGGGACTTCTGCCCACTCACGGCAGTTTATGCCCATTGTTGGCCATGGCATGGCTTCCTATTTTGTCTGATCCTTAGTTTTGCCATTTTTTAGTCTTTCTAGGAAAAATAGATTAGAGGGAATATGACAGTGAAAAGTTATCTGGTTAGTTGTTCTCAGCAAAAAAAGTCTCCTGCATGATTTACCCAGGCTAAAGTAGAATTAATGGACCCCAGCACCCCCTGCATGAAAGGATGAGAAACAGTCCTCCCACCATGCTGTTATTCAGAAGAAACCACTTCATGCAGAGATCCAGCCTAGGTCCTGCTCCAAGACAAGCCAGGAAAACCAGCCCTCATGTAAGCAGATGAAGTCATACCAGTGCACATTCCGTAGAGGTGATCTAATGACATTACATATAGCCAGCACTATATGACGCTATGGGGCAAGCTACAAATGGGTGCAAGAGCTGGTTGCCATTCTGTCAAGAGATGTGTTCCCTTCATCTCAAGGTGAAGTACATTGTGCACAGCTATTTGCTCATACCATATAGGTAACTGGATCTTGCATATAAAACCTGTTTCCAAGTAATAACTTTTACATGTTATCACCAATGACCATTGATTTTTTAGCAAATTTTTTACAAGTGAGCATCTGCCAAGATCTGTCAAAAGGAGGCAGAAAAAGCTCAAAATACTTGAGCACTACAAACAGGAGACTTTTCCTTTAAATATTTGTAATGCTATCAGTCACATTAAAGTTTTCCAGCCACTCTCACTCCCGGTGCCCCTTGTTTAAGGTGCTCAGTTATCTGAATTAGCAGGGCTTGCACAGGTGTGACCGAGGGCAATAATTAGCCCATTCATTCCACAGTCTGTGCTTCTTTGAGGATCCCTGGGGAACATATTACTGGCAACGGGTATTTGTGGCACTTAGTAGTTTCATGTTCAAAGCTGAATACAATATCTTACTGTGTAAATCTCTTAGGATTAACACTTTGATTAAATCTGAAACTGGACATGTGTGCCAGGGAAGAATGGGGAAGAGTTTGTTTTGTGTCTGCCTGTGCTTCACAAGCATGAGGGAGACACAGTGATTTTCCTAGGCTACTGGCTGATCTGACCAGTACAAATTCTTAGCCCCTTTCCCAGCAGCATGCTGGTTTCATCTGAAAGCTAAAAACTTGGAACATGCAAGCACTGCACAAAACGCATCAAAATGTGGTCTAATGCTTTATGTCTCATTTCTGCTGCTCCAGATGGAGAGAGCTCCGCCTGAGGAAAGACAGTCAGATTTCGCCCGTCGCACACTGCCAAACTGGAGATGTCAGCCAGAAATATTTTGGCAAGTGTGTTACTTATCACAATCCAGAAGGCGTTATAACACAGTTAAATTGTGGCTGTTAAAACACCAGAGGCCAACTCTGCAGAGCAACGTTGTGAGGCCACCACTCCAGTGTTTAAAAATTCCTGTCACACATGACTTTATCAAATAGCCTTATTTACATTCATCTACAGGTGTCTTTACTCATACTACGTGACTAAGATGGGTGGAGATATCTACAGAAAAGAACTTTTCTTCATTCATTTCCAAGGACCACAATATACAACTTTAGATGGTCAAAGCAGTCTGGCCTAGGGGTTCAAAAGTAGTTAGCGCTGGCTTAATTGCTCCTACTGCAGCTGACAAGAAGCTTTTTAATGTTTTGAACTCTTGAAAAATCCTATTACATCTGGGGTTTTTTATATTCAGCACTTAAATCTGCTTGCTGTCTTCAGAGATCTACTTAAGCTAACCTCCAAATTAAAAAGGCAGTTTTCATGAGCGTTAAAACTGAGGAAGCCACCTTTCTTATGAACTTTTGTCTTGTCCCTTGATTCTTCTGCACTAAGGTGCCAGTCCCCATACACCTGCAATCATACAGCTTTCTAATGGATGGACTATCTTGTATATAATAAAGATTATGCTGTAGGATCTAACATTTTCATGAAACAGGAGAATCTCTTATCTCAGCCAATGTCTTCTAAAGTGACAAGCAGAAGAACATATCTATCATAGCCAGTGAGAGCAGTGTGCCTGCAATTCCCTAGGAAGCCAAACTAAGAAAAAGCATTTAGGGGAGGTGGGATGCATTTAACATGTTATCCAAGATTTTCAAGCTAAAGCAGGGCTTTTTAATTGCATGTAGACTGCGTGCTGGTGAGTTCTGCAGATGGGTCATATGCAGTGTTGGACACCTGCGTAAAAGAATTTTGGGAGGAGGGTCAAAGACATGGTGTAGAATAAAGTGATGTTCTCTGCCCAGTCAATGAGCCATGTTTCCTCCAGGACCCATCCTGTAGGTCTCTGCAGAACTCAATTGCTTGAATTTTCCATAGCTGCCCTAGGCACTTGGTTTTGTGAACAGTGAATGTTTCCTTTCACTGAAGCAGAACCATAGATAATTTCAGAATAAAAGAATTTTGTGTAAAGTGGGGGAGGGAGGGTGGAAGAAAAGAAATTGAAGCTTTGATTTGAGTTAAGCATTCCTTGTCCATTGAATTTGTAGCCATCAATTTCGTATACAGATACTTGGTCTCAGCGCCCTTCCTGGTCCTTATCTCAGCTCCCCCAGGTGCGTTCAGAGACAGCATCTCACATTTCCTGCAATGGCCTTCGGTGAATCCAGCTTATGGCTTTCACTGCCACTGCCAGTTTGTTTGCTGACTTTATTTTTTCTGGATTGCATGTGAGATATTACTCATCAATATGACTAGTCAAGTGATTTAACAAGTGAAGCATCATCCAATGAATGCACGTTTGTACTTCAGCCTGACTAAGCCAGCTGTCAGGGACAGCAACAGCTGCTGATTCATGAAAGGAATGGAAATATTTCTTTGTTAAATCAAAGCACATCCAGAAAAATCTGTCTTAAATGAAAATGATTGACTACAGCTATGCATCAAATAATCCCATGTGGATGTCTGGGGGTGGAGAGGAGTTTTGCAATTACAGAAATCCGTTTTAAACCGAAAGTTTTTAAGAAAGGGAGCACTGACTCTCTGTTTTACTTTCCCAAGATTTATTCAAACTCCAATTAATTTAACATAAATCCCAATATAGGCAGGTGATTCTGCTAGGTGAAAAAGTCCACATACAGATTCCCACTGTCTTTTGCATCTGTCAGTTTTCATCTAAGTCTTCTGTATCTTTCATTTCTTGAGGTGCTGTTGTCTTCCTCTTTTCTCAAATGGATAACCATACACACCTTTACAAATCCTCATTTTCGCAGCCCTAATTATGGTCTACATAGACAAAGGATCCTGCTGAAAGCTGTTTTCCCCAAATCCCTCTTCTTTGCTTTCAGACAGACCCCCAAAATTGCAAGCTGCAACACCAACAACAAACTTACTGTAGACCAGTATGAAAGACTTAGGAGCATCTCTATAATCCACACAATAAAAGTTTCCAAAACCAGAACCACGAAAATTCTTGGACCTTCTACAAACCCTTCTCATAATGTAACATATTTCTCCCACGGCAGCAAATGCTATTTCAGAAACTACAGAGATGAAACAAGCCAACCATCATGTACCAGAATGAATTTGCTCAAGCACTCACTAAAGGATGGGGACACTCAGACCCCAGGGGTATAATGTCTCCCATGATATTCCACCACTAACATCTCAGTCCTCAATTTCAGTTGAAACCAGCAGAATAATTTTCTAAGATGACCATGGACATTAAAATCATGGAATCAATGGATATATTTGTTTCATTGTACACATTAATATCTCTCCTCCAAGTAAGCACTTCAGAGGTGTTATTTCATGAGTTAAAGCATCTTTTCTCTGCACAATGGACACTGAGTGCATTTTTTTCTTAGCTGATTAATTAGAAGTTGGCTTTCTTTTTTAATTTCAGTTCAGAGTGTTCATTCTGAAACTGTATTGAGCACTGAAATTTGCTTTTTCCTCTTAGAACTGTAGGGGGATTTGAACGTTTGTGTTTCTTTTCCAGCTCTTTCAGTTGGTTTTATAAAAGGTATCATCTATCACAATATTATTTTCCTATGCCACATCAAAAATCACCATGACTACAAGTACAGTAATACTGTTTTATTAATTTATTTTCACACAGTAAAATTATAAAATAATTTATTAATATTTCATTCAGAACTGTCTACTCCTAGAAGTAATAATTACTGAGGTTCCACATAAAAATTTTATCTGAAAAACTGGAGGTTCCTGAGATTAGCAGTGATTTACAAATTCTGTTCAATTTGTTATGTTTATTCTATGTTGTCATACAGGAAGACAGGTGCATTCAATAAAATTGAAAGATCCTCATGTTTTCTGAAACTGTAAAGCCTTTCAAAGCTGACCTAATTTTGCAGTGGTTGAAAAGAGCAGAGCCAGTGCTTTTACTCTCTTAGCGTTAATAACATGCTTCCTCACAAATTAGCATTCTCCATAGACTGAATGAAGGCTCTCCAACAACTTCTAGAAGGATTCCTTCTGCACATTGAAAAGAAGTATTTTCCTGTTTGTGTGTATTTTATCTTCACATACAATATTTTATTGTGTCAGAGATGTGCCAGCATTTACATAGAAGGATGCAGAAACCCCTGAAAGAAACCTCTGGGTTACAAAACATCATTCTGCTTGCCTGAAGAGATACATTTCTTGCTGTTGCACTATTGTTTCTAGAACTATGTTATGCCTTGACAACAGTGAGAAGAAACTGGGGGGCTTTCCTGTAGTTAGATACAATTCTCTACCAGCAGGTATGTTTGCCTTTGGTATTTTTAGGTCTATTTTGATTTTGCAAGGCATTCCGCTCAGCAGGTTAGTTAATCTGTCCTACAGAAAATGGATGTGTTGCCAAGTTTCTGTTTAAACAAAGGAGGAAGTGAATATGAGTTTACTTTCTGAAAAGTAAATGTGGGAAACAGCCTTCCGTAAGCGGAGAGATTGTCTAAACTACTGGTGCTGAAATTCTTTCCAGTGAATGAAAATTATAACTTGTCCTAAAGAAGATAAATGCCTTTTAAAAAGATTAATGTATTAATAACCTATTTCTATTATCTCCTCAAAATACAGCTTCCTATTATAATGGTGCCTTTACTGTTCAGTTCTCAAACTTCAGTTGTCAGATAGGCTAATAATATATCCCATGGTGAATCAGCCCTGGAGTGGTAAACCTTTGTCATAACAAGCAGGCTGTCTAGTTGTTGAGAGCAGTCTTTCACATAGGTTGTTAGTGGAATAATTATAATAGTAGCATTTGAAGAGAGTTAAAAATTTCCCTGTCTCTGTAAAGAGTCATCCCAGCTTTCAAGTGTCCTTCAGTGGGAGGACATGTAGTATTTTTAATATATCAAAGGATAGGGATCTGGTACTATTTGTATAACGTGAACAAAATAAGCTCTAGATAATAATAAAAAAAATATACTGTATAAAACGGATAAATCTCCTATTAAGAGCAAGGAAGAAAGAATATTCCAGGGATTTGATCTTGCTCTGTGTTGTCAGAGGGCAATTTCTCATTGACTTCTAAAGACATTAAGTCTATATTTCAATAAAAACAATAATGCAAGTAATCTAATTATCTTTTTTTTCTGTGTAATGCATATGTGAGAGTCTCACAAACCAGCACAAGATGAATATACACATATATAACCATAAGTCCAAAACTCAGCACTATTTATCTGTGAGGCAAACACCACTGCTTATTATGGATTTCATGTTGAGAAACAAAGACAAGGTCTGTCTCATGAAAGCTGAAAATCTAGATAGATATCTTACTCAGATTTGGGCTGATTTAGGCTGTACAGACCAAAAGTATGATGACTGTCTCTGGAAAGTTGGGATGTAAAAGGAGCACAGGAAAAAAATCCTATCTTCATTCTGGCTTTACTCTCATGTTGTTGCCCTACTGTGCAATGTGTGCTCTGCTAGGTAACTGCTGATGTTAGCTCCTTAAATGCAGGCATGGTCCATCCTGGTCTCATGGGCAGGACTGATGAGTGTAGATGGCTGAACACAGAAGAAAATAGTGAGTTATTTCTTCCCAAAGGTGGTGGTGGGGGGGGGAAATAATTTAAATCGGCAAGCTAAAATTCTTTTGGGTTTGTTTTGTGATGTTTTGTACGTTGTGCTCTTCACTTCCATGGAAACTGCCCCTAAGTACATGTTTTGATCTACTCCAAGCTATTGGCATAGAAAGGAAGACATGTCATATCAAATCCTGGTTGGAATGATTACCTTTCCTTTCTCATCCATGACAATCAATGTTCCTGCTCAGAATGGAATTAATTCATTAAGACATAATTACCTTCTTCATACATTTTGTTCAGTCATTTCACCTCCTTTATATCCATCCTTAACAAAAGTCTTCACTGATAGAAGAAAATGTGACTTTTTTTTCCTTTTTTTTTTTCTAATAGACAGTGTTTGTGGCAGGGTGATTTATCAGACCAGGAAAAAAAAGAATGCTAAATAGCTCCAGGGGTTATTCATTACCCAACACAGAAAAGAGCTGTCTGTAGGGTAGGGTACAGCTGTGATAGTTGTGAGGAAGTTTTATAAAACTACATGCTGTACCCCTCCTCGAATGACAGAAACCAGGCATTACAGTGCATGGCTCTAACAAAGGGCTACATCTTCTTCCCCCTTCCTCTTCTCTTTCACTTCATCTTCTCCTTCCCTTTCTTCTTCCCCTTTCTGCACAAATGGGGTATAAAGAAGAAAAAGAGGAAAGAAATTACTCAGTAAAGAGAGACAAAAAACATGAAATAAGTTTCTGAATTGGAAAGAAAATACACAGCCAGCAATTGAGAAAGTAATGTCTATAACTTCCAGGATAATTCAGCCAGAAAGTAAAGTGACCATGCATGCATGGTTTTCTAGGGAGGATTTATAGATGCATTTTTTTTTATTGCTATGTCTTTTAAATGCAGTATCGTCTTTGTCAAAAGGCAAACTATATAACTGGGAAAAAACTGCAAAATTACTGTCTTCTCATTAATAGCTTCTGTACCTTCAACCGATAGTTACTAAACTGTGACCTACCCTGTGACATAAGTGTTTCAGGAGTAAAGGGGAACACAGTGTTCAGCCCCAGCTGCTACCTGACCTAAATCATGTTTTCTTTCCTGTAGCCCACTTGGTGGTGGGCAGCAAAAGACAGAATAATTGTCCATATCTCTACATTCACCCTTCTTAAAGATCAAGTATAGTGTTTTCATTTTTACTCTCCCTTTTTTCTTTCATATAGTATTAATTTCTCTTTCTAGCCTATGACAGTCTCTTTGTTCAACACTGATAGCACAGGCTTCACTTCCCCTGTTTTACTACATATATAGAATCCATGAGATGCCTCAATTAGGAATGCAGTTGTGTCAGATGACCTCCGTAATCAATAGTGAGAGAGAGAGAGAAATCTCACTATGGAGGCCTGAATTACCCTCTGGAGGTCATAGTTTCTCTCCAGTCATTACGAAGAGAGCCATGGATGACCCCACACCATCAGGCGCTGACAGCTGGGCTGGAAAGAATGAGCTCTGGTGCCTTGGTGCCCACTAAAATCACAGGGAATGAAAGTTACATCATCTCTCTTTAGGGTGACCTGGTTTGTTTATGGGTATCCTCATGTGAGGAGTGGTAGCAGTCTTCCCAGTTTAATAAGATTTCAAGAGCAGATGAATATGGTCCAATTATTGTGCATAGTTATCAGCTGTTAGACAGGTTTTTCTTCTTCTTAAATGTTTCAACAAATAAAATTGTTGAAGGTAAATAACATATTCTAGCTTTCATTTTTGTTGGTATCTCGTTCTTCTCTTTCCTTTTTCATTTGACATGACTTTTTTTTTTCTTCCCTATCTGTTTTAATGCAATTTCAGCAAACCCAAGTCTCTTTCTTTTGAACACAGGAAGGGAATAAATGCAGAGAGTGGCATAAACAATCTTTTCCAATTTTAACCATATTAAACTTTCACTGTTTCTTGTGTTTTAGCAGAATTACAGTGACAGCCAACAGAGGCAGAAAAAAAAAATCCTTGTAGTTGACATTTACCATGCCGTTGGTCTTCCAAAAGCATTGCATACTAAAAAGAAGATCATTAGTATCATATCCCTTAACATATATCATATTCCGTACAATACAAAGTATTTTAAAACATAGATTCAGTGCCTCTAGAAATCCAGAAATGGTTTGAAAATACTGAAAGATTGTTAAGACTGAAATAATCAAGCCAGACATGGGGCAAATACTTCCTCCATTGTGCAGCAAAGTGTTCAGATACTGGGAAAGCTATCCTCATATTTTGAGGGCTTTTCTTGTTAGTTCAGTGTTGGGTGTTTGCTGCCTTCTGAATAGCAAGCCAAAATGACTTAAAGATAAACAAATGGAAAGAGTCTGTGAATCTAAGTAATGCTTTAAGAAAGACCAAAAGGCTAACAGGCTGACATCCTTTCTCACCAAAAATATATTGAAGTCTTACAAAACATTAGGAGATGACATTTTATCTGAGCATTCATTGCAGAGGAACTGTTGTATTTTGTCTGATGTTTATAATAGCTGCATGAAGGAACCCCTTCATTACCACTGCAGCATGGGTTCATGCAGCATTTTTAACATTGTCAAATATTCTATTTGTAAGCTAAGGTAATCAGCTACTTAAGTGTAATGCACTTCTTTTACAAATACTCAGAGATTTGTTTTAACTAGCAAAGTATTTATGTATTGATTATGAAAATGTTTTTCAAAACTATTTTTCTATAAACAGAAAGCTCTCCTAAGCTCACTTTGTAAGCTACCTACACAGTCAAAACCACCACAGCTTCCTAAAGGTGTTTCCCAATATATGGCCATCTGGGTACCACAGGAATGGTAAGAAAAATAAAGGTGAAGATAAGAATCTTTAATATTTCTTTCTAAACTTATGATTTATTTTCCTGAGTTAAATATATCTTCGTTGCTGCACTGAAAATACATACTTCTTCATTGTTGAGATGAGTGACTCCAAGCCTCTTTGACCAGGTAGCTAACAATAAATGGGAAAATATGGTTTTCTTAACATTAGTCATTTGCTAGCCCTTTGAAAATGTTTTGGATTCACTTCAGTTTCTGAAATGGTGATACATACTTGAATTCAGGCAGCTGAAGCTGTTTAAGCAACCATTATAGTCAACAGAGATGTAGTAAATACAGTCAGCAGATTCTGAAGACTACTTTTTGGGTTTTTTAATCAGCTTCAATTTAATGCAATTTAACAACTTGCTTTACTTAAAAAGTCATTTTGATGTTTCCTGGCAAAGGCAGTACAAAAGGCAATCTAAACAGCAGTTGTGTTCTGACAGGTCTATCATTCCTACAGCAAACCAGGCATCATCTTCATTTATTTATTTACAGGATTACTTACAGATGGATTCAATCACTGAAAATATGTAGGCTGCAGTGTTTTTCACTTAGGAAATTCATTGTTCTGAAAAGCCCTTTATGCATTCTGCCCATCTTTTCAACGTTCTACTACATCTTTTTTGTCTTATGGAAATCAGTAAGAAAGTGTAATTGTTCTAAATATCAATGTCATTATGCACTTAAAACAGAGCATTCTGAGCAAAATTTAGAAGAAAGAGGGAAAACTACAATTTTTGAGCAGTTACAGCTGATTCCAATTTATTTTTGTATAATTATATTCTTCTGCAGCATTTATTCTCCTTGCAGTCACTTGCAAAATAAAAGGATTTTGCAGAAAACCTGATTGAACTTAGCTGACAAACTGAATCTTGTAGGCTTTAAATGCTATGGAATTTTCTGGGACCAGAGTGCATGTTAGCAAAATTAGTGGTAGTTACTTCGGTAGAAACTTTTACATCACATGTTCAAAAACATTTCTTTTCCTTAGCTAAGAGAATGGTTGTAGCATGTATTGTACAAGAACTTGCTGGTGATGGTTTATACAGTTTGATGTTGATGATTTTGGCCAATTTTTATACTTGTGCTGGAAGGATCTTGCTACCAGAATGTCAACTTGAGTTTCTCAGCACAGTCAACGGCACTGTTCTCTGAAATCATTTATAACACAGATCACCTTGTACATGCTGGGCAGAGGTACATCCTGCTAGTGAGAAGATTTTTTTTAAATGTTCTTTTCTTGTCCTTTCCAAGACAAGAACAGATCAAACTTTTTTTTTTTTTCCTTCTACTTATTCAGATTACAACTAGAATTATTTTTTTAAGGACGTCATCATGTTTTCAGAATGTTGTTCCCACCTAGATCAGAATACACCAGAATGGGACAATGTTCTGCAGCACTGGATCATCACGCTCTGGGGACAGAGGTTAATGTGTTGTACTCTACCTGGAGGCCAGTTACAAGTGCATTGGGACCTGTCCTTTTTAATGTCCTTATCAATGGTGTGGAGGAAGTGACAGGATGCACCTTCATCAAGCTTGCAGATGGAACCAAACTGGGAAGATCAGTCAATATGCTGATGGGCACGGCTGCCTTTCAGAGGGACCTAGGCATACTGAAGGAATGGGCCAGCAGGAACCAGTCTCTTCATGGTGGTGTGTGGTGGTAAAATGAGAGGCAACAGGTGCAAACAGAAACAAATTGGATGTAAGGAGAAACTGGATATAAGGACAACAGTTGGAAAGTGGAACAAGTTGCCCAGAGAAGTTGTGTTCTTGTTGATTTTCAAGTTCCAGCTGGAAAAAAACACTGCTCTGACCTCTGAGCTGCTCCTGTCTTGAGCAGGAGGTTGGACTATGGACCTCCTGAGGTCCCTTCCCACCTGAATTACCCTGTGATCATATGATTGCATCTTTTGTCTCTTCCATCTCTTTCTTAATACTCTGAATTTCCATATGGACAGCATTTATGATAAAGATTCTTCCAAAGGTGTTTTATAATGTAGTTCTTCTGCCTCAGTGGGGAAGGGGGCAGAAGAAAAACGCAAAACAAAAAAACAGCTGTACAGAAAGTATTTGGTCTTAATACACCAGTTTCAGACTGAAATAACCCTTTCCTTAGTGAAGTAGACCAAAATACTGATTACTGGGTGTCACTGAATGTTCATCGTGTTATTTTTTTAGGGTCTTTCCCTTTAGTTGAATGTCCCTGTAGATTAGGAGATTATTTAGATTTCTCTCTTGTGTATTAGCAGTTGCAAACTCTTGTGATTTCATTTTGGCAAACTTTATCTTTCAAAATTTGGAGCAAATGTCATATCTGTCTGACCAGCTGTTTCTCAAAAACCCTAAACCTTTCATTTCCCAATGATGGATAAAATTATTCTTCTTTTGGACTGGTAGTCCTATTTTTGCTCTCTCAGTCCATCACTGTGTGCAAATTCTTCTGCTTATTTTAATGTATTACCAAACTAATTGGATTCCTTTACTGCATCCTCTCTGTTGTAGCTAAAACAGAAATGAAGGATCAAAAATAATCAGGGGATTGGGGGTGTGTAGGAGGAAGTTTCATCTAATATTTTCACTTCATATATTGTATTCGCTTTAATTTTTCTAAGCAACTTCTTATTCTCCCACTAGTATTTTAATTTCCCTAGATACTGTCATTCCATGAAAATATTCTAACTAGTGTTCTGCCACCTTCTGAAAGATCATATCTTACCCAGTCTACTGCTTATTTCAGTAGAAAGTAACAGCTTTTGATGCTTGTTTCATAAACTGCCTCAGCTGCTGTCTGTTTTTCATTTACACTATTGTGTCCAGGTGCAAAGCACAGGAAAAACAAACCTGATGCCAGTGAACACATATACTCTGTCCTATGAAGCAAAGGCCTCTGTCTTCTACCATCAGTTTGAATGCATATTCTCAAATTCTTCCATTTTAACTTAGCTCTTCTTAGAAAAACTGAACTCAGTAAAGATCTTGTTTCCCACACCCAAAGACTGAGCAAAGCCAATGAAGCAATTTCACTGTGATAAAAAGTATTTGTTTGCTGCTTTTTTTCAGATCTAAGATTTCAGCTGACATAAACTCAATTGATTTTCTATAAAATGGGTTGGCAGCATTCTGGGAGGTCCAAAGTTCACTTCTGCTATGTTGGCATCGTAACTTTCTTTGTAACTGAATATACGATATTAATTTTAGAAAGGTGGTGGGGGTGTGTGTGTGTGGTAAAATTATTCCATTTATATGTATCATATATTTTTTGTTAAAGTTGGCCAAAAGATTTGGCCTTGAAGACACACCCTAAGATCTGTTGGAGAAGTGTTGAGTTTAATCTGGAAAGGTGGCTCCAGGAAGCAAAGTGGAAAGGAGAAAAACAGGGATGGACTCTGCAGCTAGTCAGTAAGGATACTAACCTGAGATGCAAAAGAGTCCCATTGCAGTTCTTGGTTTTCTGGACTTGGAGTGAATGAGCTGGAAAACATTACTCGGAGTTTGTCAGAGTCTGATTGGCATTAAGAAGTTTAAAAGGTTTACTTCTTTGTGCCAAGATGGAACAAAAACAAGATTCTGGAACCATGCAAATGACTGTGGAAGAGAGCTGTCATCCCAGGTCAGCTGTCCCTGATTAGGGCTGCTTCCTGACAGCTTGTAAAGGAGGGGGTTAGCCAATAGCTGGATCTTCCCCCTGAGCTGCCAAACATTTTTCTCATGGAACAGTCTTCCCAGTGGACTGATTTGCCCCACTGACATCAATTTAATATCAAATCCTAACTTCAAATTTTTAAAAGTGACCCTATAACAGCAATATGATCCAAAGTGTCATGTCAACATGACACTAACACAAAAATATTTTTAGGAAAAAGGGGAAAGAAACTTACTTGATCAACAAACCTCTTGGTCACTTCATGACTACAAATTCCTACCGCTGGAGAAAGAAGTACTTGGATCCATCAGCTATTAATGTGAAGTTCTGTCAAAATAGGTCAAGGTAGCCAAGTGGCCTAGTCTTACATCAATGTAGGTTCATGCTATTCTGATTATTATCAGACAGTGGCTGCGGTGCAGAAATCCATATGACTCCTGGTAAATGGTGTTTTTGCTGTCTGGATTTCTAAATGTCAAGATCTAGCTGCTCATTTCAAAACTGGACTTTGCTGCACTTGAAAACCAGCTACATTTCTATACACACTCTCTCAGTAACTATATGACAATGACCTGTTTCACAGGCACTTCCTAGACTGATCAATCAGACACTTACGTGGCCAGTACTGTAGCATTGCATAATAGTATTTATATGATTTACCTGAGTTACTGCAGATGCAAAGTACTGATGGATGTGAATATCTGAGCTACATTTGTCAGCTATGTTTCCTGCCTTTCCAATGCCCAGAGAATCTGAGATCTCAGCTTGGTCTTTTATCCTTAATTTTTAATGCTGGATGTCCTTGGTGTATATTTTTAATGTCAGATAAATCACAGAAACATATTGCTATAAACAGGGCAAATACCTACCTATTTTATGCGTTTGCTGTGTCCATCAGTGCAAATTTAACTATTAAAAAAACCAAATGCAATATAACCCAGGCAGAACAGATCTGACTGAATGCTTTTTTGAAAAACACAATTGCAATCTGCATTGTCCCTTACAAGCTTGAGACAATGAGCATATATGTTTATTATGCAACATACCATTTATGAGAAAACTTATTGTACCATATCTTTTGGCCTCATCCGTTGTGCATATCCTGCAACCTGTTTAAGAGGGTGTGAAAAAGAAAGAATAAAAAAAGTACATGTGCAACTGGTACAGAGCCCACTGTGTCAGCTTGCTGTGCGGTGCCGGGGTCTTCAGGCACTTCTGTCACAGTCAACATACTGAGCACGCATCCATCTAGAGCTAGGTAACACAAAATACAGAGCTCAGGGATACATCTTCCCCTCACTCCTGAGTTAGTGACGCTGAAGTAGCTCTACCCACTTGGGATCTTGGGTCTGGAAACAGTAGGAAAATACTTCAAATGTCTATTTAAGATCTTGGTTCAATAATTCTCCCTACTAAAGGGATTCAAACCCTGTATTTTGCTGGAGAATGCCATAATCAGACTATGGTACTATTTGCTAGGAGGAGAGAGGAAGAAAATGAAGACAAAAGGCTTTTCACTCAGCATTGCAGGATCTCACATTGAATGTCCATTCAAATCCCTTTGTAGACATCCATTCCAGCCCGTAAATTTTGGCTTACTAATTTGATAGTGCATCTCAGTCACATAATTCTACAAACCCTACAATCCAAACTGGGCTGTTGTGTCCATGTTGTACAGTTCAGGGCTTTGGAATCGTGCCAGCTTAGATCCAAAGAACAGCCCAGTCCTACAGTACAGTCCTACGAGTGTTGCTGTGCAGCCCCAGTGATATGTCCTGCTCCTCAACAGACCCGTCACTGCAGTGTCTGTGCAGAACTGACACAGCTACTTTGCTATGTGTGCAAAGGCAGCCTGTACAAGATCAGCATCTGCTGTGCAGTGTAGATATGCCACACGATTCTCATTAACAAGTGGAATTACTCAAATTATATACCTTTGCATTGGAGGGCCTGCTTCCAAGAAAGGCCTCATCAGCACATTAAAGACTGCGATCTCAAGTACAGTGGAATCACAGCAAAAATAAAACGATGAGAGAGGAAAGAGTCGTTGCTCATTTATAGCAATATTTCCTGTCACATTTGAGTGGATACATTCTAATAGGAAATTCCGTTTCATGGTAGGTCCTGGCATTCTCACTGGTTTTGTAAACTAGATGTAGTTCTAGTTTCTCTGAAATCTGACAAAGCCTCTACTGCACTGGGTATTCTACAGCAAACAAAAGTTAACAGCAGGTAGAATGGGTAGATATACATCTCAAAGCCTCTGAAGTGGGTGATATTAATCTCTCCTTTAGTATCCCAGACAGGTCTCCTCCATATCTTTCAGTTGCTCCAGCTTGCAGGAAGGTGGAAACAATGAGTATTTTGCAAGTGGAGCAAGAATTACTACGGACACAAGCCAAACCCATTTTGCAGATTTACCTCAGCTGAAGAAGAGGTTTCCCTGTTGCGCTACTCTCTCTCCCAGTTAGCTGTTTCAGGTTTTTTTTATTTTAAAAAAATAAACGGCACTAAGAGGAAAGAAATCCCAGTCACCTACAACAAGGTAGAGTCTTTTATGCATCCTGTTTTACTTGGCCGAGGCTGTTTTAAATATATAAGCAACTTTACACAATCATAAACGGCCATAATCTCAGGTCTAGAGTATACATTTAGAGCTACAGGTTTCTGGAGCCAATCTGAGAACAAAGGCTTACCTTTCTTCAGTCTGTATCATTACCACTGACAGCATCAGTCCTCTTCTCCTTTACAAGTGTAAATTTGCAGCTTTGTTGAAATTAACGGCTCTCCCTAGGACATTGTTAGCCTGCAGGGAGAATCAGATTCTGGATATCTAAAGTAATAAAACTTGCAAGGCAATGGAGAACTGAATTACCACTTCAGACTCCTTCTGCCTTCTAGAATGCAAATCGAATGATTCATTGGCACATGGTGTGCCAGGTAAGGTCGGTGGTAAAACAGTAGACAACAGCAATCCCTGGTCAGCCTGGTAACCAGCAACTTGGCCACATGCTAGTTCATATTATTTAAGGGAATCCAGATGTTACAGATGCGTTTTTTTATTAGAGATACGGAGATAAATGGGGAGCACTAAGAAGTGTATGTTTTCTTAATTACGCTGTGAATTTTCTTTCTAATGGTATCCTGCTACACTGTGAATTTTCTTTCTAATGGTATCCTGCCAGTAAATGCCAAATGAAGCTGATGACATGTGATCCAAGATGAGGCACAGATGCACTTTTATAGAACAGTGCTACATGTGTAGCACTACATATACAGAACACATGCATTTGATTTCATAAATGCTGTACTGCCAGAGGCAATCACTATTTATTTTAACCTTACAGAGTCAGGAAGTTCTGCCTATGTTGGAGGATTTTGGCATTCCCATTCCTAGCAAAACTGTAATTAATGTGCTAGATGCTACATGCAAGTTTGCAACCACTATTGTACAGGCATTGTTACTACCACTGAGACTGCCTTTATGCTCAGCAAAGCTAACCACTGCATTCTCCACCATCCATAAATCTGTGTCTCTTCAGTGCAAGTCTAGACAGCAAATCTGGGCACAGAACTGGATTTATTCAGTAGATCCTCCTCTTGCTCTCCCAGCAGATATTCTGCTTTAAGGACATGAATTAGCCTACTTCAAATTGTTCAAATGTTGTCCCAAAAGAAAACAGGAATATAAACAGGAATATACTAAGAACTTCTGCTTCCTTCCGTTTTGCTGCTTCTCAACAATAAACAAGAAGCATCAAAGGACCCCTCCCAACCAACATCAAAAGCCCAACTTTTTACTGAAGAGAACCCAAAATTAAAACAGTTTCCATTTGTGGTCAGTGGGAAAAACTCTTTTTAAAGTGTTTAATAAGTTTTCTCTACATTTTAAAAGACAAACATTTCACACTATAGCAAAGGTTTTAATTCTGTGCTGCAGTAATCTTTATTCATCTTAAAAAGATAAAAATAAAACAGAGTTATAATAACCACAGCAAAGAAAAAAAAGCATAGAAAACCATTCACAGCCCTGAGACTGTGGCCTCTGATCTCTGTGTTTTTCTGACTTCAGCTGGAGATAAGGCAGAGAATTATTTCTTGGCTAACAGCAATTGAGAATAAAACATAAATAAGTATCAGGTACAGAGCAAGTTAAGAATGTTTTCTATGGTAACGTGAAAAAAGTGGCGGGGTGGGGGAGCAGGGGCAAACAGAGGAAACATTGGCTTTTAAAGGCAAAGCACCAAAGGACTCTGCAAATTAGATCTCAAGCCTGCAAGTTTCAGTGAGTGCAGTAACTGTCCATTCTCCAGATAGTAAACCACCTGATAGCTGGTGCTTACAGGGCTATTTTTAGCAGAAGAAAGACCATGATAGGAACAAAGTGGGAGGATTTTAGCCTCAGAATATTCTTTGCTCACCATAATAGAGATCTGTTTGCTACTACATCAGAGTCAAAAGAGATGAAAAAGTTCATGGAGAGGGCTTGAGGAAGTACCCCCTATTTCCAGGAAGCTACTAGTGGGACAATGTGTTATTTATGACATTCTTGTCCAGGTGCCTCGGCTCCTTAAGGACCCATTAGCTCTCCATGTCACCACTGATCTTTCACCTGCCCTCAGGTGCGTGGTACTGTCAATAGGGCATCAGAGCCATCTAAGAGGTAGATGCAAGTGGGCAAGTAGTTCCTGGAGGGACCACCTCACCTCTCACCCTGACCCTCAACAGGTCTGCTCCTGAACACTAAAGGGTTAATAAACAAACAGCCTGCTGGCATGCTGCATTACTAAAATCCTTGAAAAAACACAAGGTGGGAAGCATGGGATCTTCCCTTCTTCCTACAGCCTTGTCACTTGGTAGGGCCAGTTGTGATGGGCCCCTCAGGCTCCTGGGGGTGGTGGGGGAGCAGGATGGTGTCTGGAGCCCACACCTCTGCCCTGCACCAGAGACAGCACAGTGCAAAAGGCTTTCCTCTACAGCACAGGCTCAGACCTTTGGCAACACTCCCCAGCTGAAGCTGTTGGGCCTGGTGGGAGAGGGAGGTGAGATTACAGCAAAACAAACAAAGGGGCGTTATATAACAGAAGCAACAAGAAACTGAAATTATTAAACCTGGAGGTGAGAGTGGGGCAAACAGGAGACTTGGTCAGGCTGCCAGGAAAGCCAGCATGCTTGCACGGAGCTGCAGAAGTCTCTGTTACCCAAACAAGCAATGGGTACTGGCCCCAGAACCACCTACAAGGTGTCTGGAAGGTCTCATCCCAGCCAGCAAGCTTGCTGATAGCAGAGGGCAAGCTAGCACGGTGCAAAGTAATGGGGAAAAAAATAAACACACCTCTATCTTTTGTAAGACCTTGCTATGTTGTGGTGTGTCGCTGCAGTGACTGAAAGCCATCACCCTGGAGGAGCACTGCAAGCTAGTAGGACTATTGATACGAACAGTAGTGTCTTCTAGAGAGAAATGGAACTTCCCAGTACTTTGCAGCCACATTTTTAAGGAGCAGGTTGTAAGCTTTTGAGTCAGCTCATCTGAAAAATGGCTGTGTCTTCCTGGCTTCACCAGGTTTCTGGGTGTGAAAGTCAACCCACATGGTTCTGCCTCTTGACCCCTTAGACAGGTAGGAGCTGTATGGCAAGGATGCTATGGCATAGCAGTGCTTTCACCATCAGAGCTGTTGCTAGTGTCAGACCAGAAGCTGTTCTCTGCTGGTGAGCTTTGAACTCTTTGCAAATACTTCACTGCAAACTGTGTTTCCTTTCAGACCTGCAAATATTTTCAGAAAATGTGCCTGGCTTGTGGGAGAGGGTCATAACCAGTTTCTCTATGACGTGAACCGTGAAGAAACTATATTCATAATACATTGTCAGCTAATTGCCCAACTGTTAAATAGCATAATGCTGCACTTGAATACAAGGTAGCTTGTAGCTATGCAGTCCTGTGCATTTGTGTGTATGTGCACCTAACTGTACAGGTAAAGCCAGAGGTTTTCTTGTTTGCCAGCAGCTATCTGCTACTGCAGCCTCAGCTCTTGAGCAACAACTGCTACACTAACATCTTCCTATGATGCTGAACTCCCAGTTTTCAAACATGAACCATTCTAGGTGTTTTCTTTAAGTGATAGCTGCATGATGGAAAACAACAGAAGACAGGTAAACTGAGATACAAAAGCACAGTGATGCACCCACAATCCATCATCAAGCTTGTAGCAAAACTAGAAATGGAATAAATATTTCTGGAGTGCTAGTGTAGCGCTCTACTAAAGAGCTATTAGAGATGCAGTCTCCTTTGCAAGCAGGCATCCCGTGGTTACCCTCCAGCTACTGCTTCAGTTTAACTCTTCCTTCAGATAGGTCATGAGGAGGGGTGACTTGGGTTGTGCCAAGACCTGAAATGGGAGATTGGTGTAAATGGCAGATAGCCAGCAGTGTGGAGACATCTGGGATAAGACAAGGCTCTAAGGTGTGCTGTACATAGTTATGAAACTATTCTACCTTTGTTTTCTGTGTAACGTTATATTTTTAAGAACCATGCCGGCCTGAGGAAACAGTAGTTGTTTTGTTCTCTGAATTGCTGTAGCCTCGGGGTGTCAAAGTCATTTAGCACAGAGGGTTGAATTCCATGTTAAACTATGGTTCGTGGGTCACAGTATAAATATACGAATTGCATACTTTCCAGCACAACAGTATCCCAGTGATGTCAGTGGAAGTTCACAGAGAGATCGGCATCACTCAGCTGAACAATTTGCTCCCTTTTAAGATCACAGCTGTTGAGCTCCATATTTCCTTCTTTCTGCCAACTCCTAATTCCAGTTCCTTGAGAGATGCACTTCTGCCTCTTCCCTGCTGCTTGCTGAAAACAACCAGCAGTGATGCAGAAATGTGTTCAGGGAGATTCATCAGCCTGGAGCATTTCAGGCTGCCGGTGGACATGAGTATGTGTCTCCCATCAGCTATGCTAAGTCACACTTGGAGACATTTCTTCGTAACCAGGAAGTCTAAAAATTGGAAACAGGATTTTATATCCTGTGTCCCTGGATATGGCCTACAGGCTATGTTTCATCTCCTTAGTGCAGCGTGAACAGAAACAAACTCACTGCTCTTAGTAACTGGATGTTTTTCTTTCTTTAGCCCCAGATCTATCTGAACCAAGGACATGTACATAGAAGAAAAGTACTTCTGTGAACACTGAAGTCTGTTTGCTTGTAGATTTGTGCCCTGTAACACTCTCACTTTATTATATGAGGGGTCAGTCTCTGACTGAAACTTTCCCAAGCCTCTCCCATGTGGACCCTCTGGTGTCTAATAGCATGATGGATCATACCCAGCCTCAGCCTGTCTCCTGTTGTATATTTTCATAAAATTGTAACATCATTATTTTTAGTCTTTTCCCCCATTTTGTTTGAAGTCATTCAGTGTATGTAACGGAAGATGGTTTGTTTGGAAGGGAAATGGGAATGAGAGCAGGAAGGAAGAAACCAACAAAAAAAAGGATGTAAAACTCTGTGACATGACTACTTACTGTTCATGCTGCTCTTAACTTCTAAATGCTAACATTAAGGTTGGGCTGCTGTTCCCCAGCACAAGGCATTGGTTGCCTTGCACATAAAAGAATGGCTGACTTTCCACATGGGGGTCTGTGCTTGCATATGTCTCTGTATATTCATGTCCTTAAATCTCAGCTTCAGTCCTCTTGTCTGCTCATCCCATCCCCTCCTCCCTTTCCTTATGCAGGATGTGGATGTTGTGAGATGTTGAGATTGGAACATCAATTTTCTTTTCTCCCTCACAAATGAACAGGAGATTGCTTTTAAAGGTATTAAATGGACGCAGGTGGGACTGTAAACTTAAGTGCCTCCACATGGAACATCTGCTGCATGTTCTCCAGTTCCTGTTATCTTTATAGCAGAACTTGATCTTTTAACCCTTTCACAACTGCCCCCCTTGGTATTTGTGCAGAGAAGATGTGCAATGGCTTCTCTTTGATGTTCAGAGAAGTCACAATGGATCTCTGTGATGTGACTGGCATATGGTGTAGTGCTTTGAGCTGCTGTGCTTAGTGATTTGCACAGGTGGGTGGGGGAGGAAGACAAGTGTTGCCCAGGTGTTCCCAGTCTTGCTACAGATAAGAAGATTCCAGACGTACCACAATACATCGAATATTCCCATTCTCCCTTCTTCTCCCTCCCTCCTGCACTCCCCGCGCCCCAGGAAATGTCTGTCTTGGGGGAACAGCACACTTGTGGGGATATTCCAGGCTAGCTAATATAACCTCAGCCATGTGGAGTTTAAAATAAATGATTTCTAAACATTTGCTTGGGATCTAAAGCAAGTGATTTTTCCTTTCACCTCCAAAATCCATCCCTTCTCTTCTTCCTCCTACTTCTCCCAACCCTTCTTGCTTTCAAATTTAGGTAAAAAACAGAAACCTGGCCCATGTTAGCATATATTTAACCTCTTTACTGCTGCCTCTCACCACTGCACAGCATTTGGGCAACAGGGCTGTGTGGCATTTTCCTTTGAAGTCTTAATGAAGTCACAGTGGAACCTTGTGCTGGAGCTGCAAGCTGGCTGCCAGGTGAAGCATTCACATATCTTTTCCCTGTGCTCAGCCTGAAAATAAAAGGAAAAATTGGCTGAAGGCACACAAAATATGTAGTTCCAAACTGATTTTAATGTACAATGAGGCTGAAAGCTGCGAGTGAGGTTTCACACCAGCTGCTGAGTGTACCTAAATGCTAAAACTGATGATGCCACATGTGTGAGCTCATTCACAGCAGGAATGGTGAAGAGAGACAACATGACATAGAATATGGAAGAACTGTATTGGTGGAAACCGCAGTTTCTTTTAAAGCTGGTAGTTGTACTGTATGGGCGGTGACCCAACAGGACAATGTGTAGGCAAGGTCCAGTGTTGAGCCATGGGAGCAACAATAAGCAGGCCTAATTCTCAGCTGTCTGCGTGTGCACTAGGTGCATGTAAAATATTACTATCCTGATTAGCAGTCTTACACCCAGTTGTGCAGTTATTCATACTAAAGCAACTGGACAATGAAATGAACAACCAGGACCAACCAAATATTCCCAAGCAGAATGAGAAAAATCTCAATTGTCTTTGAAAACCCATGTCAGTACCCCCCATTCTGCCCTTCCTTTGCCAGGAATTAGGATCGCGTGTTGCTCTGTTTCAATACATCTGATACTGTGGCAAGTACCTGTCTTGTTCTTGTAGTTTTTAGGAATATATTTGCTTGCTAAGATAGGGATTGGAAAAGAAATAAGTGCATGCAGATCCTGATAAATGCCTCTTCGCCTGTATGTTCCTTCTGTATGACTTGAATGAGAGTAGGTGAAACTCTTCCATAAAGTGGTAGCAGTTTTGGCATTTTAGCCATGAAAATTCTAATTGTTTTGCCAGTTTCCCTCACAATCTAATGGTGAACTTTTCCAACAGGGTGGTTTCAACAAAAGATATGGAACATAATCCATATGTTTGCATTTTTAAGACATTATTGCCACTTTTATAAAAGGTTTTGGGACAGCACCAGGGTCTAATATCAAAACAGTCCACTTCATCTTGTCTTCTCACAGCTCCTGAACTGTTATTAGATCTTTTTAACCACACACTAAGCATCTTGGCATACTTTGCATTCGTGCTTGGAATGTGCTGGAGCCTCCTGTAGTCTTTTCCTGTGTGCTCTCTTTGATTTGGAGTCATTCCATTTCTGTTTCAGGCTTCTTCCTCTCATGCCATTTCCCTTCTGTCCTTTGTCTTTCAGCTTAGTAAAACACCATATAACAAAATCCCACCCCAGCAGCTTAAGAACGCGCCACTTCCTCTCAGAGGAAAATGAACAAGCGAGCAACTAAATATCCTTAAACCAAGAAGACTTATGCAAACCATCATGCCGCTCAGTATGTATTCCATCACTTCTCTCCAGCTCATTGTCCAACTTGTTTACTTAGATCACAGCTCTCTTGAATAATAAATCTCTTGCTATGCCCATACTTACCAGCACTCTTACTTCGTGGCACTTTTCATGTCCCCTAGCACCCACGCCTGATGCTTCTTAGAGCAGTCCTTGCATTCACCTGGAGCATGTGCCTGGGCTGAGGTCGCCTGGGGAGCAAGGACATGGCCAGTGCCGGCTCCTTGGGAGGGACTTGGAAGCACTCCTGGGCTCTGCAGCCTAGATGTCCCCTCTGCTATTCTCTGTGCCCAGAACAATGGCATTTTTCTTAATTGTTCTTGTTTGGCCCCTTGGCAATCTTGTAATTTAGAGAAATAATTCTCTAAGAACATATGCCTGGCTGTCATTCACAGGATAAGCACTGTGCGTGAACACTTCAGATTTTTAACAGCTACGTCTGTGCTTTTGGTTTGGTACTAGGACAAAAAAATAATCATTACTTAAACAACAGTCATGTCTGAAAACAACTGCCATTTCTGGGGTAATAAAGGGGACAGTGTTTCCCGAAGTGTATTTAAAACATGAAGAAATTACCATGGCTGTCAGGAGGGACAGCATTCATGGAGATAGGTAGCTCAGCAGAATTTTGAGTGGTATTTTGTAATGAAACAAGTCTTAGTGGGAAATAAAGTACCTCCCTTACTGTAAACCCTGTGAGAGGTGGTGAAGCCTCCTGTTCTTTGTGGTAAATGCCTTAGGTCAAAAAAGGCTTAATATGTACAGGGAGGCATAATTTCTGTTATCCCCCTGTCCTGAATCCTGCCTCTTTTAGCTGTAACAAAAATTCTAAGCCAACCCATACTTTTTGGATTACTTTAAACCCCATCGCAGCGCTTTTCTTAAAGCACTTTATTATGAATAGGAATAGCTCCATGAAAGGACTCTGATACGGGCTGAAACCAAATCAGTTTCAAGGAAATGCAGCTGGAAGCACACTAATCTAAAAGCTTCCCAGGCAGAGCAGCACAGGCGCCTATTCTGCGCGGTGTCTCCGCCCCTAGCTAAAGTGCACCAGGGCTTTCTGAGATCCCTTAACCCTTGCGCTGCAGCGTTGCTTCACCAGCATTTTTTTTTTTTTTTTTTTGGGGGGGGTGGAATAAGAAAGCATGTTTTCTTTCAGTGCAGTCTCTATATAGCATGCAATTTTCATGTAGTCAGCTGGGTAGAGGATGGAGGCTTTTGTTTTGGCTCTCCCAGACCTTATGCATTACATTGCAATACCGGTTCAATCCCTGGGACGCAAGTTAGAGCTGTTTCTGTCATAGGCTGTTCCTTTGAATCCCAGCAGAGATGACACAGTTCATGCTAAGTTTTATAACACCTCTCATTACCACCTGCTCTGCAGCAGGGTGCGTGCTCCTGTGGGTATGCAGCCGAGGTTCACGTGTTTCAAGTCAAGATGTGATCGGATTTTTAAAAAGTGTTTCAGCTGTTTACTGAAGGATTAGAAAATGTGTAACTGACACAGTGTAAGTTTTAATTGGGAGAAAAGCCAGCTAGTGGTGTGGGGATTGGGAGAAGGGGAAATGTCAGTAAGTATATATAGTTCATCCTTCCCTTTACATAGAAACTTTTTTTTAAATGAAGGGGGCAAGAGAGTTGATCTGTGTAGATGAATCTGGGCCTAACCAGGCTGTGGAGTGGCAGGGATTTGTTTTGCTTTTCCCATCTTTTTATCACATCTTGTGTGTATATCCAAATTTTTCACTCTCTCTTTTTACCACGTTCAAACCAGCTACAACATACACAGCTATCAAGTCTACTGCTCTCCACAGACTGTTCCAGGATCCAAGCTATTGCCACATCTATGCAGAAGATAGATCAGAGTTTCTTTTCATTCTCTTAAATGTAAGCCTTTAAGATTGCAGGAGAGCTTAGCTGCCACAGCTAAGGCACTTCCCTCATCCCATGTCCATTCCAGCCATCTGAATTTTTTGTCCAGCAAAATGCACCTGCAGCAACAAGAGCAAGCCTTTCAGACACCACTGTGGCCCTGGCTGCTCAGACAGCGCTGACAAAGTCTCTTTTAACCACAGCCCCTTGAAAGTGCACTGGTTTTGCCCCTGGAAGTCACAGTTTGCAGTAATGAGCTCACTGAAGTCAATCATTGGTATGATTCAAAAACATTTTAAAAGGCACTAAAGTCTGTTTTGCCTTAAAGACAGTAAAAGTAGAGAAAACAATGGCTGTCCAGGTGATACGGTGATTTCATGATGTGTCAGGTGATGCACTTACATTTACTTCCAGAAGTGTTTGTATATTGTTTAACTTTTAGCCAGCAGAGATAAGACCACATTCAGGACTAGAACATGTAGGTGCTAATGGATTTTTCCACACAGTATTATAATTAATAGATACATCAGAGATGGCAGCAATGGGGTTAAGGTTGAAAACTCTAGCAGTTACATGATTTGTTTCAAATCTGCTTTTATACTTACATATTTTCACTTATATGTCTACATATAAACCTAGCCATATTTATAACTATCAAAAGAGATTCACTGATATAATATATATATACAGGAATAACAGCGTACTACAGTCTCAAATTCCAGCATGTCTGATTTTCTATATTATTTGCTGTATACTTTGTATTATTTGCTGAAAACTTTTTAAGTTATCATTGCATTCTGAAATAAGACTATCAGTCTGTCATGTTTTGCAAATGTTTTTCACAAGTTTACATAGAAGCATGTAGAGTTTAAAAAAAGATGCGTGCATAATTAGTGTATTATGAATGATGTATTAAGTAAGAGCCATGTTAGGCCTGAAAATCAAAAAGAGGAAAAATAAATGCTATT
The DNA here is from genome assembly GCF_017639655.2 of Falco naumanni. Lineage (NCBI taxonomy): Eukaryota > Metazoa > Chordata > Aves > Falconiformes > Falconidae > Falco > Falco naumanni. The sequence continues at coordinate 48,547,636 of NC_054055.1, forward strand.
GATACCCATCAGAACCTCTTGCTGTTTAGTCAGAGGCAGAAAATTAATTTATTTGATGTATGAATGGTTTTCCTGCACTCTTATGGTGAGGTCACACACTTTTATGATTGAAAAAATTGGAGTCCAACCTAGAAATGACACTACAGGCACAGTGCCATCAGAAGACTAATCCTGCCCTCCCTCCCCAAATAGCCTTATGCTTCCATTGATGGTCTTGCAGATACGGGGGTCATGTCCTTGAGAAGGAGCTGCTGGGGAGGAGGTGGGAGCCCATGGACAGAGGATTGCACCCCGGGGTTTGATCAGCGCTAAACCCGGTGACAAAACCACATCTTAGCTCCCAGCCTAGCCGCGGACCTGTTTCAACTCCTTCTGCTTCAGGTCCGCCTCCTTTCGCTTCAGTGTCCTAATTGCCTGCATTTTCGCACAACTTTTGGAAGGAAAGTCTGATCCTGTTTGCCACAGTTGCTGCATTTGCCCTCTGCATCGCTCAGATGCTGAAAAAAGAAGGAGCACCCAAGGCCCTCCTGTGAAGAAGACGGCCTGTGAGTGTGTTTCGCCAGCCTTGCCTCAGCCCGGGTCAGATGCTCAGCCCTGAGCGAGCGCTACGGCTTTAAGGCTACCGTCCCGGACCCACATCACACCCACATATTTGTCCTCTCTCTGCACAGCCAGTGCCAAGCGGTGACATCTACTATAGTCTCTGGGACACGCTGGTCTCTGCGGCGGAGGAAAAAAAGGGGAGGAGGGGGAGGGGGGCGGCGGGGGGAGAGCACAAATCCCGCTGTGTTCCAGGAGGATGAGTCACTTCCTCGCACAGCTCTGCCATGCTTTATTTATTGCCTCCGCGCCCGTACGAAGCCCTGCTCCGCGTCCCCCGCGGGTCCCTGCGCAGCCGCCCGCTCCCCGCGCACCGAGCCGAGCGGGGAGCCCTGCCCGGCCGCCTTCGGCCGCCTCCAGCTCCATGAAATTACCTTGTGTGAAGACTTGTTTTATGAGAGATTGGTTTATTTGTAACTAAACTACTTCCTCCGTTATTTGATAAGCTCAAATATTTGCTACTGATAGTTGGAGAGTGTCACATTTATTATCCTGTTTCAGGCATTGCTTAACTCCTTTGTATTAGGCTTCTTTAACCCCTTCGAGGACAGCAGAAAAAAAGGCTGGAAAAGTCTTATTCCTCTTACTCATGCTTTGAAAAGAATTGGGGTTTATCTTGTAAGGAATGTGGCTTGATTAAATTAAATTACTTAACAGTAATTCATTATATGTTTAACACAACATTCAGTAGAGCTGATTCACACTGATTTTTAGAAATCCAAAATAAAAGCAAAATGCCATTTTCTTCCTTCATATATTGTAATACTTCAAGGTTTAAACAAATGGCTGCATGTGACTGTGAAGCACTGTGGTCTCAAAGGATGGGACACATATATCATTACTAAGTCCTATTTGCAGTCTTGTCCCTGGTAGCTATGTCACTTGTGACCTACTCTTGTGTTTTATGAACCCTCGCTGAAAAACAGACTTGCTTAGCTTTTTAAAGACATCTGATGCCTTTGGAAAAATCAAACACCCTACAGCTTTAAGATGTAGGTAATACTTTTGTAATAACCTACTCCTGTAGGCTCTCAAATTTTCCACAGCTTTTTTTTTTTTTTTTTTTTTTTTTTTTTCCTGGAGGTCAAGAGGTTTTTATTAACTATTTCTTCTGTGGACTTCAGCAGTAAATCACAGTCCAAATACAAAAAGGTACTTGTATATGTTAGGAAGAACAAAAGAGCTTAACTGTACCAGGGCGATCTTTAAGAACCCCATCTACCTACTTTGGCTCTGTAGTACTTCTTACAAAACTTTCTTGGGCACTTGATGTTCCAGTAGCATACATGCTGTAAGCAGTGCTGCCTTGCCTAACCTGAGCATTTCAGCTCCTATCTTCCAACACCACAGATCTCTACATCACTATCCCCCAGAAGGTACACCCAAATGAGGACAGGGCAGGGAAAAGAAGAAACAACCACTCTTTGTCTAATAAAGAGGAACAGGAGCTCAGAGTCTGGGGTTGTGAGGTGAAGAGGGTCTCCAATCTCGTTTGGTGCTTTCACAGCATCCCAGCTTCAAGACCTTAAGATACCTGAAGCCAGAGGGAAAATCCCTAAGAGAAAGACTGTGCCTGCTGCAGCTGGGGAGTGTGGTCATATTTCTCTAATGAAAATTAGAGAATGGTCATTCTTCATTATTAGAGAATGGTCATTATTCTCTAATGGGGATGGTGTCGTTCCTGGACCGTTTATGTGTTTTGCACAGAGAGCCTTCAAGGCATTTTGTGTTGGAGCCAGCAGGCTTTGGGGAAGGGCTTTGGGCTGGGGAAACAACATTGGTGCCCAGAGCTTGTGGTGCATTTGAATGCAAGAGCAGCTTGCTGTATTTGTGTTTGTCTGCTTGTCAGGGGATGCAGTGAGCCAGTCCTGCTGCTCACAATACAGTACACTAAATCTTATCTGAATTTAATGGCACTGCTCTTAAAAAAAACAACACGAAACAAAAAAGGCTGAGCTACTGAGAACAGGGTGAGACTGGTTGGAAATCTCCCTCATGTGGAGGAAATAGGATTTTTGTGAAAAACATAGCTAAAGCAGACTTGGATAAAAACAGACCGCTTTTCCATCACAGGTATTATTTACCTGAATATGACTATCTTCTACCCGAGTTTTGTTCTGAAATCATTCTGGAGTACAGACGTGAATGAGTTTATAAAAATTTTTTAGACGTGACTATTCACATGGAGCTTTTGATCTTACTGAAACATTACAGTCCCTCAAAGTCCATGGAAATAAGTCTTATTTCTCTCTGATTTAAAAACAATTGAGGGCAAATATATGTTCACTGTGTTAGATAGAAAGGAAGCAATGGTTCATTCTTCCTTTGACAGCTGTACAGATATAGGCAATCACTTGCACGCTTGCAATCAGGTACAGCAAGCTCACTGCACATGGCTAGATGCCTGGTGCAAAGGGAAATATCAAGCCTATCTGAAACGATAAGGACACTAATGCTGACTCAGGACTGTGGCCTGCCGGAGCCTCCCTGGGGGAGATGAGGCCTTTTGCAGGTGGCGAAGTTGATTTCTAACCAAGAGCCTGCTGGTGAGGAGTCCAAAGTGGCTGTTTCAGCTGAGGTCTGCCCCGGAAGACAGGGACTGAGAACTGAGCCTGGGGAGATGGAAGGTTCATTAAGTGTGTGTTTGTCTTGGACTTTGACATGAAGATGCTGCTGTTCCAGGTGCAGCTGAACTCAAGGCTGTGGACTTCTTCGGAGATATAGCTTCGGCTGTGATTTCTGTACCACAACAGGACCTTACAAAGACAGCATTCTCCATTGACATATGCATTTAAAAAATGCATTGTAAAATCACGATAAGTTGGATTTTTACAAGAATATATTCCACAGTTAACTGCAACTTTAAAAGCAGATGTGTTTTTTAGATTTTATCATGTGTTCACTAGAACACAATTAAGCCCCGATAACTGGTGAATTTCTGTTTAAGTTTCAAGGCACAATGCTATTGATCAGAGAAATGTTGTTCCTCTCTTCAAACACCTAGATTCCTCAGGCAGCACCTGCTTTCTGTACAGATGTTTAATTCAGTCAGAACAGCAACTTGGGATTGAGTCTACAAAGTGGGTTTCTTGAAAGACTTATGTTCTCTGAAAGAAATTAATCTTTCTTTGACTGCAGCAAAAAACTCCACTACATACCTCATTTTTTCATAGGTGTGAACTATATCTATTGTTGCGATGATTTAAAAAATTATCTGCGTACTTCTTCCAGACACCTTCTTATATTTGGAATTTATTGAATGTGAATGACTTATACCTTCAAAATATGGAAATATACTTTGTCAGGCAGAAAAAAATCCATGGCCAGGCCTGTGTCCAAATGGCTAAATTCATGCTCTTCCAGAAAATAGGGCAGGTAAGTGCTAGTTACCTATTGGGTACAGCCCAAAGTGTGTGCTGTTTGTGCTCATCCTTGTCTTTGAATTTTTTTCTCCTGACCCATTACTGCTGCTGAAAAGTTATTCATTACCTTACTCCTCTGATAATTAGAAATCTTCTGTTTTCTCTTCTTGCCCAGAAACAGCTTATACTAATTTTTGCTTGTGCCATCATTATCTGTAATGTTAGTTGAAAAAAAGCACTTTTCTATCCATGGTGTTTATCCGCTTGCCTGTTTTCAAATAATATCTGGATCTGCACAGGCTTAGCCTTTGTTTCAGTAATGTGAACAGATCAAGTTCTTCTAGCTGCACCTGATTCTCAGGGAGAAATGTATTTGAGTGACCCTCTCTGTTCAGCAGTTTCCTCTTTGCTGGTTGTCTTGGAACTGTTACTTTACAATTCAAAAAAATATGATAGGCGGTGGTGCAGAACCTTTTCTGCAAATGGTGGAGACTAACAGACTAACAGCCAAGAAGACACAGCCTAATTTATTAGCCACTCATGTTCAGCATCTGTGCAGAAACAAATACTTAGATTTCCTGCAGAAGCAGCCAATTGAACTCAAATATTTTGCTACCTCAGACTCAGGTGCCTTCAGCTCCTGTTGTTGCACAACCGCAGCTCTGAATTATGAACCAAACCAATATTTTATGTTGTTGTTCCTCGCACTCAGGTCTTTACCACAAGTTTCATCTCTTCCATGGAAGACAATGTCTGACAGGACTTTATTCCCCAGAGATGTATTATATGTTCTGCTTCCTCTCACCCTGATGGACTAAATGCTCCATTTTTACATCTAAAATTTTCTGGTTTTAGGATGGAGCAGTGTACTTGCACCTGCTTACACCAGCACTGTGTCCTGTCTTCCATGTTTGCAAAATTCAGCTCTGCTATGCTTTCATACTATCAAAAGAGCTTTGTGTGTCACTAAACCACACAGGAGATTAATATTGTTAGCAACTATTAGTCTAGCTACCACCTGAGGTTATCTAGGGAAAGAAGAGAGTTCAGAGTCCACACAGCGGCCATGTGTTCTGTTGACATTTATTTTAGCTAAAACTGTCTTAAATAGTGTTGGGAGAAATTTTAGACAATCTGATACTGCAAGTGTCCTGCCAAAAAAAGGATTCACAATCTGCAAGTCCTATGTGGCACCAAGTGCACTGGCAGCCCAAGATAAATATCATAAACCAAATGGAAAGAAAAAGTGTGATGAACTCTCTGCCAGGAATCATGAAAGAAAAGACAATAAAGAAAGCAGGGGAAAGAAGGTGTGATTTGACTTGGGAGCTGAAATAAGTAATATCTAAATAGATGAACTCTAAATATAGCTTCGTAAACAATACATCTTTAAAGACTACTTGGATGTGCTTGCCTAAGAGAAAGTAGTAAAATGAAAAAAACACTGAGATCCAAATTTTATTTAGGGATGCAAGGGCAGAATACTCTAATGTCAGTAGAAATTATATATATATTCAAGTACAACGTTTTATCCATGATTTATCTACATTTTATTTCAATGGTGTTTTTTCTTTTCTTGTGTATGAACTGTGGTAAAATGTGGAAAAACTTAAACCCTTATACAGCGATTTATTACATGTCACAAGATATTAGAACATACTTTACCATCCACTTTCTATCTACTACCCACTTTCTGTAGTAGAATTCCTTCTTGTTCCTTTTAGCACTGCCTAGGGAAGACCTGTTTTCACATCTTAATTTAGGATTTACTGTAGTGAACATCTTTGTACAGTGTCAGTGTTGTAATGCAATTGATTCCACCTTCATTATTTTAAAATTATGTGTGGATACATGGTTTCTCAATCAATATCATGGTAATGCAAATTGCACATGAATTAATCTGACAGTAATTTAAGGGGGAAAAAAAATCACCAGTTCTGTTAGGGCTGGCTTCTTCTTCCATGGGAGTGAATGGGAATTTTGCCATTGACTTAAGTGGGAGTAGGATCAGGCCCTTAATGCTGTGTATTTACTTTATTTAGGCCAAAAGACACACAGACACAGAGAAGAGACTGTTCAATGGCTGCAATTTTATTCAGTCAGCTCACTGCTTGCTGGCAATGTGGCACCTCTAACGGAGCAAAATATTACAGCATTAGGGATTGCTTTTGGCAGTATGCATATTATAGCACGAGTCAAAACAGTTACGGTTATGTTTTCAAAGATGTAATGAAATTTTAGCTGCCAGACTAAGAAGCCAGTTGGAAATGTTAGCTTGAAAGCTTGCGTGAGTCTTGTTGGGAAGTGGCTGATTCTTAATTATTATTTTTCTTATTCTCTATGAAGTAAGGCTGTCTGGGTGACAGACAGGAAGGTGCAGCTTGAGATCTGGATTCATTTCCAGGGCTCTGCCCTGGACATCCTGCCTAACCTTGAGCCAATCATTTAATCTCTCTATATTGCTGTGCTTTGTTTGTAAAATGTGGGTAACAATTCTGCCTTTCTTCTGTCCCCAGCCCTGCCTGCTTAGCCCATAAGCCCCTCAGGGAACAGACTGTCACTTACTGTGTGTGCCCTTCCTTCCAGATCAGGGCCTTGGCTTTGCCTGTGACCAGAATGTTTAAAACAACAAAATAATACTTACTGCTCCTTTCAAGGAAATGCCTCTTTTTACATGCCTATATTGAGAGTTAACACAGTTTAATTTAAACTGATAATTTTTTTCCTTTGGTGAGTCTGTTGATGCTTGACTGGCTCATCTATCTACCATGAGAGTCTGGAGGGCTACAAGCCTCCAACTTGTTTTTACCAGCTTGTGCTTTCTGCTCTAGCCCTTCTCTGCCTGAGTAGGACAGCCATCAGCTTTGATTACCCTCAGGTAACAATTGCTTTGCATATGTAAATAATCTGACTATGTGCAATAGCTCTAATATATCTAGAAATTTTGAGATCTGCTGTACGTGTGTGAACAGACTTATACATGTGTAGGGAGACCGGTTTGTGCTGGATGTTGAAGGGACCATATGTGAACGTATCAATGGCAAGGTGCACACCACAGGGATCTGACACTGTACCAGACCTGGTGCTCAGGTGCCGTTGATTTGCGGAGCGGTGTGAATCCGGTGTGTCCAGGATGTATTGAATTTCCTGCGTCTGCATAACTCAGCTGTGTTTGAGTAGTAAGCCAGAGGCTGGTAACTGGCAAGTTTATAAAAGTGTTTGACAGCTCTAAATCTATCTTTGATGTACCTTCACACTTAACTTTCTATATGTATATGAAACACCTTAGTAAAATCAGTGAGCCATATTCACGCATAAAGTTTTGCTTATGTCTTGGGGTCAATAGGAGCTTGTGGGTGTGTTGTATTTGCTCTGAAAATTCCTCTTAGAAAAGCTCTCTAGGGTTTTTAGGAAGGACGAGATGTCTTCTTTTCTGGATCCTAACCTAGGATCCTGACAAGATGGGTAGTGAGCTACCTTGCTGTGCCAGGAATGGTGCTGTTCTGGGTATATGCTAAGGCATAGCTCTGCCGGCCCAACAAAAATGTATGCAGATTTAAAGTGCTCTTGTTCAATGGCAGTGTTTCCAAGGCTCAAGCAATTTGGTTTCACTTTAGCCTTTTGGGAATCCAATTTGTCTTTTTGGATACAGCTCTAAATGATTTCCTCAGATATAGGTGTAAGGAAAAGAATTGGACCTA